>NW_022060292.1:201638-507002 GCF_007364275.1 Archocentrus centrarchus
GCTGCCCAGGTGAGAGCCACAAATTTCTGGTTTTCTAAATAGTACTTGCCCTGGGTAGAGATTGAAAAGTTGTCCTCTAAAGGCCTGGTCCTGAGCAGTTTCTTATACTCTACACCTGTTGAGAAGTTAAAGCAAAATATAGTTAACCCTTTTGTAAAGAATACTGTTATTGTGGCATGAATTTATACATGTTTGGGCGATACCCCTGTGCTGTCTTCTTTCTCACCAATCTGGGGTAATGAACACTTCAGCAAGACTTGGGGTTTAAAGCATGGTTTGAGAGGGGTATAACAACACTGCAACATGTATATAAGGATCAGAATCTGTCATTTGAGGAGTTGAGGGCTAAGTTTGATGTGCCACAGAAACACTTTTTCAAATACTTACAACTAGGGATGTGCGCGATTACTCGACTAGATGACTAATCGTCGCTGTTGTTACCGGTTGGTATCAGACGTGCTAGTCGGTTAGCCTAATTAAGGTTTTAATTAACCCAGTGCTGGTAAATGTTTGTCCTAAGTGTTAGGCAGCCATCTGCCCCCAGATGGAGCTGCAGCCCTTACATCACTATAGGAAAATGCCATAATGTAACCTCAAGCACATCTCCTGAGAAACACCCTTCCTTCCCTGCATTTCCTGCTACTTCCTCCAAGTTTGTCCAAAGAAGCGAAAAACTAGCAGGACAAATGTGTTTGCGCCTTAAAAAAATCTGGCCACAGCAAAGATTAGAACCCAGGAGGGAAAAAAGTCCCAGCATTTTATGTTTCTTTCGGCCGACACCGCGTGTAAAACACCGGGACATGACCGAAAGGTAATTAACACACGCAATGCACTTGCACAGGTATAAACACCAGCAACAACATCAGCTACTTTATGTAGGTTACGTCGTAGCAGCTGAAATCTGAATCGGGGTAAACTGGAGGAGAAGGCTGGTGGAGAGGGAGGTCTGTGCTCCACTGCTCAGGATGCCACCCCGGGTAAGCGGAGGAAAATGGATGAATGGATGGATGTTTGTATTGTATTGTTTTGATGCGTGGTTTTTTTTGTTTTGTTTTTTAACTGCCAGTTCTTCAATATTGGAGTGCTTGGGAAGTGTTATTAATGGCATAAAACTAATCAAGATATGTTTAAAAAAAAAAAAGAAGTCTGTAAAACTAACAAAAACCCAGCAATCCATTTTCCAAAGCCACCCAGCGGGCCAGTTTGGGCCACATGTTTGACACCCCTGACCTAGCAGATCCTGGTTCTGAACATACATGATGAACAGCAGAGAAATGGCAGGAAGTTTATTTTTGTGACGTCCATCATGAAGAGAAAGTAACGTAGGCTTTAACAACGGGAGAGCAACAAATCCAAGTTAACCTGAGTTATTCTGCAGCATTTAGTAAAGGTGAAACAGTATGAACTTTACCTGCTTCTTTTTACTCTTTCTTAGCTTCTTTGTAGTCCTTCTAACTGTTCTCATTAAGAGCAGGCGAAAAAGCTTATTGCAGAGTGTCAGCTGGGCTGTTGGTACCAGCTCGAAAATGTCTTAAATGGGTCCAGAAAGCGGTTCATTTAACGGGAGCAGCCTAAATGATACCTGCTGTGTATGTGCAGGTGGAGAAACCATTAAGAGTATTAACCAGCAGTCTGGAGCTCACGTGGAGCTGCAGAGGAATCCTCCCCCCTCCACCGACCCCAACACCCGGGTCTTCACCATCAGAGGCACCGCCCAGCAGATGGACCTGGCTCGCCAGCTCATAGACGACAAGATCGGGGTACACCAAACAAGCACACCTCTGTAGATAAACTCCTAACTCAAACTGTGAAGGGATACATCTGAGTTCACACAAACAGATCCAGGAATAAACGGGTTGTTTGAAAGTCTGATGACCTGCTGCTCTGTCTCCTTCCGCAGGGTTCGGGTATTATGAGTAACGGAGGTTTCGGCTTCAGTCCCTTCACCCAGGGTCCTGCTGCACACCAGAAGTAAGACTCCAACAGTCCTCAGATTTTAGCTCACACTGCCATCGTACATCATATTCATAAGGTCAGATAGTTCAGTAATCAGCGCCTTTCAGGAGAGTTGGACAGTTTTAGGAGCGTGTCTGCTGCACCACAGCACCTTCAGAGCAGTCTCCACGCTCCGATGACGATGATTCGTTAACTAAACAAGGAGCAATTGATTTTAAAACAAGCTAGTTTTAATGCGTGACAAGCAGCAGCCATAGCTTCATCAGAGGATTAAAATCAGCTGTTTTGATACTCGAACACAAAGTGAATGATCACGTTCATCTGGAGCTACAACTACGTCTCATTTTCCTGTGAACACAATGAAAATTCGTGGATAAAAAGTCAGTGTCCTTTATCAAACCTCCACATACACATGCTTAAACATGGAGACAATGATTCCACCTGCAACATGTTCAGTATGACCCCAGCAGCTTAGTTAAATGTGTCTGTAAGAGGGGTAGCAGTATCTCCTCTTTCATGTGTTTTTTTTTTTTTTTTTTTTTTTTTTTTTTTTTTTTTTATAAATTTTATTTTAAATTTTCAAGATTAGAACATACAGACAAACAAACAGAACCCAGATGCACAAGTTATACATAAAACATTCCAGTTGACAAATGGTGTACCCACACAGCAAATGTATATAAAGTCACATACATGAGAGTACAGACACCCATTGAGGGGCAACCGAGGGGAGAGTCCACGACAAAGTATGTTCAGCTTAATCTAGTCTGTGAAAAGTGTTCCAGGAAGGGATTCCAGTAGTATGAAAAAGTGTCTTTAGAGCCTTTACGAAGTCTTTCCATCTGTATTATGGACATCATGTCCGTCACCCAAAGGCGAAATGAAGGGGAAGCAGAGGACCTCCAGTCCCTCAGGATTAGTCTCTTGGCAACAATCAGTCCCAGTTCCAGTGGTTGCCGCATTGTAGCGGGTATAGTCCCCTGCGCTCGAGGGCATCCAAAAATTATAAGTTCTGGTTCAGGTTGTATGGGAGTCTTGTATGCTTTGGAGTACCAGTCAAACACTTTAGACCAAAGACCCTTTAATGAAGGACAAGACCAAAAAGCATGAGACAGTGTGCCTTCAGAGATGTTACACCTGTCACATATGGGGGAGACAGAGGGATAAATCTTATGCAATCTGACCTTTGAGTAGTGTAACCGATGCGTGATTTTAAACTGAATTAGCTGATGTCTGCTGTTTATTGAACACGAGCGAATTTTGGAGAGGCATCTGTTCCATAAGGGTTCAGGGATCGTTATCCCTAGCTCGTTTCCCCAGGCCTCCCTGATTTTGTGGTGTGTGCTACAGTGTGGTCACTAAGTAGATGTACAATTCTTGTAATGAGATGTCTAGAGTCAGGGGAACTCACAAGTATGTCAAGAACACCGTGCTCCCGTGGAAAGGTGTCAAAGTTCTCAATTTTTGACTTAATGTAATGCCTGACCTGCAGATATCGAAAGAAGTGTGAATGGGGCAGATTGTATTTTTCTTTCAATAGGCTGAATGATGCAAACTTATTGCCAATATACATGTCCTTAATCGACACTAGCCCCTTTTCCCTCCAATCATGATAAGCTTTGTCCTGCCAAGGAGGCAAGAAACTGTGGTTAAAGCAAAACGGCGTCTGTGCTGATGTATTTGGTAATGCAAGGAAGGTCCTGATCTGATTTAGGATTCTTACTTCGTGTCTTAACACAAAGCTCAAATTTCGATAGTCTTCTGGTTTTTCGAGGCGGGCAAACAGCATAGCTGGTAGGGAGGAGTTATTCACCAGATTGGATTCCATCTTGAGCCACAGAGGGAAATTCATCCCTGGGTTACCCGGGAGGCCCTGTTGCCAATACATTAGTGCTCTGATATTGGCAGCCCAGTAATAGTGTTTAAATACAGGTAGGCCCAGACCTCCCTCCTCCCTCGGCCTCTGTAAATGCACTCTAGAAATCCTAGCATTTTTCCCATTCCATATATAGGATTGAATGATCGAATCCAGGTCCTTGTAGAAAGTCGCTGTAAGATAAATAGGAAGATTTTGACATAAATACAAGAACCTAGGTAGGGAGATCATTTTGATCGAATTAATGCGTCCAATCATTGACAGAGGCAAAGTCTTCCAGTACTCAATATTTTGCTTTAATCCTGATATAAACTCTGCGAAGTTTAGTTTGAATATAAGTTTGGGGTCTTTGGGTATAGTAAGACCGAGATAGGTAAGATGGCTCTCAACCACTTTAAATGGGACTTTTTGTAAGAATCCAGATGGGAACGTGTTGGAAAGAGGCATCAACTCACTCTTTGACCAATTGATTGTATACCCGGAAATTTTACTGAAGGATGTAATCAGACTGAGGAGGAGGGGGACAGATTTTACAGTGTCGTGCAAATATAATATCACATCATCGGCGTATAAACTAATGAGTGTCTCAACACCACCGACTCGGAGGCCTTCTATGTGCGGGTGCGCCCTGATTGCTGCAGCAAGTGGTTCCAATGCAATAGCAAAAAGTGCTGGTGACAGCGGGCAGCCCTGCTGAACTGAGCGCTGTAGGCGAAATGGAGCTGACCGGTCATTATTTGTCAGGATGGAGCACAGGGGTTCTTGATATATCAGTTTCACCCAGGAGATGAAAGTCTCGCCAAACCCAAACCTGCGCAATGATTCAAACATGAACGGCCATTCTACCTGGTCAAAGGCTTTGTGTGCGTCAAGGGCCAGAATAGAGGCATTAGTATTTTATGATCGAAGTATACAGTGTTAAGTAGTCGTCTTACGTTAAAAAAAGATAACCTGCCAGGGATAAACCCTGTTTGATCCGGATGAATGATAGATGCTAAACATTATTCAATCTAGTGGCCAAAATTTTTGTGATTATCTTGCGATCAACATTTTGCAATGCAATTGGCCTAAAGCTGGCCGGGTCGGTTTTGTCCCTCCCCTTTTTAGGAAAAAGAGAAATGTTAGCCTCATAAAGAGTTCTGGGCAGTTTTCCATCCTTTTTTGAAGCAGACATCATTCTAAACAAGAGTGGTGCAAGGAGGTCGCAAAATTTCTTATAGAAATCCGAACCAAAGCCGTCAGGCCCGGCTACTTTGCCTGATGGTAGGGATTTTATAGCTTCTGTGACCTCCTGAAGCGTCAAGTCGGACTCCAGATAGTCCCTGTCAGACTTATTCAGTTTAGGCAACGGGAGGGAATCGAAAAAATCATTAAAATCGGATTGTGTTGCATTATTCTCGGAGGAATACAGGTTAGCATAGAACTCTCTGAATCTACGATTTATGTCGGCAGGGTTGGTTAAGAGCACGCCGGATTTTGACTTAATGCTATAAATTGATCTCGCGGCTTGGGCACCCTTGAGCTGTAGTGCTAACAATTTGCCGGGCTTATCTCCAAGCTCAAAATTCTTCTGTCGTAGTTTCCAAAGCAAATTGCTAACCTGGCTGCTCATAATTTCGTTATATTCATATCTAAGTTTAAGTATTTCCTTATAGTCGCCAGGTGATTCAGAGATTTGGTACTTTCTTTCCAGGTTGGAGAGGGCGCAATTGATTTCAAATAGGCGTTTATCTCTTTCTTTTTTAAGGGCTGAAGTGTAGGAAATTATTTCGCCGCGCAGAACAGTCTTTAATGCTTCCCACAAGATGGGGTCTGATACTTCACCATTATCGTTTATTTCTATAAAGTCCTTTAGTTTGGAGGTTATGTTTTAACAAGTTATCATCGTTAAGAAGGTTTGCATTAAGTCGCCAGGAATAACCTCCCTAGGGAGGGACAGATTTAGTGATATGGCTAGGGGGCAATGATCAGAAATCAGTATGTTATGATATTTAGAGTCGGCGATTTGAGAATAAGATTGTTACTTATTAGAAAATAATCAATCCTGCTATAGGATTTATGCACATGTGAGTAAAATGAGTACTCTCTACTCGTAGGATGTTGAGCCCTCCAATATCAACCATATTCCTTGCTTGAGAAGATTATTTAGAAGTTTGGTAGACGCCGTTTCTGATGCTGGTCGTTTAGATGATCTGTCAAGAAAGGGGTCAAGATAACAGTTTAAGTCCCCTGCTATTATTACTTTTGAATGGCTATCATCGGGAAGCAGGTCAAAAACTTTTCTAAAAAAAATTAGGATCATCTGAATTTGGGCCATAAACATTAAGGAGAGTTAATGGTTCCGAGTTTATGGTGCCAGTTACCATCACGGATCTGCCATAGGGTCACTGACCACAGATGATGTCTGAAATGGGATATTCTTTCTCAATAATATGGCCACACCACGAGCATGAGAGGTGAACGGCGACTGGTATATCTGAGACACCCAACTACACTTTAGTCTATGTTGTGCATCTTTCTAATATGGGTCTCTTGTAGGAAAACAAGGTCTGCAGTTAAGGACTTCAAGGTGTTTAAAAATTTTCCCCCTCTTCATTGCACTGCCCAAACCTTTTACAATTCCATGAAATCAGTTGCAGATTTCTCCCCTCTGTCCGCCCCCACCACGAACATCAGTCATTGAACGCATATATTGTCGGAACTGGCAGTTTTGATGCTATGCGATACAGACAAATAACACATGCGCATCTGGGTAGAACGAAACAAACAATTAACACACACCTCGAGCCCCCCCCCTCCCACATCACGGCGTCTGCGGAACGCGACGCACATCCCCCCCCCCCTAAGCAAAACAGGAGCTGCCGGACAGATAGCGGACCGTACACAGTCCAGTCGCGACGACCCCCACCACAACAAACATTAAACTGGCATAAGAACTAAACAACTCTACCAGATAATCTTAAAATGTATTTTCTGAAAGAACAGACCCAGGTTATTCAGCATGCGTTCAGGGCGTCCGTACGCTATTAAAAATATAGTTCGTCAGAAAAACACTGCATAACGGAGGCGGCTAACACCGGAGGGCCAGCACACCTTAAGACAGAAGAGAGGAAAAAGAAAGAAAGAACGCCACTTGGCTCACTATTCCCTTTCAGTCGTGCCGCCCATCCTCCGCAGGCGAGCCGCCTCCGCCTGAGCCGGGTCGCTGAAAACCTCAGGGGGGTTGCCATCAAGCCATTGCACCTGCAGCCGAGCCGGGTACCGCAGCTGGAACTTGATTCCGTTCCCTCTCAGGGCTTGCATCACGTTTCGAAAGGCGCGGCGCTGGCTCATTACTTCGCTGGTGTAGTCAGGAAAATCAGAACTTGTTCCCCTTATATTCCAACGGCTGCGTCCTGGCCAGGCGTAGAATTTGCTCTTTCATCTGAAAGTGATGTATTCGGGCGATGATGGTACGCGGTTTCTCACCCGCCCGCCGGCTTGGGCCACAGAGAGCGGTGTGCGCGGTCGACCTTCAGTGGATGCGGGAAATGTTGTTTGCCCAGTAATTCGGGAATGAGCTTAGAGACAAACTCGGTTGGTCTCCCCTCTTCTGAGTTTTCTTTTACGCCAACGATTTTGATGTTGTGCCTGCGGGAACGCGCCTCCAAGTCCAGCAGTTTGGTTTGCTGCTGAGTTACAAGCTTTGTAAGCTCCGCACATTTCGTTTCAAGTTCCCCCAGACGCTCCTCGTGTGCGTTGATTGCTGATTCTTGGCCGGCCATGCGGTTCTGTAAGTCAGTCTGTGCAGCCAAGACAGACTGAAGCCTGGCTTCAAGGGCGTCGAAACGCTCATCAAGTTTCTCCAGGATTGAGGCTGACATATTTTTACATATTTCCTGGCACATTACGAGCATCTGGGTTTTGTCACCCGAAGCGCAGTCCCCAGTTTCGTTCACGGTCCCGCTGGCGAGGCCACTGCTAGCATTAGCCTCATTAGCACTAGCGCCGCCGATGTATCCGTCCATGGTCTTATTTTTCCCGGAATTTGTGGATTTTTTCAAAGGCGACATGATGCCCGGTTGCTAGTCGGGGGTGCAGGACCAGCGATGCTGGCTCCTAGATGTTTTATCGTGGAATTTAAATATTTGTTTAAAGTTGTGGTGGAGAGCGCAAACCAACACGTCTACATCCTACAGCTGCGCACTAGCGCCCCTTTCATGTGTGTTTAAGGTGGGGCTGGGGTGCCATGGGCCTCCCAGGTTCGTTAGTATGAACTCATTTAGTCTGCTTTGAAGTTGGTGTAAACTGTCCTTAAATAAATGCTGTGATCATTATTGCTTGCAGCCTCATACCAAACGGCCCTCATGGTGTTTTGGTGTGAGGCTGAGATGAAGTGTGATTGGTGAGATGCCAATGTTAGTGTTGGTGTAATCCTCATGATGATGAATGCACAGGTCAGAGTGAATGAGCTGTGGCTGCGGTGTGTCTATTTCTGTCTGAAAGACTGTAACTCGCCAAGCTGTGGCGCTAAACACATGTTTTTGTGCAGCTGTGGTAGCGGACAGACCTTCCTCACTGGTGTTTGGGGAAACACCTACCAGACCAGCTGGCAGAACCCAGGACAGCAAGACCCAGGTAAACACACACACACACACACACACACACACACACACAGTTGCTCTATACATGACGCTGTTCATGCTATGGCATCTAAAAACAACTTACTAAAGTTAATTCTTCAAACCTTCTAAAAATAAGAGTTTAAGGACTTCAGACAAACGTCGAGGCACTCTGAGCATAAACGTCATTTCCTGTGGGTTTTACTGTAAAATTCATATAGTAACGAGTCCATGGGCTGTTTGAGACAGCCAGAGTCGGGAGGGTCTGAATTTTAGGCTATAGTTTGTTTTACATACTGCACAAAAATTTGTCCAAACACATTAACTGTTAGACATATGCAGACCATAAACACACACTGCAGTTGTTGAGTCCAGCAGGTAAGACTCTGTGTGTGTGTGTGTGTGTGTGTATGTGTGTGTGTGTGTGTGTGTGTGTGTGTGTGTGTGTGTGTAGGTCACAGTATGGCTCAGACAGGACAGATGGACTACTCTAAAGCATGGGAGCAGTACTATAAGAAGCTAGGCAAGTGCGCACGCACACACACACACACACACACACCTGTAATAGAAAGACCTTTCAAATATGAAACTGTGGTGTTTATGTACCTGAGTTCTGAAATCTGTGTGTGTGTGTGTGTGTGTGTGTGTGTGTGTGTGTGTGTGTGTGTGTGTGTGTGTGTGTAGGTCAGCAGAACCAGCCTCAGAGCTTGATGACGGACTACAGTAAGGCCTGGGAGGACTACTACAAGAAACAGAGTAAGATCTGTTTGTTGGTCATTGAACATTTTATTTAAAGAAAAAAAATTCCTCAGTGTCAGCTGATTAATTTCTATAATAATTTAATATATTTAATGAAGGCATACCAGATTTTACTTTTGTAGTGAGTTTCAGGCCCTACAAGCACACAGCCGTCCAAATTTAATTCTTACTTTTTTAGCATTTTTGAGCGCTTGTACATTAAGTTCATGAGATATCCACATGAAACTTTTCATATATGTACTGTTTGAGATGAAGAGGTGGCCTTTAGAAGTTTTGAAATGGTGTGTGTGTGTGTGTGTGTGTGTGTGTGTGTGTGTAGGTCAGTCGTCTCAGCAGAGTTCAGTGCCAGAATACACTGCAGCATTAGCAGAATACTACAGACAGCAGCAGCCCTACCTGTGGAATCCCACACAGATACAGGTAACACAAGGCTTCTGCTTCACAGCACTCCACACCTGCCACTGGTCCAATAATCTAAACAGTGATGTCACTTCCTGTCTCCTCAGGATCACTAGAGGCTCCTCCCTCACCAGCGAAGGCCTCGGATGGTCATCGATGGCATCCGAATCGGGGTTTCCTAGCAACGCTCTGCCGCTTCCTCCTTCTTTTTGTAGAGAAAAACTAAGGATTAACTGAAAAATCATGAACTCTTTTCTTCTGTTTTTTTTTTTTTTTTTAACCTTACAAAGTCGATATTTGTCAGGCAGATTTTTTTGGACTAGCCTCCGGTCTCTCCGCGGTGTAGACCTGGTTTTCTTCGTTTTTATTTTTTATCAGACTTGAGTTTCAAGATGTATCTGTGTGGCTTTGAACAAACAAAATCCAGTATAATCTATATTTTGTCTAGTTTTATTTTCTGATAAGAAAACGGTATAAGGCTTAGCAGTCTTGAGTATGAAAATCAGATATTATTTTGTTTATGATAATGTTTAAAGCATGCGTCAGATTGTGTGAGTTGACTCAGTTTTTTTTTTTTTTATTATTATTTTGGCATAAAAATATTTTAATGGCGTCGGATGGAAATGTAAAGTTTTACCGTCAGATTGTTTTTGTACTAAATCCGTGCTCACTGGGTCTGTTTCTTCTAATTTTACCTGTTTAGTCGCCATCTTGGAGGTGCAATGACGCGTTATTGTTTTCTTTTGGTTTGATGATAGTTCTTACTCCTGTATCCTTATAGTGATTTCTTTAGGTTTTTATGATGTAATGATGAATAAATAGCGATTAATATTGCGTTGTCTAAAGCCAGATCTCTCTGTGGTCAAACACTTTGTGTTCTTACACGATTTAACCTCCAGTCGACGCCACGTTTTCCCACCTCCACTTTTATTACCAAAAGGGGGGGAAGTGACTATTTTCTTAGAGTGAAACTTTATTGTTGTTGTAACGTAGGTATGCATTTCTATTTTCTGATTTGTTCGTAGAGGAAATTTCAGGAGCTGATCAATGAAGTTATTGATTCTGTTAGTGATTATCTGTTGGCTAAACAAAAGTGTGCGTTACCTCAGCTGTGCGAATGTTTCTGTTAGCTGTGCTTCGTTAGCCTGTTAGCTGAATGTAAGTTAATGGAAAAGCTGTCTGAGCGCTACATTAGCTGCTGTGGGGTATTTTTTTTTTTTTTTTTTTTTTTTTATACACACATTTTATACAGGCTAGCTAGTAGAGTGAATGTGGTAACTGAGTGGTGTATTTGGTAATAGGTGTACATAACCATGTTCCCAAAGTTGTTCCTGGGCTACTAAGTTCTCAAGATCATTTATTTTTAAGGTCACGCATTCCCAAAGTTGTTCCCAAATTTGTCCCCCCAGGCCTGGTCTTTTACTCCTAATGTTGTTCTCAGGTTCCTTTGTTCCCGGGGTCATATGTTCCCAACTTTGTTCCCTAGGTCTTTTAGTTCCTAAGCTTCTATGATGTTAGGGTTAAAGTTAAGCTAACCTCTAAGCCTTTCCACCTCAGGAAGCATTAAGCTTATTTAAGAAGTTCCCCCAAATGTCGGGCAGTCTAACTGAAAGCCATACAGGGAATAGAAAATCCCTTTCACATGTTCCAGCATTCGCTCGCAGTCATATATAGCAAATATCAAGGCTAAGAAATGTGTTCTAGATTTACATTATGTGCTGTATAGATATGGGGAACATAGTAATAACTGTGCTGGAGCCTAACGTAGTTTTATGCTGCACTCATGATGTGTTGTACAGACTGTAAATAATGACAAACAACATTCAGCCTGAGACAGATGATGGAGACTTTGTAAAAAGGTTGGCTGTTTAGGGGAAAGATGTGCAAGAAGACTAGAGACCGTACGATAAGGAACTTCTAAACATCGAATTATTAGCACTCACACTGTCAATACTAAATAATCTAATTTGGTGTGTTAGCAAATGGCAATAAACAGCTTTTCTAGGCTGAAAGTCCATCTGTCTCGTTTAAATATGTGGCTAGCATGAATAATTGTCAGTGTTAGCAAATACGACATTAGCTTAATGTTTGTTAGCCAAACAAACTAGCAAGCTGGTGCGTTTTAGCATGGGTATGTTGTGTGTATATTAGGGCTGGTTTACACTTCACAAAAATGCACAATTGTTGTGTTGCTATTTTATACTTGCACAGATGTAAATGTATTTTTTTTAACCCAGCCAGATTTTGAATCTACTGATTAGCTACTTTAGCATTAGCATGCAGCTAGCAATAAAATTGTTTTGTGTATAAATTCACATTCATTGATGTTTTTTTTTTTTTTTTAATTTTAGCCTGTCTGTATGTTAGCTATACTTTTTTTTTTTTTTTTTTTTTAACCCATTAGCAGAACTTTGATAGCTGAAAGTTATTAGCTAAGCATCTGGGAAAAACTTTATACACATTAACAGAGCGTTTAGCTAAACTTTGGGTGAGTCTTAGCATTGTTTGTTAGCTTAACATTTTTTTTTTTTTGCCCGTTAGCAGAACTTTAGCTGAAAATTATCTAAGCATTTAGTAAGAACTTAATACATTTGTTACCGGAGCATTTAGCTAAACTTTTGTGTGCATGTTAATATGTGTATGCCAGCAGAGTGTGTAGCTGAGCGTGTTGTGTGCCTGTTAGCAGAAGTTTGTTTGTTAGCTGAGCGTTTAATAAAACTGTGTGCCTACTGGCTCAGATTTGTATGTTAGCTCAGCATTGTGTGCGTGCTAGCGGAGCATTTTTCTGAACGTTGTGTGTGTCGGACCACAGAGAGGTTTGTCTTGTTGAGGGAGATCTAGTTGTCGTTGAATTGAATCAGTGCTTCTGCTTCTTGTATGCGTGATGATGATGATGCTGAAGATGATAATAATGACGATAATAATGAGTTCTCCTATTCAGGGGTCTATTTAAATCTGTTATGAATATTCAGTTTGTCGATGTGATGATATGGTTTGTGTAAATTTCCACTCTGGCGGGTGCTCTCCAGTTAAAATGTACTTTGTTAAAGATGATATTGTTTAATTCACGTCGTGTCTAACCGAAGCTGAGTATGTGTTATATTCTCAAGACTGCTAGGCTAACTGTCTCTATCTCTTCTCCTTGTCTGTTTCTGTCTGGATGCTGCCATCTTTGTTGCTTTTCAACACATCTGTAATCGGACCAGATGAGCTGAGTGTTGTCATCACAGGCGTGTTGAAGTCCCACAGCTTGTTGCTGTGGCAGCTCCAAGGCAGGGGAGCTATAGTGAAAGGGTTAATCCCCACCCCAGATTTATTAACGCCAGAGTGGACGCTGACATGGTGTCTGGTTCTTGTGACGTCCCAGAACCTGAACCGGACATGACGCCCGCTTTGCTCTGGCATAGATTTTCCTAGTCCTGATCCCGGTCCTGAAGGGGGCACAGGGAGCTTTTTGGTTTTATGGTTTCTGTTGTTTTTTTCTAATGGACAGACGTCCTAACTGTAACCTGCAGATTTTTCTATTAGATTCTATTGACAGATAGAGTTGTGTATGAACCCGAGCCACGAGACTGTCAGTGGCCGAGGAAGAGGATGATGATGATGATTAACATGAGGGTTAATAAATGGGCTCATTCTTTGACTCACTGTGTCTTTGTCTGAAACAAAACTGAGCAGACAGGAAAACGAAGTCTAATATGCGATCACACTAAACACAAAGTGAAGTTGCGCCTCACTCAATACTGTTGACCATAATATTTTATTACAGAGATTAGAGCATGCTGTATGTAATAAAAGTACTGTGCTGCAGTGGTTTAAATCATATCTCTCTAGTAGACTCCAATTTGTTCATTTAAATTGGTAGTCTTCTTCACACACTAAGGTTAATTATGGAGTTCCACAGGGTTCTGTGCTAGGACAATTCTATTTACACTATACATGCTTCCCTTAGGCAGTATTACAAAAGAAATTGCATACATTTTCATTCCTATGCAGATGATACCCAGCTTTATCTATCCATGAAGCCTGTAGTCACTTTCTGAATGATGCAGAAAAAATTGTTCATGCATTTATAATTTCAAGGCTTGACTATTGTAATTCATTATGGTCAGATTATGATAACTGATCACCACCTGGTGGTGAGTTAGATCAGGTGCTGGGCACAGATGCTGGACAGACCTGGCGCACCTAAACATAGTGAAGATGTGTTTGGGAATGCCTATAAGAGGCCCCAGTCCATGAGATCTTCAACTCCCATGGAAAAGTCTTTCAGACCAGCTCAAAGAAATTCTGGCAAACTATTAGGCGACTCAGAATGGGTAAAGCAGTGCTCTACTCACTGTGTATAACGCAGGTGGGGTGCCACTGACTTCAACTGACGATATAGTTGGGCAGTGGAAGAAATACTTTGAGGTCCACCTCAATCTCACTGACACCTGTTGAGAAAGCAGAGTCTGGGGATGAGGGGTGTGACTCATCTGAAAAGACTGAATGTTGTAGGGGGTGTCTGGCTCATAACTGTATCAAAAGCTTGGTCCATATTGCCGACAGTAAGTCGGACCTGGTTCCGTTTTTCTCTATGTCCCTGCCCTCACCTGTGGTCACGAGCTTTGTATAGTGACCAAAAAGAATGCAATTGTAGATAAAAGCGGTGGAAACGAGTTTCAGGGTTCCTGCGGGTGCTGGAAATCCTTGTAAATGCTTGGATTTTAATATCCTTTCAAGGTTTTAAAAGTACTTGAATTTTGGATATAGTGCTTTAAACTGCTTGAAATTGTAACTGCCTTTTTCTTTTAATTTAAAAAAAAAATGATTTTATACTTCACTTATGAGATGGCGAAAGAGTCTGAAATGTAAATTTCTCCGGCTGGGCCTGGCCTGCATGTCTGCATGTGACCTGTCAGTCTGTTTGTGACCCCGCCCCTCCCTCAAAGACAGAGTCGCTGTTCTAATGAGTGCTGACTGGAAACTGCAAATTCCAGTTCTGGATCAGACGAGTATGGAATTATATTTAGGTCAAAAGTCACGCATGAGGAAAAAACATAATCCACGCAAATAATGTAATTCCACGACCGCAGGTATTAATTTCTCACGAGCAGGGGCATTAGCCCCATCTGAAATCTGATTGGCCCCCTGAAATGCCGAATGCTGAAACACCAGTAGCACTAATGAGCCAAATAGTAATGCTCAGCGTCAATAAAGCTTACAGAAGAAAAAGAAGATTTGAACGATCTTGCAGAGAAAGTTTTTTAATCCACAACTGATGCCAGTCTACATTTTGAGGAGTTTGTTGGTAATGATAAGTCATAAATCCCTTTTTACTCACAGCTGTCACATAGCGTAAGTCTGACAAATATTAAATTAAGAAGCAAAGTTAGTTAAGAGTAATGTTAACTGAGGCCCTACTTGTGTTTGGACATGAATGTTAGCATTTCACTAATTCATGTACTTCTTTGTAATTTGCACTTGTGTGTTAACATTAGCTATAATGTTTGGCAGTGACAGAGAAGAATATGAAAAGAAAGGGTCGGTCTCAGGTGGGAATTCAGCAGTTTTGAGCAAAAGAGTGAGTCTGCCAGCTGAAAATGAGCAGGGTGAGAGGAGGGAGAGAGCAGCAGGACACAGCAGACCAGAGGCTGGTCAAGAGCAGGGCACCCCCAGTCCCTTTTCATCAGGTCAGAAATCATTTAGAGAGAGCAACAACAGTTAATGCTGTTATGTATGAAATGTCTGATATTGTTATTTAGTGAAATGGCACATAAGTTCACTGAATTCTTACACCTCATGGTGGTAAGATTTACCATAACTGTAATGTAATGGCTTTAATTTTTATTGGTCCGTATATCTACCACAAATACTTGGCCCCTCTATGACTACTGTGGCCCCTTGATGGCCCCTTACTCAGAAAAATCCTAGATCCGCCACTGCTCACGAGGAAATTCAACAATGCGCTTGTGTAGAATTCAGCAGCCGCGCGCACAAAAAAACATGGTGCATATGAGCGTCTGCTGTGCACGCGCTGCTGTATGTTAACGCTCTCATGAGGAAACTACGTGTGTGGAGCTGAATTCTACGCCCATGAAGAAACTAACTTTTCACGGTTTGGGCGGAGCCTATGGAGCCTAATGTGATTGGTCACTTTGATGGATAGTTCAGGTTACTGCGTTAGACCAAGTTACCATCTTGAATTTGATCCTGGAAAAGGTGTATGAATCCTGGAGTTTCCTCCAAAGGGTGGCTGGCGTCTCCCTTAGAGATAGGTTAAAGAGTGCAGTCATTAGAGAGGGCCTCAGAGTAGAGCTACTACTCCACAGTGAAAGGAGCCAGCTGAGGTGGTTCAGGTATCTGACAAGGATGCCTCCTGGGTGGGGTGTTCCATGCATGTCCTATTGGGAGGAGGCCCCGAGGTAGACCCAGGACATGCTGGAGAGATGAGATTATATATCTTGTGCCTCAGTGTTCCCCCAGATAAGCTGGAAGAGGTGGCTGGGGAGAGGGAGGTCTGGGGTTCTCTGCTTAGGCTGCTTCCCCCACGACCCGGCCCAGGATAAGCAGAAGAAAATAGGTGGATGGATGGATCTTATCAGGCTGTCCTTAAAGCATCCTGAAAAGCTTTCAGCTGATCCAAAATGCTGCAGCTAGAGTACTGACAGGGACTAGAAAGAGAGAGCAGATTTCTCCCATATTGGCTTCTCTTCATTGGCTCCCTGTTAAATCTAGAATTGAATTTAAATCCTTCTCAAATACAAGGTCTTGAATAATCAGGCCCCATCTTATCTTAAAGACCTCATAGTACCATATCACCCAAATAGAGCACTTTGCTCTCAGACTGCTGGCTTACTTGTGGTTCCTCGGATACTTAAGAGTAGAATGGGAGGCAGAGCCTTCAGCTTTCAGGCCCCTCTTCTGTGGAACCAGCTCCCAGCTTGGATTCAGGTGTTTTTTTTCCTTCATTCACCTCTTTTTACTGTGTTTACATGCCACGCTGCATTTAATCATTAGTTATTAATCTCTGTCTCCCTCCCCTCACCTACAACCGGTCGTAGCAGATGACCTGCCCCTCCCTGAGCCTGTTTCTGCCGGAGGTTTCTTCCTGTTAAGAGTTTTTCCTTCCCACTGTTGCCAAGTGCTTGCTCATAGGGGGCTGTCACCTTCAGGTGACTGTTGTGATTTGATAAGAGATAAGATAAGATAAAACTTTAATGATCCCACGACGGGGAAATTTGCGCATTACAGCAGCTCAGTACAGAGAAAAATGAATATGGCGCTATATAAATAAAACTGAATTGAGTTCACTTTTCCCCTTGTATTGGAAACCTGTGAATATTTGCCTCTAAGCCAGGGGTGTCAAACTCAATCACAGGATGGGCCAAAATTGAAAACACAGACTAAGTCACGGGTCTAACAGGGTTAACCTTTATTGAACATCTAAAACTGAAAATATTTTAATCAGCAATATAAATTTGAATGGCCAGAAAACAGAAATGTTTTCCTCAACACATTAAATAAATATAAAATTATATTTAAAAAAAAAAATAACATCAGGGAAAATGAGAATATTTCAAGCTGATGAAAATTTTCATTTTTTTTTTTTCAGGTTAAAAACTGTGACGTGAATTTCTGCGCTTCAAAGTTGGGAAAACTGCACATTGTGTCCAGTTTCTCAGCAAAAAGTGCTGCTGCAAACACAGCTGTGCAGACCTGCTCTGATTTTCTTTGGCAACGTGGAAAATGGCATAAATTCCCTTTTTGCATCTGCGCCTCTCGCAGGTGCATCTTTACTGGAAAAGCTTTCACTGCATCATACATGTGTGTAAGCACGCGGTCCCGTCACTGAAGCTGCAGGTTTAAGGCATTAAGATGCTTCATTATGTCGCAGAGAAAGACTGACTCACACAGCCACCTTTCACCCCAGAGCCCTGCTGAGACTTTTCCTTTACTTTCTATGAACTGACAGATTTCCTCAGCCAGCTCATCTCACCTGTGTAATAAGGCACGTCACCAAATTCAGAAGCTATTTCCTCCAGAAAAGACTGAAACTGCTGGGAATTTAAACCTTTGCCTCTTATAAAGTCCACTGTCTGTGTCAAGGTGCTTATGACGCATTTTGTCTTCAGGACTTTGTTGCGCAGCGTTTCCTGCTGTGTGACGCAGTGATGCACTGTCAGCTCACCTGTGCAGGTCTCCCTCTGCATTTTCTCCCGCCTCTGTCCCACCAATCCGCTCTTTTCCCCTCACATCACAGGTGAGGAAAGCAGACCACACAGGTTTGCCGCTGATGTCAGCGATCAGGTCCTTTGCCTCCCATCTGTTTGGAAAATCCCTGTTTTCAGCTTTTCGTTGGGTCATTTTTGGGGGTCAGGCAGCTTAAATGTTACTGTAAAAAGTGCTGACCGATGTTTTTACCTGCTGATCACTGATCAATCTGTCATTGGCAACGAAAACGGGTTAGTGCACACAGGTCTTGGCCTGCGCGGCATCTGTTGCAGTGCATTGTGGGATTAGTAGTATAAGTGGTGGGAGCCCATTTACCCGCGGGCCATTAATAATAGCTGTATGAAATTATCTCGCGGGCCATATATAATTGTATCGCGGGCCGGATGTGACTCGCAGGCCTTGAGTTTGACACGTGCTCTAAGCCAATAGGACGAGAAGTCCAGCTGGTAGCTGGAATTAAGCTACAATCGCATTTTCAGAACTTATCATGAAGCCCTGCCATTTCTTTCACTTTTCCCCAATCTGTTGTTCTTTTCCCATCTCTGAGTCAACTGCACTCTCATACATTCAGCTCCAGCTGCCCTCAAACATTTAACTGTCAGTGAGCTCCTCCTCTGTTTCCGATTGTTTGATTCATCAGGAGAATCCTAGTCGATACGTTGTAACGACATGGCGGCATGAAGCGAATGTAAACTCATCAGGAGAAAACTTTGCTTTGTGTTTGGCCTATAAGTGCATCATTACAGCTTGTGCTCAGCCACTTCAGATGGAGCTTAACACGGGATTACAGACTGTAGTCTCGGAGTAGACTAATCAATTAGTCAACTCGCTCTCATTAAAGTGAATTCTTACTGCACCGACGACCACTGGTGTTTCTTTAAGGAGAAAACTGCTCCATCGACGGCTTTCCAGGATAAATCCAGCCCAGATTTTCTCCAATCTAATCTCTATAGATCCATTGCTCCCAAACCACCTAAGCTTCCTATGTTTCTGACTTCCTAAGTTTCTTGTTTCCAAGGGTCATGACTAAAGTCAGGGTTCTGTTTAAGCTAGCATTATTTAACCCCAGTTTCCATTGTGCTGAGATCTTTGGTGATTCCATGATTGCAGTCATCTGATAAGTTCCTTTAAATGTGGCTTGGTCTCACTCAAAGACATCCAGCTGAGAAAACCTCTTTGATAAGTTCCCACAATAGCTCACAAAAATATTAACAGTGGCGTGTTTCAGATTCTGACTTGTCAGCAAACAGCCAAACGCATCAATTTATGTAAGTTCAGTAGCCAAAAACACTGAAAACACTTGGAATAACCCACGTCAGGCTAGCCTCGTGGTTTGGACCACATCTGAGGAACACTAAATTTGATGAAACTTGTTCCTGTGCTGGAATTGCTAAACTCAGAGAAGAGGACGGCTCAGAATTCCCCTGAGAGGCTTCACATTTTAAGCGGGGACGTTTTTGAGGATGTTTCAGGACAGTGAGGACAGTTCTGGTACCAGTTTACAGAGAAAGTAAGTCCCTCCACAACTAGGCTTCAGACAATCAGCGAAATTGGTGAAATTAAAGGGTTGTGGTCAGTTCAGATGTCCCTTCAGAATCTCAACATTTACAGTTTTCAGAGGATATTTGTGAAGACTTTGTGCTAACTGGGAAACTCCTGGAAAATATGATGTGCAAAGATGTTGTGGGTCAAGCTGTTTGGGGTTCGGTTAAAATCCAGTTTAGATATTGAGTCTTAATTGCTTTACAGCACTTTATGACTTTTATGTCTGTGAAAGTGCCACGTGAATAAACTTGTGCTTACTTACTTACTTACTAGGCTGCAGGTCAGAGTTCAGAAGTTTTTTTTCTGTTCACTGTTTAGATTCTGAGACCAGAAACTGACTTTCCACGTGCTGGTGTGCAGTTCGATGGTCCGTGGGTCAGTTATCTGAGCTGCCATCACAGCTCCTCGTGTTCTGACATGAAAAATAAGAGTTATCATTTATTCATGTTCCCAGAGCGCAGACAGATGGTCTGACTGACGGCATGATGTCATCCGTCATTAGGACATTACTGTAATCACACGCCTGCTGACCCCCAGGGATCGATAAAGATGATCCATCAGGTCTGCAGCTCTTCTCCTGTGAACAGAGCAGGAGACAGCAGGCCCCTGAGAGGCCCTGAGCAGAGTTAAAGGCCCCCCGACCTCCTACAGAGGAGCAGCAAGCACAGAGCTGGTGTTTGCTGATCAGCAAGTTGCTTTTTAATTGAAGCTGGTGTCTGTATCCTGATCAGAAAACTGCTGGTGGGGGTGTGATGAGACACTGTCAACATGGTATTTTGCAGAGTGAAGGACAGCATTTTAACCAGGACTTGTTTTTTGTCTGAACCTAATGCTGACCGAGTGGTTTCAGGTCCTACTAAACAAAACTGAGTGGGGAAATATGAGCGAAAGTAATGGGTAATAAAAGGACTGTGAGATGGAGGGAGGAAGGGTGATGAAGATGGATGGAGGCCTTGGAAAAGGAAGTGAGTTCTTTCACTGTTGCCAGGATAGTTATACTTGTATATCTGTCTTTGTGGGGACCTTGCAGTTTACCCAGTGCAGTACTCCAGTAATTATTTAGCATGAAGTTGTTAGCTCTCAGTTCACAATTAGCTTACTGCAAAATGAGGACATTTCCCTAATGTCTGATTATTTTACAGAAGGTTTTTTGTCTGGTCCTCAGAGACCTTCAGAGGGCTGATTGAGTTTTCAGACTTCTTTCACGCTCACATTAGAATCAGGTTCAGGGTCAGGGCTGGGGTCCCGATAAAGCATTATATGAATGCGGGTCCTCACGGAGACAGCTGGACTGCTGTGAGTGTGTGCTGCGGTGCAGAGCAGAGTGTCGGCGGTCGTAAAGTACAGGAAGCAGCTCGGTAAGTACAGATGAACTCTGCGTTTGCGTGTCAGGCCTGATTAAACATTAAAGTAATGGTGATCTGGACTGACTCCAAACCTTTTCCCCGAAGCTGGAGGACCAGCAGGGGCAATAATGTGCCTGCCTCAGTCAACCACACTGCAGGGGACAGAAGTATGTGGACAGCTGACATATGTGACTCGGTGTTCATTAATGGGCTGCTCTAAAAGCCTCCACGCGTGTGGTTTCAGCCTTTCCGGTAGATGTTTGTCCCGCTGATATGACAGAACAGATAAACGGGTAAAATGCCGCTGAAACAAGAACTGCTTGTTTCCACAGAGGAGGATGATCCCCTCATTCATCAGTCCAGTATCTGTTTTTGTCCGTTTTTAGTCTGCAGCAATTCGCAGTTCTGCCGGTATTTATTTATCTGTAACACCCGAAACCCGAACGGGCACCGGTTCAGCACACAGGGCTGACAGGTCTCTGTGCCCACGCGCATGGAGAGCAGACTCCATGCGCGTGGCTGTTCTTGGGTCCTGGTTTGAGTAATTGTTACCCTTCAGTCGGCCTCCGTGTGATGAGTCACCTGATCAGAGTCTCTCTCCTCCTCAGACATTTCATTAAGCTGCCACTTAGACTCGGCATCAGTTAGTGCAGCTCCATTAGTGCCGATCTCCGCTGACTGACGGCGGAGTGAGTGACGGACGCGGGTTAACATTATCACGGCTCTCAGCAGGGTAACGAGCTCCTGAAGGGAACATTCATCTGGTTCTCAACAGAGAAACCCACCTGAACAGGGACGGAGTCTAAATGTGCTTTCATTTCACTCACAGAGCTCAAATTAGACTGTTCTAGATTAACTACAGTCTGCATGTTCGTGGAGCTTCCAGAAGGTCTGACTGAAGGAACCGTTAATGTTCCCTGACGGAGGTCAGCGCCGTGAACCCAAAACCTCACAGCCTGAGCAACTGAGCTGCAAACATTATGAAGAGAACAGCTCCAGAATATTTAGCTGCATAACCTCCTGCTGCAAACACATTTAAAACTATTGAAATAAATCATCTCAAGTGACGCTTACCTAATTTGCATAATTGTTCTTGTTAATCAAAATATGAAGTTTCATCAGCTCTAAAAAAAAAGGGGGGGGGGGGGGGGGGGGGGGGGGGGGGGGGCACAGCCTCAAACATTCAAGTCAAATTTTTCGAAAAACATGTTTAAACTTCTTCGTCTCCAGTCAGAACAAAGAGGAGCCAGACCGACCTCCGAGAGTACAGATATTAAAACAGGAAACTAAATGCAGTGAATTGCTTATCACTTACTGTCATTAGAAATAACAGAGAGACTGGGAGTGCTGCAGGGGTGTGAGGCTGGACCACATTAGAAAGTCTGCAAAACGATCAGTGTGAAATTTTAATTCAACACTTTTTAAATCTGGAAGAACATGGATAGATCTGCAGGTGTGTCAGGACATTTTAGCACGCTTGAAATGATTTCCAAATTTCTGCACTGCGGGTTTGTTTTTATAGCGCAAACATTTATGAAATTTGTTGGACACAAAATTTGAGACAAAGGATCAAAAACAGGCATAAAAGTGCAAAATGACGCGCAGATGGCAGAAAGAGTGAAAAATGAAGCCAGACAGACTGAATTGGAGCTCCAGAGAGACGAAAACCGAGACTAAAGACTAAAAACTGTGAAATCTGCGAAGTTTCCACAGACTCGGTGAGAAACCGTGAGTCTGTGAGCAGTTTGCGCCTCTTTTCAGGCTGCGGCTTCAGTGAAATGCGGAGGATTTCATGAATTCGTGCTCTGGTCAGCTGATTTAGACTCCTGAATCTGTTTGCGGGAAAAACTGAAGCTGAGACTTTGTTCTGTGAACTCTGAACTCAAACCGGCTTTTCTGCGCCTGCTGCTGGCTGACAGCACGAGGATGATGATGGTGATGAAGAGCTGTGTGAAAATAAAGCTGAAGCGCTGAATGAGGAGGAGAGGAGGGAGCGTTTGATTTGGATTCTCGCAGCTGACGGTGTTGTGCTGATGATTATTAAAGAGCTTTTTAAAAGGAGGATTATTAGCGGCGCACATGCTCCGTCTGTCCGCCGCATGAATACTAATGAGCCCGGAGCGCCGCTTAATCACGTTAGCGGAACAATATTAGTGCGCCATTTGGGCCCATTCCCACCACCTCCTCCTCACCTCTCCTTTCACCTCCTCTCCATCCTGCGCCGCTCCCTCTCTGCCGCCTCCTCTCCTTCATCCTCCTCTTGTCTTTACGCGTGCCAGTCACCTGCCGCTCCCTCCGCCTCCTGACTTCCCGTCGTCTTTTCGGGGCTAAAGTGGATTCTTATTGGCCGTAAAGAGCGAGCATAAAGGCGGAGAGGACACCGGGACACACTCACTGGGAGCTTTTTGTTGGAAAAAGCTCATTAAAGCGTGTCCTCCTTCAATAAAGACGCGCCTCTCCATTAAGAAACTCCCGCTCGGCTTCGCGTGCGTGGCGGCCGCAGCCAAACTCTCCTGAAAGAGAAAGAAAGGCAGAAAAAGAAAAGAAATCCAGCCTTCATTGAGTCAAATCAATTGAAAAAACATTTGCAAATCTGCCATTATTCCCGGATTTTCTCTCCTTTCTTTCCCTTCAGCCACTCGGGACAAAAGCGCGCAGCCTCCCGTGTTTGACACGGATCCGTTACGCACGGAGCTCCGGGGAGCGCAGCAGGAGAAAGCCAGGGCTGAAGCCGTCGGAGGAGACCGGAGAGCTGGCTGGATAAGTTACCGAGGCCCCTGGAGCTTCGGAAGCCGGAGAAAGTGCGCAAAAGTCGGCGGAAGATTCGAGTTTCATTTCTTACGAAAATGTGGATTTTAGATTTTATTGAATTAGCATGAATATTTTACAACACAAATATTCACATCAGTCCGTTAAATCTAAAAATACCAAAAACATTTACATGAAAATAAATACATCAGGTTAAACGTGGGTCCAAAAACACCAGCAGGTCTCTGAATCATTTCCTAAATCCAACACGAAGCTCTGAACATGAAGGTTTCACTTTTCTTCTCTCAGAAACTCAAAACGTCAAAATTCATTCATTTGACCTCAAACCTGTAAATATTTGCAGTTTTTATTTATGATTAAATACAAAATATTCAAAACTTCTCACCATTTATCATTTGATTTGGTGTGTGTGTGTGCGCGCGCGCGTGTGTGTGTGGACAATAAATGTTTAAAATCTCATAAATACAGATCAGAGTGAGAGCGAATCCGCACCTTCCTGCTGCAGGAGGAGGAGGAGGAGGTGATGCAGGGATGAAGAAAGCAGCTGTTGTTGGTAATCTGTCCTCTAATCTGTTTTCCTGCGCTGTCACTCACACTCCTCCTCTTCCTCCTCCTCGGATCGCATTCCTCCGCTTCACATTTAACCTTCTGACAGAACCTGTAAAATAAACCCGCGCGGCCTCCACCGTCCCCGCTCTAAAAATCATCTTTGTGCTTGATTTTAGATTAATTTCATTTTTTGCCACAACTGAAAAAAAGGAGGTGATGATTATTTTAAAAACACAACTTTTAACGTACTTCTGGAAATGTGTACACATTGATAACTGCATGTGTTGCGAAATGAAACCTGCAGTCAGTGTTTGTCTCGCAGTTCTCGGCGGTCAGTCTGTGATTCACAGTTTGGCAGTTTGTGGATGAAATGCTAAAATAATTTTTCTCACATCAGATTGTCGCAAACTCCAACCCGCTGATTTATGAAATTGGTGCTAAATGTTAAATTTTTCCTCCTGATCATTTGCTTCTTTCTGCCTGTCAACGATCAGGTGTTTGATCTGCAAACGGGTTTTTCTGTGCTAATCCAGCTTTTATTAACCAGAACCTTCCACTTAATATTATATGAAACAAATGTTAAAGAAAAGCTGCCGGGATGACCATATCACCCCCACCCCCGACACACACACACACACACACACACACACACACACACACACACACACACACACACACAAAATAAAATAAAATGCAAAGATATTTGTATGCCCACAAATGTCTGGGTGTTTGTTTAAAAAATAAAATCATATCTGGAAATGTTTTCAGAACTTGAAGTTTGCAGAAGCCTCTTCCGGCCTTTAACCTGCAGGCTCTGCACAGCGTGCCTGCTCCTGCTGTCTCAGGTCCGTGCACGCTGGATGGTGGATGCAAGACTCCGGCATCCACCATAGGCACCGTTTAACGTGTAGAAGAAGCGATGATTTCACTCCACAGCTGCAATCTGCCCGAATCCCTGTGAAACACCGGAGAGGTTCTCTGCACATTTGTGCCCTTTAAGGCCGAACACCTGTTCAGTGTGTTTGTGTGCTGTGGGGTTGATCCCAGTGTCGACTCAGCTCAGCTCCTCGGCGGGGATGCTGTGGGGATTTTTTTTTTTTTTTTTTTGGGGGGGGGGGGGGGGGGGGGGGGGGGGGTGTTCTGGACTTGTTCTCTGTTGTTGTTTGTCATTAAGTCCTGAATGTGTGTTGGTGTCACGAGCCAAGCTGTAAATGGAGCCAATAACAGCGCGTGCAGACTCCCTCCTCCTTCTGTAAATGGTGGAGGAGGTGATCGCAGCTCGGTATATAGACCCCCCACCTCCCCTCCCACCACACACACACACACATACACACACACACACACACGCCTTGTGCACACTTCCTCTGAGCACTTTCTTCCATTCTCCGGATTTTAACTTCATTTCTTGTTTGCACATTCAAACAGAAGCAGCTCCTCTCAGCTCCTCTCAGCTCCTCTCTGCTCCTCTCTGCTCCTCTCTGCTCCTCTCAGCTCCTCTCAGCTCCTCTCAGCTCCTCTCTGCTCCTCTCTGCTCTTCTCAGCTCCTCTCAGCTCCTCTCTGCTCCTCATGTTTGGGGACATTTTTAAAGAACAGCTGGATTTTTAGCCACACTTTCTGGATCTTGTTGTAAAGTTTGTTCAGCGGGAGGATTTTTTAATCTTTCCCGCGGTCCCCTGACACTGACCCGGCTCCCCCGCCATGGGCTCCGTGCTGCCCGGCTCCTCTCTGGGCCTGAAGCCGGGCTTCAAGCCGCAGCAGCCGCCGCTCTCCCTCGCAGACATCATCACCTCGGACATCCTGCACAGCTTCCTGTACGGCCGCTGGAGGCACGTGCTGGGCGAACAGCAGCACCACCACTCACACCAGCATCACCTGCAGCACGAGGATCGCACCGCCCCAAGCGCGAGCCCCAAGACCGCGTTCACCGCCGAGGTGCTCGCGCAGTCCTTCTCCGGAGGTGAGTGCGCGCAGAAGCTCACCTGAGAAACTCAGTTTCATTTCATATGCAGCAGCTTTCATTTTTCAGGCGGATGTTTCTTTTTATTTTTTTATTTTGGGTGATTTTAAGATAAACGTGTAATTTCAAACTTGCATATCGAAATCAAACATTAACATGCGCAGCAAAAATAAAAACTCACCTCATTTCATCCCGAAGCCACATTTTTAAAATCAGGTTTTCTACGCGCTTTGGTTCGATTTTATTTATTTTTTATTTATTGATTTAGATTCAATTAGGTTTTAATTAATTTCATTATGATTAATATAATTACATAAACGTAGCCTGTGATTTAATTTTGGCCCCTGAAACGAAAAGTTTTAATAAAAAATAAATATGAGATGAATTTAATGTTTAAATTTATCAGTAAAATAATCAATTTTACTGATTAAATATTAATTTAAAGTATTGCTCATCGTTTCTTAATTACCGGTTATCCTCGGATCAAAGTGCAAAGCCAGAATAGATATTTGAATTAACAGTAACAACCACTTGCTGATAAAACGGTTCATTCCCAAAGATTCCCGGACGCTGCTGATCGATAATCGATCACTCGAGCCGCGGCCCGTTTCGCTCTCGTACGCGCACTCATTTCATTTTAATTTTAACGTCGTTTTATTGTGAAATTCGTTCCCGTTTTCGGTAAAATTCGTTGGGAATCATTTTATAGGAGTGTTCGGAGTTGAGATCTGCTCCCGTCTCTGCTTTATTTCCGCCGCAGGAATTTCAAATCCCGGTTTTCCTCTCGTGTGAACGGAACCGGTCGCTTCACGTTCCTCTTCACGGACTTTACCAAGTTTTTTTCATTACTACTTTCCAGCTGGGATAATCTGGCAGCGCTTTTATCGCCGCTGAAATCTCTTTTCTGATTAATGTCACAAACGTTTCACGCTCGGGCTGAAGCGTGAAACACGCTGCGACAGAAAGGAGCGCCGAGCCTCTCTGACTGAAGTTCGCACTTTCATTTTCATTCCTTTTATTGCGCTTTTCTGTCTTTAATCCGCCCCCGCGCTCTTTCTTTTTCTGTCTTGTAAAATCTGCACTCTGGATTTTCCTAAAAGCGGTCATGAATTTAGATTTCGTCTCTGTGGCTCTCCGGGCAGCAGGGGGGGAGCCGAGGGAGAAAAAAGCATTTAACCCTTTTTCAGTGTGCATGATCCGTTTCATGCTGTTTGCACTGCTTATTCATCCTCTCAGGGTATCTTTCACACAGAAAACCCGCAGAAAAGTACGCGCTGAGCATTTATGACGCAGTTTAAAATGTGCAAAAACTTCAGCGGAGTATATATGTGTATATATATAAATAATTTTTCCAGACGTGGGAAGGGCGTGTTAAACATGTTCACATCTGCGTGTTGTGTTTGTGTTTAGAGGTGCAGAAGCTGTCCAGTCTGGTTTTACCCAGTGAGGTGATCATCGCTCAGAGTTCAGTCCCAGGTAAATCCCACCTGTAAATCTGGACCTGGATTCTCTTTGTGTTTTTTGATGCTTTCATTGGTTTTTGTCTCTGTAAGGAGAAGATCCTCAAGCTGATCACTGTTTTCTCCTCACTGTGTTTCTGTTTCCTGTTGTCCCAGGAGAGGGTCTGGGTATTTTCTCTAAAACCTGGATCAAAGCAGGGACAGAGATGGGTCCTTTCACTGGACGCCTCGTCTCACCTGAACACATCGACCTGTACAAGAACAACAACCTTATGTGGGAGGTGAGGCGATGCCACTGTGACCTTCACAGACTCACTTCTCTTTTCCAGCTCTGTTGTTTCCTTTTCTTGGATTTTACCAGAGCAGCTTTGCATGATTCACAGTGCCAAATAATCCTTCTATATCTTCTACTGGGCCTGCCTTCATCTGTGTGAGGTCATTAAAAACCCACTTAATTATGATTGGTGAGCTGAACTGTCTGTATAACCAGCTGACATCACAGTTCAGTCACAGTTGACCTCATTATTTTAAATTCTGACATCATACATGACCTCGTTACCCTGACACCCTGCCTGAGCTCCGAGTTGTTTAGGTTGTTCTCATCAGAGAGAGGGTTTAGGGTCAGTGCTGCTCCCATTTGGAGTTACCCACGGTTCGATTCTAGCTAGTTCACACCTAACAAGCTAATTGCTACATAGGCAGTAAATACAGGGCCAGTATTGCTGATACTGATACCGATACCAATACTTTTTAATCATTATGAAGAATTTTCATGACGTTTAAGTGTTTTGTGAGGTTTTTTCTTTTCCTTTGGATCATTAATTAGTTAAAAAACCAGGATAGAATTGGGCAAAGTTTTTGTTCTGAAACATTAGAACAGTAACAAAATAATTTTCCTCATACACTTTCCTCATACATACACAAAATGATCACTCAAGAACAAATAAAAAAAAAAGTATAATACAAAAATGTATTATCACTCCAAAATTATCACTCCAACATTATAAACATTTACGCTTCTGGCCCCACCCCTACTTCCAGCACGCATTCGATGTCAAAAATATAAGACAATTTGGCCCTTTAAGTTACTTTTTTGACATTTCACTAACTCATCTTAATTACAGGGGAAAGCGAAATGTCAAAAAAGTAATTTGGCCAAATTGTGTTATATTTTTGACATCAAATTGTGGGCTGGAAGTAGGGGGAGGGGCCGGAAGTGGCCCGTAAAATATGTTACGTGTCACTTGACAGTATAACATCAAAACAAAGCGGGGAGGGTAGGAGCAAAGTGTGCCTGCTCTGTGCTGTGACAGGAGGCACTTAGTCAGCTCGCATCTTTGATGAAACCGCAGCACTGCATACAGGAGAGTAACTGAAGCTGAAGTATCGATCTCATTAAACTGGTATTGATCAATATCAATACCAACGTTGGTATCGATATTATCAATATTTGGATCGATCCATCCACCACTACTTGCTACCAAAATATCTAAACTGACCAGTAAGCTGATTTTTAGCATGCTAACTAACTAACCTCACCTTAACTTCCTCACCTGCACTACTGCCATATTTCAACTGGTTACCATGTCAGAAAGTTACATTAGTTAGCTCTCAGTTGTTTCTGAGATTTTTGAAATAACCACAAACTAAACTAATGACTTTAGCTGGAAATGATGCTGATTTTCTTATTCCTGTCTTCTTCCTCAGGTGTTTAATGAGGACGGCACAGTCAGGTATTTTATCGATGCAAGTCAGGAGGACCAGCGTAGCTGGATGACGTACATCAAGTGTGCGAGGAACGAGCAGGAGCAGAACCTCGAGGTGGTCCAGATCGGCAGCAGCATATTCTACAAGGCGGTGGAGGTCAGTGAAACTCAGTCAGGTCTGAGCACATGTGTGCATGAGCTTCTCAGGTATCCATCACACTGGTTTCTAGCTGCAGGCTCTCCTGTAGATGAAGGCTGGTGTAGATCTGACTGCCCCACGCAGGTTGTCCTCAGGCACACATACACCTGCATTACTGGTGAAAATTGTGGTGAAACACTGGTGGCATCATGTTGGTTTGGAGGCTGAAGTTCTGGATGGTTCAGGGATGTCTTTTCTTCCATGTGTCTGCTCAGAATTTTTTATTTTGTTTGATTTGAATTCACTTTTATCACATCATCTACTGGAGGATCTCAGCAGAGTAAAGGATGATTTACATGTTTTAGTGAGGAACTCTAAAATGATTCTGCACGCAGTGTTTCCTGTCAGTTTAAGTTTTGGAGATCAGTTAAAATGGTCTCTTAACCTTCATCTGTAATCTGGATTAAACTGAACTTTATTGAAACACAAACAAAAAGCGCAGACATATTTTTGTTATTTTCTTTCTAGAAAAACATGAGAAACATACTGCAGGCATCAATCAAATAATCATGAGAAAAAGCCTCTCAGGTTACCCAGAAACACTGGACAGAATCACGGAGCTGGCTGCTGACTCGTGGTCGCCTCTAATGTGATCTCAGTTTAAAATGAACATAAATAAATACTTGAATTTATTTTTAATTACAACAACAAAAATGTCTGCAGAAAAAAATAAAAATAAGAATGCAAAGGTCACTAAACCAACCACAGCAACTACAGCAACAACTGAAAATGGGAACTTCTGCCTCTAAACCAACGATAAAATCAACCAGGTCTCCAAGCAATACATCAATACCTCGAACTACAACAACTCCTGCAACTGAAAATGATAACAACAGCAACGGAGTTTTTTCTGAGGAGGAAGGTACTTGACTGACTGCAGGAGCGGTTACACCTTCAGCAACACCTGAAACCTGAGACAGCAACTTCTGCAAATTTAAAATAAAATCACTAAAACTACAACAACCAACTCAACCAACCAAACCAACCAGTGACACACCAACGTTTACCTGGACGTTTCCTGTTCACACCTGAGGGGTGCAGACTGGTGGACTCCTGGTGTTCATGAGGCTGGATTAGATTAGATTAGATTAGATTAGATTAGATTAGATTAGATTAGATTAGATTAGATTAGATTAGAAAAAACTGTATTAATCTCTTTAGGAAGATTCTTTCAGGGAATCAAGAGACAGCGACCATAAATATCTTATAGTGTATCTAATAGTGTATCTTTACCTGAGGCTCACGCAAGTTTTCTCCTGTGGTTACCTTCACCTCTATATGAGTACTAACTTCATTAAAACGTCATCAGTTACCTGAGTTCATCCTCTGCTGCAGTCTGCACTAAACTGAGCTCAAGTGTGCGCACTCTGTTGGCGGGATGATGGAGAATTTTAAAGGTTTCATTTACTGCAGTAAAAGTACTGAAACCTCCCAGTAAAAATACTCTGTTACATCAAGTAAAAATGTACATGTCACCATGAAACCTTCCCAGCTGATAACCTACATCAAGGTAGTTAATTTCACTAAAAGTTATGTTAAAACATGCAAACATGAACTCAGGAACCATGCACTAACCTACACCAATGTCAAATGGAAAAGGTGAAAAATCCTTTATGTGTAGAAAGGACACGTGCTGGAGAAGCAAAATAGACCAAAATTAATTAATAACTTTGATCGTGAATTAATCTGAAGATTATCTTCCTGCTTTTCATTTTATCTTTTAATTTGCACATTAGAACAGTCATCACACAAACACGTGCTGTTTTCTGCAGAGCTGCAGATTAAAACAGAAATAAGTTCAGATATTACTGAATGAAAATGAAGAGAAAAAACATCTTGAATATGTTTTAATATCTATTTATGAATATTCTAGCAAATGTAATAAGAGGCACCACACATTCAGATATTTATCCAAAACTGCAGCTATTAAAAAAAAAATCAGATAAGCGTGAATGCTGTGGGGCTGAGAGCTCGCCCTTAACGCCACGCTGATCTAGTCTAGTCACAATGTAATGTAATAACATTGTAAGTAATTGTGTAATATTTGTTGTTGTAAACCTTTTGTAAAAAGACAAAACACACAGTAAATAAAGTTAAAGCTCAAGTTGACTCATGTACAGTAACAACATTATTGTTACACAAATTTCATACAGATATTTTTGGGGAGCAATAATCATGGATGTGATGACAGTGTGACTCTGACCATCATTAAAGAACATGTGCAAGAATGATGGAAATCATAAATGAAAAGATTCCTTAAAATTAAATTTCATGTCCGTGCTGTCGTCAGTTTTCTAAAAATGAATCCTGGAGGGGACGAAGGTCGGGCAGATTTTAGACCCTTTTTTTGTCCGTTATGTAGAAGAACCTGGCTGAGCTTTGATGTCCTGTGGAGTCGAGCTCGGGTTCACAGACTCATGGATACTTGAATATTAGACATATGGACCTAAAATATGATCTGATTTGAACTCAGCTCTGAACATGTTTTAGTATTTATGACAATATTGATTTAAGGGAAAGAATCAAAGACAGGATAAAAACGTGTAAATCAAACAATAATACTGTGATGGCAATTAAATAAAGTTGGTACAGTAAAATAAGACGACAATAAATCAAAAGTTGATGACATTCAGATAATTATTGTTCTCCTTGCTATTTCTTTTCTCTCGTCAGACGATCCCTCCCGACCAGGAGCTGCTCGTCTGGTACGGAAACTCCCACAACACCTTCCTGGGAATCCCTGGAATTCCTGGAGGAGAGGAAGACCAGAACAAGAAGACCAAGAGCGGTAACAATTTATGATTATTGATCAGTGAATTCATCCAAAAACACAGATATTTCCTTGTAGACAATAAAAGCATAAAAATACTCTTTAGCAATTAACATTTTATTATTTGAAAAGTTTGCATTGCATTCATCTGAATCAGCAATAATCCATCAAATCTATTATTATTATTATTATCATTATTATTATTATTATTGTTACACTGTAACAGTACTGTAGTTTTCTAAACATGAAAATGTTATTTTCGGAATAATAATAATAGTTAATATTATATTGGCAATAGTTATTTCTATTGAGATAAGAATGTTAATGAAAAATATATCTAGAAATAAATAAATATATTAAATTGTTACAGAATACTGAATAATAATTTAAAACATAAATGTAAATTTTTTCTTATGGCTTTTTAAAATATTACAAAAGTAAAGTATATAAAGTATATTTTCATACACATTTCAAGTGTTTATTATTAATATTATTCGTACAGTATATTAATATTGTACAATATTAATAATATTGTACAATATTAATATGTACTTTTCATATTATTTAATTTAATAATAATAATAATAGCCCTGCGACAGGCTGGAACCTGTACAGGGTGTATTCTGCCTCACCCTATGACAGCTGGGAAAGGCTCCAGCGCCCCCCCCCCCCCCCCCACCCCCGCAACCCTGAACAGGATAAGCAGAAGAGGATGGATAAATGGATAATAATAATCATAATCATAATAATAGAGGCAATCTTTCCACACAACTCTGCACAGCTCTCTAGCACTGCCCCCCAGCAGGCTTCCTGAAGTTAGCCAGTCAGAAGAAAGTCAGGTTTTAGGGAGGTGGGGGTTTTAAAGCAACAGGAGCTAAAGCAGCTTGTTTCAGGCAGAAGTCCCAGCAAAGATCACATGTTCCTCAGGCCACAGGTGAGGTGGTCATCTCCACATTCAGCTTTTTTCTCTTCTGTGCAGATGATTTCCACACCTGTGAAGGTTCCACGTCCTCCTCGTCTTCCTCCTCTTCCACCAGTCTGGGGCGCATGCGGTGTGTTATCTGTCACCGTGGCTTCAACTCTCGCAGCAACCTGCGCTCCCACATGCGCATCCACACACTGGACAAGCCGTTCGTCTGCCGCTTCTGCAACCGCCGTTTCAGCCAATCATCCACGCTGAGGAACCACGTCCGGTTGCACACCGGAGAGCGTCCCTACAAGTGCCACGTCTGCCAGTCGGCGTACTCGCAGCTGGCCGGCCTGCGGGCGCACCAGAAGAGCGCCAGGCACCGTCCCACAGGGGATGCCGCGGCCCCAGGAGGTGGTGTGGTGGTGGTGGGAGGAGGTGGAGGGGGCGTGCACTCGGCGCGCTCACCTCCTCCTTCTCACCCACCACAGTTGACCGCCGTGCCCCACCCAGCATCCCTGGTTCACCACATACCCAACATGGTGCTGTGATGGGGCGATGGCGAGGGGGACACACAGACACACACAGACTACTACGGACACATTTCAGCCTGGAAACAGGACAGGAAGCTGCTCCCACACACAGGTGTTTAGTTACCCAGGTAAAAGAGTTGCAGCTGTTCATGTATCAACAACAAATTCCTGACAGGTGTTTGGAGGGCACCGTCTTCTGCCGCACAAACAGCTAAAATAAGAAAAGGCAAATCGCTCTTCTTTGAACTTGCCGCTGTGAAAAAAAACAAAACAAAACAAAACAATTCCCCTCCAGGGCTGAAACATGAAGCTGCAGTTCCTCTGCTGTCCAGCAGAGGCGCCACAGTGAGTCAGTCCCCATAGACTCCCATATTAAAACTTTCCCGCAGAAATAAACATGTTTAAGGCCTGATACAGAAACTGCTTTGGTCCCTGTAGACAATTCCCTCCTTCATAACAGGATGTTTTATAGGCAAATTTAACCAAACTTAAACCACACCCGATTGTGATGATCTGAGTGATCTGAATGTGGCCCACAAACGGCTCACTACTGGAGGCTGAGTTGTGCTCAGAGTTGGGACCTGAAATGAGAGCAGTTTGTGGGAGGGTTTATTTGGCTCACGGCTGGGCATTGTTCAGCTGCCTGGGTAGAAAACTGCCAACTGTGGTTATTTCAATGAGCAGACACACCATGGAGAGGGGTCGTTACATGCATGCATACACGTATTAGCCGACAGGTGACACCCCTCACCCCACAGTTTCTTCTGAAAGTGTCTCTTCAAGAGGACGAGGAGAAGCTGAAACAAAGGATTGATGTTCGGGTTGCACGATGAGACGTGTTAGGTTGTGCATGTCTGTATGAGTCCTGTATCTACGAGCTTAAATGTGTTGTGCTTTGATCTGCATGCTCCAGCTTCTCTGTTAAAGGTTGTAAAGTGTGTGTTGAAAACAAGAAGGTGCTACAGTCTGAGCACTGAGACTTCTTCAGAGGAAAACACTGAGTTTCTGGTAGATTGTCCGCCTGGTCGGTTTGTCCATGTACAGTCAAGGCAAAAAGAAAGTACATCCTCTCTCAGTTCAAGGTTCAACATATCAGGACATAACTGGTCTTTAGCTGGTCTCAGAACTATTTAAATACACTCTCAGATGAACAACAAGCACAATTCATTACACCATGTCATTATTTAACAAACATTAAGTCAAAATGCAAATGCAGTGTGTGAAAAACTAAGTTCACCACTGGCATTAAGAGGGTTAGTGGCAGAAAGGTGCTGCTCATCAAATCCATTGATTAACTGATGAGCCAGCGTGAGCACCTAAATCTGACGTTTTTGGCAGTTTTCTGGTCTGGACATGATGCTGAGGAGGAAAAGACATCAGCAATGATCTTAAAGAAGCAGCTGTTGCTGAGAAAAGGTTATAAGGTCATTTCCAAACAGTCTGAGCTCCATCATTCTGCAGTGAGGAAGATTATTCAAAAATACAAAACAATCAGCTGCCAGCCTTCCCAGGAGAGGACATCCCAGCAGATTCACCCTGAGCTCAGACTGTGCAACAATCAGAGAAACTGCAACACACCCCAGAGCTCCATCTCAGACTCAGTTAGCATGTTAAAGGTTAAAGGTCAAGACAGCACAATTAGAAACAAGTATGGCTGGTTTGGAAGGGCTTATGAGAGAGCGTCCTCACACTAAAAGAACATGGCAGCACAGCTGAGGTTTGCAAATCTGCATCTGAACAAACCACAAGACCTTTGGAACTACAAGATGAGACCAAAGTGGAGATGTTTGTCCATGATGCACAGCAGCACAAACACCTCAGACCAGCTGTCAGCACAGTGGTGGAGGGCTGAGGATTTGTGACTCAGTGATTGCATGAGGATCCCTGCAGTCACTGAGTGGACCATGAACTCCTCTGTGTACCAAAGCATTCAGTCACATGTGAGTTTACTGGACTGAATACTGATTCAGTGCCGACGTGTTGGCTTGTAGCAGGTTGAGTTAAAGGTCAAATCCTAAATAATTCTTTGTGTCTGTATTCAGCTGTTACCAGAGCTGCTGTACTGTCTCTTTAGCCTTGTTGTGCAGCAGTAGTCTTAATGCTAGCACTTTAACTTACATTTTATGGATTTAAAAAACAAAATTTAATTCTGAAACACTGAACTTTGTTTTGCTTTTGGTATAAAAGTTTTGGAGTTATAATCTCTAAATGTTTTTACTCTAAATGATGGACACTACAGCCTAGCCTGCCATGGTGGTGACAGCTTCATGCAAACATGTTCATTAACCAGGAAATGATGGAAAAAGACTGACAGTAGAAAAAGAAAACACACACTGTTAGCTGCATGTTAGCTAGAGTCATGTTAGCTTTACTGACCAATAAATCAGTTTGCTAAAAACTCATTAACTTCCTTTGAAGAAGTTCACCTTTGACTGAAACAGGCGGAGCCTGAAATTGAGCCTGTTTGACTCTTATTTTCATCATTAATGTTGGTGCTGGGTCGACTGAGGCCTAATCTGGATGACAGCATTTGGTAAAAAGTATTAGAAATCTAATTTTATCTCTACATGACTGAGGCCTGATTTGTATATAGATACGCTCGGAGTGATGAGAACTAATGACTGATGGAGCCTTTTCTCTTCGCACTGTTAAAGATAAACATGTGAATATAAACATGAGATGTGCTTTATGCCCAGAATATAATTCTATTGTCACTTTATCTCTGTATATGTACAAGGTCGTAAATGGCACACGTATATGAAGTATGTTGACTTCTATAAAGTACACTGTATTTGAGGCTATATACTCTTAATAAAGTATTACTGTATTTCACCCTTACCCTCTGCAGGTGCATCAGTTTGTTGTTTTACAACAGGATCTGTGGTGAGAGCAGGGAGCAGGTGGAGGAGAGCCTGGAGAGGTGGAGGTATGCTCTGGAGAGAAGAGGAATGAAATTCAGTAGAAGCACGACAGAATACATATGTGTGAATGAGAGAGAGGCGGGTGGAAAGGTGAAGCTGCAAGGAGCAGAGGGAGTGAAGGTAGAGGAGTTTAAATACCTGTGGTCAACCATCCAAAGTTGCTGCGAGGTAGGAGGAGAAGAGGAAAACCTCAGAGGCACCCAGGACCCACTGCACCAGCGTAGGGTTTGACAATATATGCCTCCCCAGACCATCAGGGACCCACCACCAAACTGGCCATGCTGAACAATGTTAGGCAGCAAAACTTTATCCAGGGCTTCACCAGACCCTTTCACATCTGTCACGTGTGCTCAGGGTGAACCTGCTCTCATCTGTGAGAAGCACAGGGCTCCAGTGGTGGACCTGCCAATTCTGGTATTATATGCCAAATGACAATCTGGCTCCACGGTGTCGCGCAGTGAGCAGAGCCTAGAGGACGTCAGGCCCTCAGGCCACCTTCAAGAAGTCTGTTTCTGATTGTTTGATAGTCAGAGACATTCACACCAGTGGCTGCTGGAGGTCAATCTGAAAGACACACAGAAATCTGAGTTTGGAGGATCATGAGATGATCTGTGATGTCATCATCATGCAGAAACAAACAGCTGATTAACAAAGAGTTTATGAATCAACATCAGACACAATGCAGCTCCTTACTCCACATTTCATCAGACTGCTGAGAACAACACACACATCTCTGTGTCCACCAATCAGCAATCAGACTCTTTCAAAATAAAACACCTGCTGACCTCTGACCTCACAAGGTGACCTGGTTGTTTCCATGACAACCAGGAGGTCTGAGATCAGGGAGGATATTTTATTGATGGACTGCAGCAGCTTTTTGTGTGTGTGTGTGTGTGTGTGTGAGTGAGAGAGAGGGAGAGAGAGAGAGAGGGGAGAGAGAGGCAGGTGAGAGAGAGACAGGTGTGTGTGTGTGTGTGAGAGAGAGAGAGAGAGAGCGAGAGAGAGAGAGAGAGGAGGGAGAGAGAGGAGGTGAGAGAGGGAGAGAGAGAGGAGAGGTGAGAGAGAGAGGAGAGAGACAGGTGTGGTGTGTGGTGTGGAGGGAGAGAGAGGAGAGAGAGAGGGGAGAGAGAGGGAGAGGGAGAGGGAGAGAGAGAGAGAGAGAGACAGAGAGAGGAGAGAGAGGAGAGAGAGGAGAGAGAGAGAGAGAGAGAGAGAGAGAGAGAGAGGAGAGAGAGAGAGACAGGTGTGTGTGTGTGTGTGGTGAGAGAGAGAGAGAGAGGGAGGAGAGAGAGAGAGAGAGAGAGAGAGAGAGGAGAGAGAAGAGAGAGAGAGAGAGAGAGAGAGAGAGAGAGAGAGAGAGACAGAGAGAGAGGCAGACGGGTTCCAGATGCAGAAACAGAGTGAAGGACGCAAACGTGACTTTGGCTCCATCTGGTGGAGAAACAAACCCCCTGAGGACTCGTGGATGCCATCAGCCACATCATTAAAAGCACCTCCTGATGCTGCAGGTCAGGAGCTCAGACAGTGAAGGTGAGCTGTGGTCTCTCAGACCCTCAGCTGGAGAATCTGGAGTCTTCCTGAACAGTGTTTGCACCGTGGCACAGAGAGTCTCTGGTCAACAGGATCTATGTAGAGGAAGTAAGAGTGGTGAAGGATGGTGAACATCTGGCTGCAGCTGAGGCTCTTTCACTCAGTAAACTGTCTTATGCTCACATTAGAGCTGCTCTCTCTATCTGACATTTGCATCTTTGCACAAAAATAATAAAAATGTATATTTAAATAAAGTGTAATCTAAAGGTCAGAAAGAATTCTCTAATGCCCAGGACCGATTCAGTTTCTCTCTAACTTGAAGCTGAAGTGTTTGGTTGTGGTTTGCAGGGACTCAGCTGACGGTCAGCTCCTAAAGGATTTTTCCTGACTAGCGCTGTGATTACAGCACATGTGAGAGAAACAGGGAAAATGCCAGTCTGTTAAAGGGCTGTTGGTAATATTTACTAAATGACTGATGAAACAGTGAAATACAGATTTGAACAGTTTGGGGGGATGGGCTCGAGTAAAAGGTGTAAGACTTTTACTGATGACGAACTTCTTCCAGATCTTTAGAATGTGGACACTGAGCTTACAGCAATCACCAGGTCAGACTGTGAGGCAGTGATAGATACATTACTACTCTAAACTGCCTGTAGTGTTGGTAAAGGCTGTCACTGAAATCTTTCTAAGGTGCGCTTCTCAAAGTGAAGTTCCAGCAGAGAACCAGCAGGGGGCAGACTTTGTCTTGTAATGAGCTTGGGAGACCCTGAGCAGATCTCTGAGTGCTTTACTCTGACAACCCTGCTGACCTGAGAGGTCTGCAGGGTTCAGGCTGTGCGAGCAGATCTGGAGGTGAAGCTTTCAGAGCTGGATGGATGAGCAGCAGTGAGTGCTGCAGGATGTTTGCTGCTGAGGGGGGATTGGTTCTCTGTGAACAGTTTCTTTGAGCAGCATTAAAAGATCAGGAAGGATCAATCGACTGTCTCTCTGTGATTTCTTCACATGCAACCTCTTTCAGCAAGGCTCCCGCCATCTCCCTGCTGCTCTAACAGTTACATTTGAGCTTCCTGATGAAGTGGACGGTGAGAAGAAGAAAAGGAAGGAGGGGGAGAGACAGAGACAGAGAGCCTGAGAGAAAAAGGCTCAAAGAGGCAGCTAAATGCTGAAACCCCAGTCAGGGAGCAGCTACAACCCACTCAGTCTGTGCCACACTGTTAGAGCTTCTGTTCAGTGTGTGTGTGTGTGTGTGTGTGTGTGTGTGTGGTCTCCGGCCAACATGTTTCTGAAAGAAATGGAGGGAAACTGAAAGTGATGCTTCACATTGTTGATGGACTGTAGTTTCAATGATCTGCTCTGAGATCAAAAGTTTACCTGAAAAATGCTCCAAATGGGGGAGGGGCTAACTTTCAGATGACCACTCCTCCTCAACTGTTTACCCCATTTGGAGCAGATTTAAAATCTTATAGCAGCTCTATTTGGCCTTTGACCTCTGACCTTGGATTTGACCTTCATAGCAGCAGGAAATCTGTAACCCTGCAAAGTAAAGTCAAGTTTTTTTTTTAAAAAAGTGTTCAATAAGTCCAAGGTTGGTTGTGGAGACGTCCTCAGACAGACGTGCAGCCACGAGATGAAGTCAGCACATCCACAGGTCGGAATATTCTGGATTAAAGATCAAACTGTTTCTCCAGGTCACAACATGCTGACGTCGCCTGACTGTCATGAGGAGCTGTGTGGCAGGCGAGGTTGGACCCAAAATGCAGGACTCGTCAAGCAAAACTGAACTTAAAAGTGTTTTTACTTGAGAGTAATGGAATAATAACACAGCTAAACTGGAGCTGGTCAGGTGCCAGAAATAAAATGCAAAACTACGGCGCAGGGAGACACACAACATGGTTAAACACTGAAAACAACACAACAAAAGAGAAGAGAAAAAAACAGATAATATATACACAGAGAATAACAAGGGAACACGCAGCAGGTGCAGAAAATCCTAAAAGATGAGACCAGGAAGTGAAACTAAACAGAGACCACCAGAGACAAAGAGTGACAAAGTAAAACGGGAAACAACAGAAACGCAGACATGACACAACAGTAGGAAAAAAACTAAACACACAACACAAGAGCTGAGAGACACAGAGGGATCACACACACACAGGAGCAAAAAAACAACGGGAAACAGAAATGTATTATAAGTATAACTAATAACAGGTTTATAAAACTATAACTAACCGAGACTCTGAACTGTAGGCAACACAACCTTCAGGAAAAACACAAAACACCGGGCAAACAGCCCAGGACCACGACACGGACAGGCTGAGGCGGAATAACCCCGCTCTGCTTCCAAATCTAATATCGACCTTTTCCTCACGCTTTAATTGTTCTGTGAACAAAGGAGAAATATGACCACACAAAGCCACCGTGAGAAGACATAAGCTCACAGTTCAACGCACAGCTCAGGTGTGGGAGGAGTTTCAGTCGGCCTCAAGGTGATCCTGATAAACCTGAAGTTCCTTAAGGCTCTGGATGCTGCAGCCTGTTACCAAGAAACAAGCTGAGAAAGCTTAATACCAAGCAGTGATGACACAGTTACCTTGAGAAAGTAATCCGATTACTGATTACACCTTTAAAAAGTAACTTAGTTACTTTACTGATTACTTAATTTTGGAAGTAACTCAGTTAGACTACAGGTTACTTTATTAGTTACATTCAACAGCTGCCGGTGTTGTGCCAAAAAGTGATTTCCAGTATTTGCATAATCTGTGAAACGTGTCAAACATATCTCTCATGAATGATATCGGCTCATTTTGAGTGGCAAACAGCATTTCTGTCACAAGGTAGAAGCAAAGTGACTTTTATATATTCATTTTTTATCAAGGTAAAACCTGTCATTGGCATTAAAAATGTCTTTTTAAACAGAAATCTGGCTCAGAAGGCTGCAGGAATCACAACAAATATAACATCACAGTTATATAAAGATATTTTAAGTGGCCCAGAAGCTCTGGATTGATTATAATGCAAGTACAATAACACAGGCTCCTAAAGATTGTTGAAAAACAAATTATTTCTTCATTTTATAAATAAGCCCCTCATAAATCATGCTGACTGCACTCTGTTTACCAATATAAGCAAATACATTACACATAAAAACACACAGAAACATCGGAATCACTTTATGGCAGACAAACATTGTTTGCCTGGGTGCTGGGGGGCCTCCTGCATTGATAGAAATGATAGAAAACATGCGACAGTTCCATATTTATCAAAATGTCTTCTGTCAGGTCGACACTTCTCAGCTCTTGGAAGAAAACCTGTTTTATGCACTGCTGTCATGTACAGTTTGTGCTTCACACACTGCAGACAAGCTTCAATCAACAGTCAAAATATTGTGTAGAAAATGGTTCATTTTAATCATTTCTAATGGAATGGCCATAAAGCTTTTGATAGAAACTAAAACAGAACATACTGATGAACTTAACCTATTCAGCAGACTTTTGTGTATAATCAGATTTTGGTGGGCGTGGCTTGAAGTTCAGTGACCACAACCCTCTGACCCTACTTTGAGGACCTTTTCTTTTGTTTAATCTGCTGAGAGAACCCATAATTCTTTTTGTAATACCCATCCAGTATTGATTAAGTGGCGATAAAGAAACGTGTGGGATCTGTAAGAAGACATGATATGCTGCCCTCCTTACAGGGCCAAAATCAGTAAATGGAGTGAATCTCGGTGGGGCTGCTGAAGATCTGCATGAAGGTCCTATTAATTGGTTTGCGAATTGCATAGATAACCAATATGGCCTATCATTTGCAGTTGTCAAACCCATGGAATCTTCACTCAGATTCAAAGTAATCAGAGGTAAAGGTGCTACAGTGATCAGGCCTCCCAAAAAGTGGGCATTGCCCACTCAGCACAGGCTGAAGCCTATCCCACCTGTTGTAGGGTGAGAGGCAGGGTTGAAAGTAAAACCTTTCCAGCTTTTTATTGCCAAAATGAAAAATATTGCATCCCACAGCAAATTCTCTGAAACATTAATAAAAAAAACAGCATCTTTTCATAGTTTCAGACAGTAAAGAATACCCTCTGGATTTCAGTACAACAGTTTCCACCTGACGTGCACTGATTTAAACCCTTCCTCAAATGTACTGAGGGGAAATGAGATTTAAAGATGGATAATTAAATAACCATATTAACCATAAACATTCATGCTGAGGCCCGGGGCTAACTGTGACTTAGCGAAGCAGTGACACCTGTGAGACTCTCTGCAGGTCGTATCAAACATTTAATTCAGACTCGATGTCATTTAGAAGCAGAGCGTTCATGTTCAGACATGGAGTTCAGGCTGTTGTTGACTGTGGAATCCCCCCCGGGTGCTTTCTCACAACCAAGCACAGAAACATTAACCTGATCCAACCATTTTAAAGCTCAGCAGAATCCGGTAAATCATCCATACTGGCAGAAACTCGAGCAGCTGCCCTCAAACTGTGAGGTTAGCACATGTAATCATGTTAGTGCTCAGTACAGATAAATAATTTTATCTGCACTGAGCACTCAATCCTATTCATTTGAATGGCAGAGCGTGCCAAATCCAATATGCATATCACCATAAACATGTTTCCACTCAGTCAGGTTGTTGCTGTGACCTTTGACCTTCATGTAGGTCCATCCGTTTATCAAACACACACAGAAAAATGCAAAGAAAGATGAAGCTTTTCTTCTCCATCAGGCCTCCCTCCTCTACCTGCTGGCAGTGGCAGGTAAGCGCTCTGATCTGTGTCTCATGTCTCAGCATGAGGCTGCACAATAATCCAAAGCAGCAACAGGCAGCCCCTCAACCAACCTGACAGCAGGCAGCAGGCAGGTATGTCAGGTGGAAACCTTCTCACAGACAGCACAGTGAGATCTGACGTGAGTTACAATTTTACCAAATCTGATCCTCAGCCCGCAGTTTGAGGTTTCCTTCTGTGTCGCCTGCTCTGGCCCCTGGAAGACAACAGGCTATTGCTGCTGGAGTATTTAGTTTTACATTTCTCACAAAAACAGTCTCCAATGACCAGAGTGTTTTCCTCGGTCAGTGTGTCACTGACGTGAACAGGTTGGTGGCGTACTGGGGGCTTCTGTTTAGGGCTATGCTTCCTCCTCACCGTCACCCAGCCGGTCAGCTTTACTTTGTGATCTACAAATCTGGAATTCCTCATCAGAACCAGATCAACAGTGATCGTCAATTTTAATATACAAGAATATTTAACAGACTTACAGAACAAGTGAGGATCCAGTTGGAGGACTTTGCATAAAACAATATTTAATGACACACACACAGAGCTGCAATTCTGTCTGGCTGCTTTCAAAGGGCTTCAAAAGGCCTGTTAGTGGTCCTCTATAGTGGAACTCAGTGTTCACACTGATAGATCTCACCGTGATCTCTGTTCTCTGTCTTTGCGTCTGTGAGTGGGAAAGTTTGTGTGTGACATAACTGGTGTGTTAACCTCAGTTTGTGGGCAGGAACTCAAGTTTAGACAGATTCTGTTGAACGGGGGAATGGGGGTGGATCAGATTAATGAGTGACACCATTGTTATATCATTTTTTTAAATTTCCTTAATAAAAATACAGGTGTGTGCTGATTTCACAATCCAACTGATGCCTTTGGGAATATAAAGGGAGATCTTTCTGTGTCAGATCAGCAGACAAACTGAAGACTTCATCCAGCTAAAAACTGCCTGCACGCACGTAAGTCGACAACCACTCGCTCAGCATCTGTCTTTTCTCTATTTTCTATTTTCCTATTTCACGCTGCCAAAACCACATTATCATCACCATGATGTTACACTTTAGTTGCAGTCAGACTGTAGATGTGCAGGTATGATAAGCTTTTCAAAGAACATATTTAGGTTGTTCTTCATGTGCTTCACTGAGTGCACTTTATTTTTTAGGATCTTAGTAAAGCTTTAAGCCTTTGGCTCTGATATTGTTCCAACCGAAACAAAATCAGGTTCAACGGTATGGAAGGCATCCCCTTGAACCTGACAGTTTACAGTCCCCACCACCAAAAAAAAAACTCCTTTAGTAGATGAGTGAGAGAGGACAAGATTTTTTTTATCTTTCATAGTTTCAATCTTTAGCATTCACATTTATAACATTTAATTTTTTCAAATTCCTGTCATGATTTCACTCTGAGCAATCTGTTAACATTTCTTTGTGCTCTCACTCATAATTATTTGATGCAGGAACTCAAAATGTCCCACATCACTGATATTGAAGTATCTCTGGATGAAGCTCAGGAGAATCAGTTCCGTATAAAAGGCTTCAGCAAAATCGAAGTTGATCTCAACAAAGGAGCCAGAGGAAAAGACATCTTCCTTTGGTACAAAAAAGGCAGCAGCTCAGCAGTCACCAGGATTCAGCTTTCATACAATGATCAGATGAATAAGGGCCTGATCAAAGCAGGATACCACAAGATCAACAAAGACCTCAATGCTGGAACAAAAGGTAGCCCCATCTACCTATGGTACTATAAAGGTTCCTCAGCGCACGATATTCCCATTGTGGACCTTCACATCACTGTAGAAGCAACAGAAGAAGCTGAGAAGTTGAAATACGGCTGGGAGAGACTGGTCTGTGATCTGAACCGGAAAGCTGGAGGAAAGTGGATCTATCTATTTGTGAAGAGAAAGACACCAACCTACATCTGTGACATCACTGCTAGCGCTGACAGTCAGGGAGACTTTGACCGCTTCAATAACGGCTACATCCGATTGGATGAAGATACCAACAGAGGTGGAGGAGGGGCCGACATTTATATCTGGTACAGCGTGAGCACTGACACCCAGAATGCAATCCGAGATCTCCAAGTTTCTACCAATGATGCAGATTACCAATCCTTTCAAAGTCAGGGCTACACCCCAGTGAACCAGGACCTGAACCAGGGGACGGGAGGAAGCCCAGTGTTCCTGTGGTACAAGAAAAACGACAACAGCAAAAATCCCATCAAGACTGTCACTGTGATTGTTAACCAAGCAGCTGTGGTGCCTTATGAGAGGGCGGGCATTGAGGTAATTGATAAAAACCTCAACACAGGAAACAACGGTGATACCCTGTACCTGTGTTATCAGTGAGGGTTGTCATGGTAACAGAGGTCATCAGGCTCACCAAGCAGAAACCAAAGAGTCAAAGATGTTCATGTTTGATTGGTTTGGTGATGGGTTTTCTTTCCTTTCTGAAATGATATTAAAAATCACTATGACCTCAGAGATTTGACTCATCCAGCGATTATTGATCTTACAATCAATCTCTTTGTCTGACTCTGTGACACTTTATTTTGATGACTGTGTCTTTTCAATAAAGTCTCTTGAACATCTGAAATATCTTTGTGTCATGTCAAAATGTCAGTTTAAGTTTTAGTTCAGTTCAATTCAATTTATATAGCACCAAATCACAACAGTCGCCTCAAGGTGCTTTAAATTGTAAGATAAAGACCCTACAATAATCCAAAGAAAACCCAACAATCCAAATGACCCCCTATGAGCAAGCACTTGGCAACAGCGGGAAGGAAAATCTTCCTTTTAACAGAAAGAAACCTCTGGCAGAACCAGACTCAGGGAGGGGCAGTCATCTGCTCTGACCAGTTAGGGGTGAGGGGAGGGAGACAGGACAAAAGAGAGCCAGAGATTAATAATAATAACTAGTGATCAAATCCAGAGTAGGGTATAAACGGAGTAAAAAGAGATGATTAAAGAAGAAACACTCAGTGCATCATCCCTGCAGCCTAGGCCTATTGGAGTGTAACTAAGGGAAGGTTCAGGGTCACCTATACCGAATAGTACTTCTGATTTTTCAGAGAATCCACAGTATCCAGAGTCATATGACATGAGGATGTGGACGTCACCAGAGCAGATGACGTTCAAGGAAACTTGATGCTGCTGGGTACGGCTAAACGTAGATGTGGTAAAATGAAAAATAAAATTCATGTTGGCAGTAATGCAGCCCAGTTACACCAGTTGAAGGTCAGTAAAACAATGTAGTAAAACACACCTCTCCTCAGCTCCTCTCCTCCTGCCATCCCCTCATAACCCCATCCCCACAGAGACAGTGCCTGCTCCCAGACCACCAAAAAACAAACTAAAAACCAGTAAACAAACTATTTAAGCATAAACCACACACTGTTGAGACAGAAGAACTGAATGGTTGACGGTGTCAGTTGCTGTTAAATCTAAAAGCACTAACATAGCAGGGTTTCCTGAATCAACAGCAAGGAGAAGATCATTAAGAACTCTTAAAAGGGCAGTTTCAGTACTATGGTGAGACTTAAAACCAGACTGAAATTTTTCATAAATGTCAAACTCAGCTAAAAAAGGTTTGTAGTTGGTTAAAAACAACTTTCTCTAAGACTTTTGATAAAAAAGGGAGCTTAGAGATGGGCCGAAAATTAGCGAGGAGAACACCTGAACTGAGAGAAGTGTTGACCAGGGTTAAAATACTAGATAAAATAAAGGAGCAGGGATACTGTCAAGAGAGCAATTTCCAGGACATATTTGCTTGACTATGTCTGATAAATAAGATGGCTCAAATTCATCAAAAACAGCAGGACCTAAAGGGGATACTGAGGGGTTGAAAACAGCAGGCGTTGAATGCATGAGGCCAGAAAGTTTATCTGTGAAAAAATCTAAGAAAGTTTTTACATAGCATATTAGATGATGGCACCTGATCTGAGATGAGAGGGTTGATAAGAGAATTAAAAACCCTAAAAATAACTTGAGGCCTATGGCTATTAGCAGCAATGTGATTGGATAAACACTCAGACTTTACCTTCTTTACATCACTCTGATAAATAATCAATGTGTATCAAAGAATTCCATAAGAGACTTGGAGTTTGCCTCTTTTCCATTTTCTCTCTGCTTGTCTGCAGTTACGTCTGACAGCACGAATATTCTCATTCAGCCAAGGTTCAGAAGAAGCTTTGGAGCATTTCTTTCTCAGGGGAGCAAAGCAATCAAGGATCTCCTGACAAGTGCAGTCAAACATAATGCATGATTCCTTCACGATGTTCCAGGGCATACAAACATGTGTCCTTAAAAGCAGCAGAAAACCTGGAGTCAGTTGTAGAGTTAAGTGTGCATTACCAGCATGCAGGAGGGAGTGAAATCTCAGAGCAGGTGACAGTAACAGTAAACAACACAGGAAAGTGGTCTGAAATACCAGAATGACAAATTTCACTGATGTCCACACATAGGCCATAAGATAGCACAAATCCAGTTTGTGTCCTGGACACACTCTGGACCTTGATAGTGGAAAGTTTGGTAGTCGCTATGCTAATGAACCTGCTGTCTTATTTTAATGTACTTTCTTTGTTCCACCATGAAAATCAATCCAATGTTCAACTTTTGCTCCACATGACTTTGTTTTCCTCTCTGGTCGTGAAAGTAGATGAGTTTAAATACTTGTGGTCAACCATCCAAAGGAGTTGCAAGGTAGGAAGAGAAGAGGAAGATCTCTGAAGAATCCAGGACCTACTGCACCAGCGTAGGGTCTGACAATGGGTCCAAAGATTTCATCCTGATACTTTCACGTTTGTCACATGTGCTCAGGGTGAACGTGCTCTGATCTGTGACAAGCACAGGGCTCCAGTGGTGGACCTGCCAATTCTGGTGCTCACTGCCTGGCTCCACGGTGCCAGGCAGTGAGCAGAGCCCACTAGAGGAAGTTGGACCCTCAGGCCACCCTCATGAAGTCTGTTTCTGATTGTTTGACTGTTAAAGAAATTCTCACCAGTGGCTGCTGGAGGTCAGTTTGAAGGACACAGAAATCTGAGGTTGGTGATGAGATGATCTGTGATGTCATCAAAACGCAGAAGCAAACAGCTGATTAACCCTTTAAAGCCAGGTAATCGCTGCTGAAGCGCCCGTTACTTGCTCTCAATAGCGGCGAACAGCTGATTGAGACGTGGCGTATCAGCGCGGAGTCGGCTGATCAAAGGAAAGGAACTTTTTACCGTAACTCCGCAACTGTTTGTCCTATCAAAAAAATGCAAACGGTTCCTTAAAGCCCAGAAATCGCACATCACAGCCATATAGGATTATTACGGCATTTGTTGCCGGAAGTCCGCGAACGGCAGCACTTTTGAAGTATGTTGTACCATGGCCGATGCATTCGGAGTAAAAGGGTTAACAAGTGCTTCATTATTATTATCTGCTCAGGAGCAGCAGCCTGAGCAGAGAAGCCCAGACCTCCCTCTCCCCAGCCACCTCCACCAGCTCATCTGGAGGGACCCCAAGGCACTCCCAGGCCAGCCAAGAGATATAATCTTTACAGCATGTCCTGGGTCTTCCCCAGGGCCTCCTCCTGGTAGGACATGCCTGGAAGACCTCATCCCAGAGGCGCCACCTATTCAGATACCTGAACCACCTTAACTAGCTCCTTTTGATGTGGAGAAGCAGCAGCTCTGCTTTGAGCCCCTCCCGAATAGCTGCACTCTTCACCCTATCTCTCCATAGGTGAGGGTAGGGAAATAGATCAACCGGTAAATCAATAGCTTTGCTTTTACGCTCAGCTCTCTCTTCACCATGAGAAGACCAGTGCAACGCCCACATCACTGCAGATACAGCCCCGATCCGTCCGTCGATCTCCCGTTCCCTTCCTCCATCACTTGTGAACAAGACCCCAAGATACTTAAACTCCTCCACCTGGGGCAGCAACTTGTCCCGAACTAGGAGTGGGCACGCCACCATTTTCTGGCTGAGGACGATGGCCTCAGACTTAGAGGTGCTGATTCTCATGTGAGCCACTTTACACTCGACTGCGAACCATTCCACTGTGAGCTGGTGGCCACCACCTGATGAAGCCAACAGGACTGCATTATCTGCAAAGAGCAGAGATGAGACTCTGAGGCCATCAAGGGAGAAGCCTTCCAAAGGCACAGGGAAGCACTACAGAGGCTATGCTTAGAAATTCAGTCCATAAAAATTATGAACAGAATTGTGACAAAGGGCAGCCCTGGCATAGTCCAACACCCACAGGAAGCAAGTCTGACTTATTGCCAGCTATATGTACCAAGCTTTCACTGCAGTTGTACAGGGACTGAATGCCCCACAACAACAGGCCAGACACCCCATACTCCCAAAGGACCACCCATAGCATACCCCGAGGGACACGGTGGAATGCCTTATCCAAGTCCACAAAGCACATGTAGACTGGATGGGCAAACTCCCATGCACACTCAAATATCCTTGAGGGGATAAAGAGCTGGTTCAGCATTATGTGTCCAGGACGAAAACCAAATTATTCCTCTTGAATCTGAGTTTCGACTAACGGATGGACCCTCCTTTCCAGGACCCTGGCTTAGACCTTACTGGGGAGGATGAGGAGTGTGACCCCCCCAATAGCTGGAGCACACCCTCCGGTCTCCCTTCTTAAAGATGGGGACCACCACCCCAGTCTGACAATCCAGTGGCACTGCCCCAGTTCTCCAAGTGATATTGCAGAGGTGTGTCAAACAAGACACCCCTACAACATCCAGAGTCTTCAGTGGGTAGGCGCTCACCTTGCAGCCAGAAGGTTGCAGGTTCGAGCCCCTGTTCCTGCGCTGCGTTGTGTCCTTGGGCAAGACACTTAAACCACATTGCCTAACAGTAGCGCCGGTCTCTGGCTGCATGACCGCAGATGCTCGTCTCTGGATGAGTGATCTGGAACCATCATTTTGTTGTGTGCCTTGTGCGCACAATGACAATGAGTTAAATTCTATTCTGTTCTATTCTATCCACCCAGGGGCCCTGCCACCAAGGAGTTGTTTAACCACCTCAGTGACCTCACCCCAGTGATGGGCAAGTCATCCCCCATGTCCCCAGACTCGGCTTCCACTACAGAAGGCATGTCAGTGGGATTAAGGAGGTCCTCGAAGTATTCCTTCCACTGCCTGACTATAGCCTCAGTTGAAGTCAGCAGCACCTCACTCACACCATATGAGTGGAGCACCGCGTTCCCCTTCTGAGTCACCTGATGGTTTGCCAGAATCACTTTGAGGTCGTCCGAAAGTCTTTTTTCCATGGCTTCACTGAACTCCTCCCCCATCTGAGTTTTTGCTTAGGCCACCGCCCAAGCCACGTTCTGTTTGGCCTGCAGGTACCCGTCATCTGCCTCCAGAGTCCCACAGGCTAACCAATCCTGATGGGACTCCTTCAGCTTGATGGCTCCTTTCACCTCTGGTGACCAGCATCTGGTTCGGGGATTACCACTAATACGGGCACCAACAACCTTGCAGCCACAGCTCTGAGCAGAAGCCTTAACAATGGACTATAGTCCATTTGGACTCAGTGGACATCCTTATGTTCAAACATGGTGTTCATTATGGACAAACTGTGGTTTGCACAGAAGTCCAATAAAAAAAACACCATTCAGGTTCAGATCGGGCAGGCCCACGTAAGTGTTGAAATCTCCCAGCAGGACAGTGGAATCACCGGATGGAGCACCCTCAAGCACCCCGCCCAGTGACTAAAAGAAGGGTGGGTATAAGTGTATACAACAGTCAGTACCCGTTCCCCGGCCTAAAGGCTCGTTTACTGGTGAAAACTCAGATGTACAGGCAGCAAGCCAGGGGGAATACAAGAATACCCACCCAGACTTGCTGCCTCTCACCAGGGCAACTCCAGAACAGAGTCCAGCTCCTCTCCAGGAGACTGATTCCAGAGCCCAGGCCATGTGCTGAAGTGAGCCCGACTATATCTAGCCAATATCTTTCAACGTCATGCACTAGCTCAGGGTGTCATGATCCACGAAATGGACCCCGCAGACTTCGATCTACAGGAGCGCAATGCGGTAATGGAATATTACCGAACTGAAAAGATGAGGTGGAAGGCCTGGCTCGCCCCGGAGCGCAAGTCTGAGTTTATTGGCACTCGCCTGGCCCTGGGCAGGCCGGCTAGCTGGCAAAGGTCCCAGCAACGTCGCGCTCCACCTCAGCCTCGAGCCCAAGCCTCACCATGGCAGCTGATCGCTCCGCCAGCTGCAACCCCTCCGCCTGTTCTGAAGGCGATCACAGTGGGCGGCTACTTCTCTTCGCCAGTCTCATCTCCACGTCGCTGCCGCTGGGAGCGCGGTCGGCCTCCAGTCTCGTCTCCACATCGCCACCGCCGCTGGGATTGCGGTTGGCCCCCTGAACTGTGCTGCCTTCCTTGTGGATTTTCTTTTGGACCTTCGGACTGCTTTGGACCTTGTTGGGCCTTGTCCCTGATGGTTTGCTTTCGACTGTTTTTCCAGCCTTTTGCTGCTGCTTTTTGTTTCCGTCCTTGGTCTATTTTGGACTTTGTTGCTCTTTTGGGGGTTTTTTTTGTCTCGGGGGTGAGCCCGTGTCGTCTCTTCGGGAGACCCTGCTAGGGGGACAAACCCCCAGACAGCATAGCTTCTGGGATCACACAAACCCCTCCACCATGATAAGGTGGCGATTCATGGACGAGGACTTTGAGTTCAGGGAAGATATTTTATAGGTTTATCAATGGACTGCAGCAGCTGAGAGACCAAATGGAGAGTCTCTACTTGCCCCAGCAGCTGCCTGAAGACAGAGACAGGTGAGAAAGAGAGAGAGGCAGGTGAGAGAGAAAGACAGGTCAGTGAGAGATAGGTGGGAGAGAGATAGGTGAGACAGAAGCAGGTGAGAGAGAGAGAAAGGTGACAGTCAGACAGGTGAGAGTGAGGCAGGCGAGAGGCAGATGGGTTCCAGAGGCAGAAACAGAGTGGAGGATGTGAATGTGACTTTGGCTTCATCCGGTCGGGAAACCAAACCCCCTGAAGACTTGTAGACACCATCAGCCACAGCATTAAAGCCACCTGCGTGATGCTGCAGGTCAGGAGCCCAAACACAGTGAAGGTGACCTGTGGTCTCTCAGACCTTCACCTGGAGAATCTGGAGTCCACACCTTGAACTCTTCATCATGTTCCTGAACAGTGTTTGCACTGTGGCACAGAGCGCTGTGCTGACATGATTTTTTTTTTTTTTTAATTCAGATGATCAGGATCAAGCATTGCTGCAGCACTGTCTTCTTGTCCTGTGTGGGAAATCCTTCTCACAATTTACTTCAATTTGAGTCAGAATGGGAGAGAGAGAGTCTCTGGTCAATAGGATCTATTTAGAGGAAGTAAGCGTGGTGAAAAATGGTAAACATCTGGCTGCAGCTGTTTTTCTCTGAGGGTCTCTCACTGGAAAAAGTGTCTGATGCTGACATTAAAGAGAAACTGTTTTGTAGATGCTGACAGGCTGATGCTGCAGCTGATGCTGTCTCTGACTGTCTGACATTTGCATCTTTGCACAAAAATAATAGATATGCAGTACCAGTCAAAAGCTTGGACACACTCAAACATTCATACGAATGGTTGTTTGATGATTTGTAATACCCATCCATTATTCATTAAGTGGCAGTAAAGAAATGTGTGAGATCTGTAAGAAGACATGAGATATTGCCCTCCTTACAGGACCAAATTCAATAAATGGAGTGAATACAGATGGCACTGTGGCAGATCTGCAAGAACATCCCAATAATTGGTTTTGCCAGTTGCATAAAAAACCTATATGGCCTATCATTTGCAGTTGTCAAGCCCATGGGCTCTTCACTCAGATTCAAGGTAATCAGAGGTAAAGGTGCTACAATGCTCAGGCCTCCCACAAAGAGTGTGCTGCCCACTCAGCACAGGCTGGAGCCTATCCCAGCTGTCACAGAGCAAGAGGCAGGGTTAAAAGTAAAACTTTTCCATTTAATTCAATTTTATTTTATTTGTATAGCACCAAATCACAACAAACAGTCACCTCAAGGGATTAGATTGCAAGGTACAGTATTGTAGTCAAGACCACCTAACCCGAGACAGAGACAAGACCAAGACCAGAGGGTATCGAGACAGAGACAAGACCAAGACTTTTAGGGTCCAAGACCGAGTCGAGACAAGACCGAGGGAGGGTGAGACTGAGACAAGACCAAGACCAATGCCTGATGCTATATGACATAATATAATGTGAAATATGATAAAAATCACTTCTCAAATTGATGTGCAAGGTCCACATTCCCATAAAATCACCCTGATATTAAACACTCACAGCTCAAATAAATGTAACCATCTTTATTTAATACTCCATCATTTATCACAGTATGTAAAACAATTATTCATAGTTCATCACAATACTCTTAACTGTTCTCTGCCTTTCATAAACAATCCATAAAGTTATATTGTTTTTAAAACCAACAACAATCTTTACAAAAATGTGCACTATTTCAAAACCACATAGCTAAATGTGTAAAAATGGCAAAACAATCATCGACAGTAAGAACTAAAGCTACAGGTTTCTGTCATATACAGATGAAAGCTGCATTATCTATCTTTTATTAAAAAAAAACAGTTTTTTTACATATTAGTTAAAACTGACACCATGTCAGGACAGTATGCAACTGATAATCTGTGGAAAAAATCGAGTTCCTCCACATCCTCCCTGAACCGCTACCAGTCAAGAACAACCAATCAGAGCCAGAAGGAGGGTCTTAGCACTGTCAATCACTCCTCTTGTATGTACTGCTCAATGTAGTTGTGTTGGATACTTCAAGATTTGGTATGGATCCTAAGTAAACACAGGGCCAGTATCACCAATGCTGATACCGATACTTTTTAATAATTATGAAGAATTTTCAAGTTTAACTGGTTTTAGATTTTTTTCCTTTGGATCATTAATTAGTTAAATCCCAGGATAGACTTGGGCAAAGTTTATATGTAAGTATAAAATACTTTATCAAAATAAAAGTTATTGTTCTGAAACAATAAAACATTAACAAAACAATTTTCCCCATACATTGATGTCTGGATTTGGTAAATGAAGTGTACCAAATCATCACTCAAGAACAAATGCAAACTGTTTTCCAGGTAGATTGTTCAGAAAGTATAATAAATAAATGTAATAAAAATGTCCCTTCATTCACTAATTTTCCAGATTTTTTTTCTTAAATAAACAAGCCGTACAAATTTAAATTTAATTTTGCTTTAAATGTTTCATAGCAAATTACTTTTTTCCCCCCCAAGTAAAATATGTTATGTGTCACATGCCACTGTGGGGAGGGGAGGAGCAAAGTGTGCCTGCTCTGTGCTGTGACAGGAGCGACACTTAGACAGTCAGCCTGCATCTTTGATGAAACCGCAGCACTGCATACAGGAGAGAAACTGAAGCCAAATTATCGATCTCATTACACTGATATTGATCAATACCAATATCAACATTGGTATTGATATTATCGATATTAGAATTGATCTGCCCACCACTAGCTCAGTGTACTAATGGTGGAGAAACAACTTACTTACTTATCTGCCATCATTGGTAGCCATGGTAACTACAGGGTTCAAGCAAGAAATATTTTTCAGCCCAGCCCAAACGCTCATACTAATTAGTAAGCTAAGCACTAAATGCCGCTTCCACTTGTTAACTGAGTGACGGGGCCTACGATGTAACTGGAAACCACCTCTGAAGCCTAGGCAGTAATCACAGTCTTTGTGGATGTGTAGTTACATTTCTCGAGGTGCATGTCAGGTTAGGTTCAGAGAGGATTTTCAGTTATGTACAAAGGACCAATGCAGAACTCTAAATCAGGACTTATTAGATCAATAGAGTGATAAATTTTGCATATAATCCAGAAAAGTTAAATTTATGTCATGCATTTAATGTGTCCCAGAGTGCCGTTTCCTTCCACTAATGTGTTTGCAGAAATCACATAAAAGCATACACAACAAAAACATAATCCAGATTTTTTAACGATCAGCTGCTCAAGACATTTCCTACATTCAAATATCAGCCACCATGTTGTGAGCATGAACTATCACATTTTTAATGCAACAATAGGAAGTGACATCTTCTTGCTGGGAACTGTAGTTTTTTATTCTTGAAGGCCTTTCATAGCTCCACTGGTGCTGAAAACTAATGTTTGATTATAGCTTTCTGAATACAAGTAGGGCTGCACCTATCAATTATTTTAGTAATCAAATATTCAATTTATTACTCCGTCAGTTAATCAAGTAATTGGATAAGAAATAAGTTTTCATTTTACCAGTTCATCTGCATATTTTAACTTCCGTACTGCAGATGTTTCTCTGTGTGAAACAAACAGGGTGGATGGAGCAGCTACAAAGTTCTCTGTTCTTCATGTTGCTGATCAGGTGGTTGATGAAGGACCTCCAGCTGTTTCACAGTAAAGGTTTTAAGGTGGTTACAGGAACAAGAGCTCCTTTTCGCTCCACCTGAGCTCACTGTCTCTGCCTCTTTGCAGTTGCTGTGCCTGTTCAGTCTGACTGCACATAAAACAGCTGCTGTTGTGTTTTTGTTGTAAAACTGGGGGCTGTATGAGCTTAATGCTGTAATGCTTTTTATTCACAAGCATCCTCCAAATTACGTTTCTACTGCAGGTTTTTAGTCCCTAATCTTAAAGATAAAAACATTTTGACAGAGCCTCTCGGTACTGAAGGGGGTGGAGGAGGGCACGGGAAGATTGCTAGTGCTAATGGACATTCAAACACGCACACTCACAGCACAGAGCAGTGAAGGTGTGGAAAAACTTCTAAGCAATGATCCACTGGTGTTAAAGGGTCGGGTTTTTTTTTCCAAATGACAGAAATTAGTTGAAGTGACGGAGAACTAACGTGGATGAAATGCTCCTTACACAGAGACACCTGAGCTGTAGAGCTAAAAGGAAACATCGAAGCAACAAATTTGTGTCGAGGATTTTTAATAATGAAATTGAGTTAATCCAAGAATCGTTGCAGCCTAAAATTTGCATTAAATTTTCAGTTTGTGTATCAACATACATGAAGGTTGGTATTTACCTTTCATGCTGGGATTTTTTTTTTTCCTTCTTCATTTTCCCTCTTACTTCTCGCGTTCATCCTGGTTGTCATTTAATTGTCATTTTAATTTCTGTAGCCCACGAAATCAAGCGCACACACGACCAAACGTGCACATTGTGAATGAAACTGCCCGTGCTCTGTGGTAGATTGCAAACTGCGGTGAAATGATACAGGCGTAAGCAGCGATAATAGCAGCGACCGGGGCGGAGTCTGCGAGGTGCGCTCCTGGGAGAGGCAGAGGAGTGCAATCTTTGTTGGATTTGAATCAGTATCTTTTGCATCCAATAAAAGCAAAGATGTTAACAAATTAACTGGACAATATTCTGGTAATTTAGTGATATTTCCAGAGCTGTGGTCTTGACTGGTCTTGAAATAAAATCCCGAGTCCGCAAGGTCCGAGTCCATGACAAGACCGAGACCAAATGCGGTCGAGTCCATGACAAGAACGAGACCATCAAAAAGCGGTCCGATCTCTAGTGTTGTAGTACTCGAGACCGATCTCGAGTACTACAACACTAGCAAGGTAGAGAACCTCACTTTATATTGTAAGGTAGAGACCCTACAATAATTACAAAGAAAACCTAACAGTCAAAAGAACCCCATGTGAGCAAGCACTTGACGACATTGGGAAGGAAAAAGTACCTTTTACCAGGAAAAAACCTCTGGAAGAACCAGGATCAGGGAGGGGCAGTCATCTGCCGTGACCAGTTGGGGCTGAGGGGAGAGAGACAGGACAAAAAAGATGCTGTGGAAGAGAGCCAGAGATTAATAATAACTGGTGATTAAATGCAGAGTGGGGTATAAACAGAGTAAAAGGAAGTGAATGAAGAAAAAAACACTCAGTGCATCACAGGACCCCCCAGCAGCCTAGACCTACTGCAACATACAGTTGTATGTAAAAGTTTGGGCACCCCTGATAATTTTCATGATTTTCCTTTATAAATCATTAGTTGTTTGGATCAGCAAATTCAGTAAAATATATCATACAGCAGACGAACACAGTGATATTTGAGAAGTGAAAGAAGTTAATTGGTTTACAGAAAGTGTGCATTAATTATATAAACAAAATTAGGCAGGTGCATAAGTTTGGGCACCTGGCTGAAGGTATTTTGGACCATTATTCTTTACATAACATCTCCAGGTCAGTCAGGTTTGATGGTTTCCGAGCATGGACAGTCCGCTTTAAATCCCACCACACATTTTCAATAATATTCCGGTCTGGGGACTGAGATGGCCGTTCCAGAACGATGTACTTGTTCCTCTGCATGAATGCCTTACTAGATTTTGAGCAGTGTTTAGGGTCGTTGTCTTGTTGAAGTATCCAGCCCCGGCGCAACTTCAACTTTGTCACTGATTCCTGTTCTCAAGAATCTGTGACAAAGTTGACTGGAATCCATGCGACCCTCGATTTTAACAAGATTCCCAGTACCTGCACTGGCCCCACAGCCCCACAGCATGATGGAACCACCTCCAAATTTTACTGTGGGGAGCAAGTGTTTGTCTTGGAATGCTGTGTTCTTTTTCAGCCATGCATACCGCCCCTTGTTATGTCCAAATAACTCAGTTTTAGTTTCATCAGTCCACAGCACCTTATTCCAAAATGAAGCTGCTTGTCCAAATGTGCTTTAGCATACCTCAAGCGACTCTGTGGCGTGTGCGCAGAAAAGGCTTCTTCTGCATTACTCTCCCATACAGCCTCTCCTTGTGCAAAGTGCGCTGAATAGTTGAACGATGCACAGTGACACCATCTGCAGCAAGATGATGTTGTAGGTCTTTGGCGCTGCTCTGTGGGTTGACTATGACTGTTCTCACCATCCTTCGCCTCTGCCTCTCTGAGATTTTTCTGGGCCTGCCACTTCAAGCCTTAACTAGAACTGTGCCTGTGCTTTTCCATTTCCTCACTATGTTCCTCACAGTGGAAACTGACAGCTGAAATCTCTGAGAGAGCTTTTTGGATCCTTTGTAGGATACATTTTAGGGGTCTCCATGTTCCTTTTTGACTGCAAATTAAAACCCAATTAAAACCATAGTTACCAACAAATCACAGGGTTGAGCAGGTTCTGATGCAGGCTGTTTATTAGACATCTTAGTAGCACACAAATAGTTAAAAAGACAGACAGTAGCATATGAAGACTGAGTTACACACACAGAGAAACAGAAAGGAAGAAAGAACCTGTTGATCATGCCCCGGCTTCCTCATCACTCCCTCCGACCAAGGAGAGCCCGTGCAGAGATTAAGTATGAGTCCAAATAAAATCAAACTGTCCAAATGATCCATGGCGATGAGCAAGCTCTGTTGCAAAAAGTTACTAGTACTTAGAAATATACAAACACAAAAAACAAAGGACAAAAAGCAAAAAGGTAAAAGCAAGAATCCCTCCCGGGAGGTTGTGCCTTAGTAGTTGCTGGAAAAACGGACAACACGAACAAAGACAGTCGTAGTGACTGTCTTTGTTCGTGTTAGGGTTCGTGTCATCTTCTCTTCTCCTTTCCTCTTCTAACCGTGGTATTGATGCTCTTTCCCTTTCTTTGTCTATGGTTTTGTGCACAGTCAGCGATTTACAAACATTCATTAAACACTGTCATTAATTCCACTGTCATAATCTGAAAAGGGACAAACATCCCGGAGCATTTTCAATACATCAACAAGACAGTAAGAAAAATTCATCACAGTAATTGTCAGTAACAACCTCCTTGAGGCCATCCTATGGTACTTTTGGAGAAGGATTTACAACTTGCCCACACTTACACTGACCAGATATGAGGGAGAATGACCAGATATGAGGGAGAAAGTGAGGCCCATTTTGCCCCTGGACCTGTTGCATTGACAGATTTACACTTACTTGATTTGCATTTCCAGAATCTTTGGCAGTGCTACATAAGCAAGTTAGCCTACGGCTAGGTCCACTGGACAGATTTATCCCTATAACCAGTATAAATCAAAAAATGGGCAAACAGGATGACTGGTGTCCTGTACACGAACCCAAAAAAGGCAGCTTTATGAGCTGAGACCCCTAAGCATGAATTTGAATGAGCAACAGGTTCATCACGGGGCTAGAGCAGAAGATGAGAATGCTTTGAGGATGGTCTGAGAGGGCCTGCTTGGCCACAGCAGACTGTTAGGGAGGGGTAGCAGAGCATCTGGTGCCTGAACACAAATAAGAGCAACTCAAACAGGCCTCAAATCTTCCTGCTACTTTTAGACACACAATATGCATTTATTACAGTGTAGAAAGCAGTTTAGTTGCAAATAAACAGAAGTAGGAATAATAACTTTAAATATCAACATTGGGTGATAAAAATATTTCCCAACACCTTCCCCTAAACCATGATGTTGAACAATCTTTGTTTTCAGCTCATTTGAGAGTTGTTTTGAGGCTCCCATGTTGCCACTCTTCAGAGAAGATGCAAAGAGGAGAAAACTACAGAGTCCGACATTGTTTTGACAAAGTTTCACACAGATTCAATATTAACTTGAGTGACCTCCGTCCTTACTGCTGATGTGAATTATGATCTTACCAAATCTACAGTATGTTTACCTTTAGCCAGCAGTTTCAAATTTTCTTGAATGTCGCCTGCTCTGGACCCTGAAAGACATTTAACTATGGCTGCTGGTGTCACTAGCTTCATGTTTCTTTATTTAGAAACACAGTTGCCAGTAACCACAGTTTTTCTTCGGCGGATGTGCCGCAGAGTGCAGAAAAACAGAGATGTGAATGGGTTGGTGGTGTACCAAAGGTTTTCCAACTCTTTTTCCCCCAGAAATGACAAATAATGTGTCCCTCAGCAAATTCTCTGAAACATTAATAACAAAAATTGCATCTTTTCATAATTTCAGATAGTAAAGAATACCCGCTGGATGTCTTCCTCAAATGTACTGAGGAGAAATGAGATTTAAGGATGGATAATTAAATAACCACATTAACCGTAACCATTCGTGCTGAGGCCCGGGGCTAACTGTGACTTAGCGGAGCGGTGACACCTGTGAGACTCTCTGCAGGTCGTATCAGACTCGATGTCATTTAGAAGCAGAGCGTTCATGTTCAGACATGGAGTTCATGCTGTTGTTGACTGTGGAATCCCCCCCCGGGTGCTTTCTCACAACCAAGCACAGAAACATTAACCTGATCCAACCATTTTAAAGCTCAGCAGAATCCAGTAAATCATCCATACTGGCAGAAACATGAGGAGCTGCCCTCAAACTGTGAGGTTAGCACATGTAACCATGTTAGTGCTCAGTACAGATAAATAATTTTATCTGCACTGAGCACTCAATCCCATTCATTTGAATGGCAGAGCGTGCCAAATCCAATCCATGAAAAATCCATGTGTATGGCCTGTGGCCATCACCAGCGCAACTGCAGGCTCAGGTGCTTGGTTTTATACACCTGTGGCCATGGAAGTGATTGGAACACCTGAACTTACTGATTTGGATGGCTGAATGAATACTTTTGGCGATATAGTGTCTGATTAATCTATCAATCAGATACCATGTTTTTCCGACAACATGGAAAAGTAGCTATGATTACTCCAATTTACAAATTGGGCGGTAAAGCAGATGTTAGAAATGACAGAGTAATTTGTATATTACCAACAGTTGTGTCTAAAATCATTGAGAAATGGAAAATGGCAATTAATAGATCATTTAAATAAAGGTTGAATCTGATTCTGAAGACCAAAGCAGATGGAGGTGGATTAAAATGAGGCAGAAACCAAAAATATAGCAGCACTTTGGAAAAATGAATCATATGAGGCAACACAGAGGAACATACTAAATCCTATGTATTGTATTACAGTAGATGTAATAGTACATACTTTCAGTGTGTGTTAGTCACTACTGGAAGCTGAACCAAAACATAAAATGCATGTTTGAAATTAGCCAGCAATAAGGATGTCAGTAAATGTGTTTTATGAACACATTCTGTATAAAGAGTAATAATGAACACGTGCCCTGTAACTGAATTACTGGAGTACATCAGTAATCCTGTTATCGGATGTTATTTAGTTCCTTTGGGCTCAGCAGGCCTCAGCAGGGGGGCATCGTGGTGTGGGACTCTCCTCTTTTTGACCACAGGCCACTCAGATGGTGGAATAACATCTGCTCTGCCCTGAGCTGTTCAGTCTTTACAAACTGCTCTCCTTAAAGGTGTGCCTGCAGAGGGACCCGTTTATTTCAAACAGTTTTTCCTGCTCACATCAGTGCTGTACTCCAAAGGTTATATGCACTGACAGATCAATGACACATCTAACAGCTGAGAGCACGAGACAGCGCCACACAGACTTAGATCAGAAACTGATGAGAATGTTAATAGTTCATCTCGATAACTTGACTTTAGCTTAACCTCCTCTCCCACTGCATTCACCTGTGCATCTCTGTATAAAGGTGTAAAACACGTCTGCTTCTACACACAAAGATCATTCAGTCAGAAGACAAAAGCGTTAAAAAAACTGAGCCTGACCACAAACACAAGGACAATATCAAGCTGCAATACCACATCTGTCAGACATTTTATATCTTCTTGTCTTTGTTGTATCTCTGTTTATTATTCATCTATTTATTGTTTTGTTTGTATATTTCTTGTATATTTCTGACTATATTTCTGCTTGTGTGCCTATAATGTAAAAGTGCTGCTGGAACTTTAATTTCCCTGACAGAACCCTCCCAAAGGGATTAATAAAGTTTAATCTAATCTAATCTAAAAAGCAGCAACAGAGAGCCCTTCAACCAACCTGACAGCAGGCAGGTATGTCAGGTGGAAACCTTCTCACAGAGAGCACAGTGAGATCTGACGTGAGTGACAAAAGCAGAGTCTCCAGTGGCGAGAACATTGTCCTCGGTCGGTGTGTCACTGATGTGAACGGGTTGGTGGTGTACCAGGGGCTTCTGTTTAGGGCTATGCTTTCTCCTCATCATCACCCAGCCAGCCTGAATACAGATGTTTTACTTTGTGATCTACAAATCAGGAATTCCTCATCACAACCAGATCTTCAATGGCATCTTCTTAATATGCAGAAAGAATATTTGACAGACTTACAGAACAAGTGAGGATCTGGTTTGAGGACTTTGGATAAAATAATATTTAATGACACACATGGAGCCACAATTCTGTCTGCCTGCTTTCAAAGGGTTTCAAAAGGCCTTTTGATGACCTGATCTTATATTAACATCTGATGGGTTCCCAGATCTTTGGAAGTCCAGCCTGAGGCTGTAGGGCTGCAGACCCACTCACAGCTTTAAATCACTCAGAGTTGCAGAGGAGTTAAAGGCTTCAGCAGAGCTCAGCCTCATTCATCCAGAACAGGAGTGATGCTCTGATCACTGCAGGACCAATAAAGACATCAGAGTTGGAGCAGGTGGGGTCAGCATCCAACTGTGGTCATTCATGGCCAGTTTTCATGCTGACAGAGCTCACTGTGCTCTCTGTTTGCTGTCTCTGCAGCTGTGTGTGGGAAATTTTGTGCCTGACATACCTGGTATGTTAACTTCAGTTTGTGGGAGGGAACTCAAGTTCAGACAGATTCTGCTGAACAGAGGAATTAAAGCACGTGGGTGGATCGAATTAATGACAGTTTTATAATTCTGTTTGTTTATGCTATAAAACCACAGATAACGATTTTCCAGGAAACAGCATAAATGAAGGTCACTGTCTCCTCTTGGACTCAGTGTCTGTGCATGTCTGAACATGAATGTCCTCACAGCCTGAGCAGCATTCAAGCATCCACTCATCCAGGTCCTAAAATTCTGTAAAGGAAAGCCTCTGTGTGGGCAAATCATTTACAGCTGCAGTATCATCATGGCTCAGGTTAACCTGTCACCATCCTTTGCTGCTGTACAAAGATACAGGGTGGCTGTAGCTCAGGAGGTAGAGCAGGTCACCTACTGATCGGAAAGTTAGCGGTTTGATTCCTGGCTACTCCAGGCTTGGTGACTCATTGTATTCATCTAATGTCAGATTCGTTTGGTCCCTGTAAATGAGCTGTTTCTCATTTTGCTTATTGAAACTGTTGCTGTAACAAAAGAGATTCCCAAATCCGGTGAAGTCCGTGTGAGTAGATGTTAGATTCAACTCATTTTCATTGTACACACTGAAATGACTGTTGCAGATCACTCATCCAGAGACGAGCATCTGCAGTCATGCAGCCAGAGACCGGCGCTACTGTTAGGTAATGTGGTTTAAGTGTCTTGCCCAAGGACACAACAGGGACAGGGGCGTGAACCAGCAACCCTCCGGCTGCAAGGCAAACGCCTACCCACTGCGCCATGGCCACATGTAATGAGCTCTGTTCCTGTTTCATGGCTCTGAATGATTAGTGAGGCAGCTGTTGCACTTCAGTCAGCTGTGATGTCAGAGAGGAAGGAGTTATAGTTGGTCTCTGCTGCACAGCTGTAGAATCAGTCTGTTCTTTCCTCATTGCTCCATGGAAAACTGGTTTTAGGAGCTTTTAGGACAGCCTGATAATAATGAATTACAATAGTCCAGCCTAGAAGTAATAAATGCATGAATTAGCTTTTCAGCATCACTCTGAGACAGGACGTTTCTAATTTAGAAATACTGCACAAATACAAAAAAGCGATCCTACATATTTGTGTAATATGTGCATTGAAGGACATGTTCTGGTCAAAAATGACTCCAAGATTTCTCACAGTGTTACTGCAGGCCAAAGTAATGCCATCGAGAGTAATTATCTGGTTAGACACCATGTTTCTAAGGTTTTTAGGGCCGAGCACAAGAACTTCAGTTTTATCTGAATTTAGAAGCAGCAAAGACAGCTGGGTCAAGTGATAGCTTTTTAAGTAATTGTTTAATTATTGCCATCTTAAAAGCCTGTGGTACATAGCCAACTAATAAAGACAGGTTGATCAAATTTAAGACTGAACCATTGATTAATGGAAGGACTTCTTTGAACAGTCTATATGAATGGGGTCTAATAGTCATGTTGATGGTTTGGAGGAAGTAACTATTGAAGCTAACTCAGAAAGATCAACTGGAGAGAGAGAGTCTAAACAAACACCAGCAGTGCTGAAAGCAGCCAAACATGAAGATAAATCTTTGAGATGGTTATGAACAATTTTTTCTCTAATGGTTAAAATTTTTAAACTTTATTTATGAAGAAATTCACAAAGTCATTACTAAAGTTAAAGGCATACTGAGCTCGAAAACTAACAGCGCCTGGTATTCCCATCCAAGTACTAATCAGCCCAGCCCTGCTTAGCTCCCAGGTGCTGATGAAATCAGGCGTTAATGCCCAGGACTGATTCAGTTTCTCTCTAACTTGAAGCTGAAGTGTTTGTTTGTGGTTTGCAGGGACTCAGCTGACAGTCAGCTCCTGTTTGAACCTGGATTCGTGTTTCATGCCACATTGATCCACAGACTGCTGTTTTGCAGAGCAAATAAAGATTAGAAATAGGTCCATAATTACTGATTACCAGTGGATCTAAAGGGTTTTTACTGACTATTGCTGTGATTACAGCACATGTGAGAGAAACAGGGAAAATGCCAGTCTGTTAAAGGGCTGTTGGTAATATTTACTAATGACTGATGACACTGAGCTCACAGCAATCACCAGGTCAGACTGTGAGGCAGTGATAGATACATTACTACTGCCTGTAGTGTTGGTAAAGGCTGTCACTGAAATCTCTCTAAGGTGCGCTTCTCAAAGTGAAGTTCCAGCAGAGAACCAGCAGGGGGCAGAATTTATCTTGTAATGAACTTGGGAGACCCTGAGCAGATCTCTGAGTGCTTTACTCTGACAACCCTGCTGACCTGAGAGGTCTGCAGGGTTCAGGCTGTGCGAGCAGATCTGGAGGTGAAGCTTTCAGAGCTGGATGGATGAGCAGCAGTGAGTGCTGCAGGATGTTTGCTGCTGAGGGGGGATTGGTTCTCTGTGAACAGTGTCTTTGAGCAGCATTAAAAGATCAGAAAGGATCAATCAACTGTCTCACTGTGATTTCTTCACATGCAGCCTCTTTCAGCAAGGCTCCCGCCATCTCCCTGCTGCTCTAACAGTTACATTTGAGCTTCCTGATGAAGTGGACGGTGAGAAGAAGAAAAGGAAGGAGGGGGAGAGACAGAGACGGAGATGACCACTCCTCCTAAACTTTTTATCCCATTTAAAGCAGATTTCAAATCTGATAGCAGCTCTATTTGACCTTTGACCCTGGATTTGACCGTCCTAGCAGCAGGAAATCTGTCACCTTTACCCAACATGATAGTGGGAAGCAGCATCTGACAGTGGCCCTGCCGCTTCAGCCTCTGGCATACACTGTGTCTGAAAATCAGTGCCTAGAAAGATAAAAAGGAAACAAGTAAATGAAGAATGATGTCTCCACAAACTCAGCAACAAACAGAAGGGAAGATATACATAATATCACAGGCAATATATAACAATAAAATGTTTAATACAGTTAATTAGACTATCAGACTTACCCAATTAACAATAGAGTCACATACGATTATCTTCTACACAAAAATACGGTTCAACTTAATCTCAAAAAAGTGCCCAGTAAGATGTCTTACACTGCCATCAGTGTGATACTCTGTCATCAGAAAACTCTTAAAGAGACCCTGCATTATTAGATGCAGTAAATATGATGAATATATTACCCACAGCTGCAAACACAACAACACATGAATGAGAAATACACAGAAAACCTGGATTTAGATGACACTGGAATACAAGGAATCATAAAATCATGGGCGAATGTTTCTTGAATCTTTATTGAGACCTTCAGGAGCCGAAGTGTCAGGATCCAAAACAGTTCACACTGTAAAAGTAGAGTAGGAGCTGTACATGCTGAGTGCTAATATCACTTGTGACAGTAATGTTATTTCTGGAGATATGGTTGAGACATGTTTGATTATATTGTAGGCCAGTGAGTCATTTACAACTGTTTAAATACCTGCAATAACTTTTTGGCACGACCTGGTCAGTCCTGCTGTAATCATTTTGTATCCAATCACAGCCATCTCTCTTTCTCTATATATAGTACTGAAACACATCAGATCACAATGGGAAAAAGTCCTGCTGGATATCTTTAACGATGTGGATCAGGTAATGTGTTCGGAATAAAAGGATGCCACATCATTTGATGGAAATGAAAATGATCAACGTGCAGAGGGCTGAATTCAAATACACCCTGAAAAGCAAAGTGAAAAATGGTGCAGCAGGATAGTCCACTGTGCCAAAATTTCACTGCAGCAACTCACAGTAGTACTCAGCATTTTGTATGGCTTCCACGTGCTTGTATGCATGCCCAACAACATCGGGGCTCCTAATGAGACGACGAGTGGTGTCCTGGGGGATCTCCTCCCAGATCTGGACCAGGCCATCACTGAGCTCCAGGACAGTCTCAGGTGCAACCTGGAGGCATTGGATGACTGTAACTGTCAGGTTTGGCTGTGTGGCAGGCAGGGTTGGACCCAAATGAAGGACACATGAAAACAGAGCTGAGTTCCAAACAGCCTTAATGCTGATACTTTTAAGAAAATATAAAAGCTTCCAAAAGGGAAGACACACATATACACACAGCTTAAAGGAAACACAGATGACGACACAACAGAGGACAAGGGGAAATGCAGACAATAAATACACAGAGGGGCAATAAGGGAACAGACAACAGGTGGGGAGGTCAGCTGAACATAATCACAGAAATGAGACAAGAAGGTAAAATTAAACACTGAACACAGAGACAAGAACGCAGACATGTCACAGGAGGCTGGCATATGAATGAACATAAACACAAAGAACCAAAACACATGCATCAACACAGAGGGAGGAACTCCACGAAGCAGCAGGCACTGAAAACATGATCAAACATACTTAGATGGAAACAAAGGACAAGAAACCAAAACCAGGGATCACAGAAAAATAAGGCAACAAAACCTCAGAGATAAGATGGATAAGATCAAACTTTAATGATCCCACAACAGGGAAATTTGTGCATTACAGCAGCTCAGTGCAGAGAAGAAGGATGAATAAAAAATGAAATAAAATAGAATAGAAAAACACTATATACATAAAATATATATGAATATATACATATACATCAGAACCCTATATACAGATATCAAAATACTATATACATTTGTAGCCGGTAAAGTATACAGCATACACAGTATGCATTATATGGCTGAGGGTGTTATAAATAAAAATGCATATGTACTGTATGCATAAAGTGATGGCAGTGGAGGTAGAGTGACTCATGGCATCATGATGTGTTGTACAGTCTAACTGCTGTTGGGACCCGTGAGAGCGCTCCTTCCTGCAGCGAGGATGTTTCAGTCTCTCACTCACCACCATCACAGACTCCTAAACCCAGGGTCCTAAACCCAGACCCATGACAGAAACATAATGTCAATTCAAGACAAGTGTGGGGGCCAATCAATGGTATCAATGCCTTCATCCTCCACAGGAGGAGACAGTACGCGCCAGAAGGAATTCCGGACCCACTGCACCAGCGTAGGGTCTGACAGTGGGTCCAAGGATTTCATCCCATTACCTGATGGCAGTCAGGGTGCTGTTGTCGAGCCTGTAGAGGTCTGTGTGCCCCTCCATGGATATGCTTCCCCCTGATTGTTTGGTCACAGTAGTGGCCTGCAGGAGGTCATTTTGTAGCTCTGGCAGTGCTCCTCCTCTTCCTCCTTGCACAAAGGAGCAAATACCAGTCCTGTTGATGGGTTAAGGACCTTCTACAGCCCTGTCCAGCTCTCCTAGAGGAACTGTCTGCCTCCTGGAATCTCCTCCAGGCTCTTGAGACCGTACTGGGAGACACAGCAAGCCTTCTGCAGGGCTTTCAAATTGTTTTGGAGTAGCAGGGGGGCACGCCAAAGTAGCAGGCACCTTATGACCAAGACCTTTGCTGTCCACCATGGGCATCTTTTCCCAACTGTTTTGCTTTTCAGATTCAGATTCAGATTCAGATTCAGATTCAACTTTATTGTCATTGTGCAAAGTAAAAATACAGAGTACTATCCCCTAAATTTTACTACCTTTTAAAGACTTTCATTCAGTACTCCCATAAGTATATCAAAGTTACTATAAATGAACAACTTCTACTATGAAAGGAAGAAATGCCACGGCCGATGTGTTCACAAACCATTACTTATATGCAATGCACCTCAACAATGTTATGGTTTAATTTTAAACAGAGGTGGCAGAAGTACTGACATTCTGTACTTCACTAGAAGTACAAGTACTTGTGTGAAAAATACTTTGGTAAAAATTGAAGTACTGGTTCAACTATGGAGGACCGAAACTGACATAATTAGAAATAAAAGCAGAAATATATATATAGTGTCTATATTTTGTTTTTCCTTTTCCTTATACACGAGTTTTCATCAAGAAATGTATAAATTTTCTTTTTCCTTTTCCTTACACATGCGTTTTCATCAAGAAATGTATATATTTTCTTTTTCCTTTTCCTTACGCATGCGTTTTCATCAAGAAATGTAAAAATATAGAGTGTTTTTCCATTTCCTTGTACATGCGTTTTCATCAAGAAATGTATAAATTTTCTTTTTCCTTTTCCTTACGCATGCGTTTTCATCAAGAAATGTAAAAATATAGAGTGTTTTTCCATTTCCTTGTACATGCGTTTTCATCAAGAAATGTATATATTTTCTTTTTCCTTTTCCTTACGCATGCGTTTTCATCAAGAAATGTAAAAATATAGAGTGTTTTTCCATTTCCTTGTACATGCGTTTTCATCAAGAAATGTATAAATTTTCTTTTTCCTTTTCCTTACGCATGCGTTTTCATCAAGAAATATAAATGTTTTGTTTTGCCTTTTCCTCCTGCTCTTTTTCCTTTACCGTATGCATTTCTGCCTCATTATGCAAATGAGGAGGGCTGCCTTCTTGCTCCAGCTCCTCTGCTATTGGTCAACAAACAAGAAGGAGCAGGATCCATGTGCAGATCGATTGTGCATGCCTGGGTCTTTGACTTGTTGCAGAAATTTAGAGGAAGTGAACGCTTAGCAGAGATGTCTCAGGCAATTGCAGAAGAATTAAGGCACCTTGCTAGCTTAGCTGAAAGCAATACTGTCACTGATGACTATTTATTGTTTCGCGTGGATATTTTGAATGAGAGGCTACTGCATTTAGCTGCAGACACGGATAGTGAAGCTGACCCATTAGTTCTCCAGATTCTGGAGGAGGTGGCGTGTCGCTTGCACAAGTCTGTGTACCACACAAGAACTGCTGGGAGACCTGGATATTTGCTGCCCGCTGAAGCCTTGGAATCGTTTTTGCTTGTGGGTCTGTCAGTAAAGGATATTGCGGAACTTTTTGGGGTCAGTGAAAGAACAGTTCACCGGCGGATGGCAGACTATGGTGTTAGGTAAGTACGTGTTGTGTTTCTGTTGCTACTTTGAACTCAGTAGTATTTTCTATTTTCATTATAGTTCCAAATTGTAGCGGAACATCTGTTATGTATTCAACTGTACACATAGTGACGTAATATGTATGGTAAGCCTTTAACCTGTACTAGTATAGTTCAGTTTTGAATTATGAGCTGTGTTCTTCATATTAAAATATATTAATTTTGTGTGAGGGTATAGACCGCATCAGCAGAATAATTACGAATGTGTGTTAATATCCACCATTACACGGCACTTCCACATAGCTCTTATGGTACTAATTCTCTTAAAATGTGTAATACATTAGTGTCAGAAATCCGGTCTGGTCAATTTTCAATCACTGTGGTGAACCTCACTTTCAGCAAATAGTGTGACTGTATTTTGGAGCTGTCAAAAGTATTTAGCATTAGCTGTATATTTAATGACATAATATGAATGGTCAAAACCTATGTGTTTGCTAAAGAAACACATAGTCAATTGTTTTCTACTGACTAGACATTGTGTATTATTTTTTTCTCGTAGAGTATCGGATTTATTCAGCAACATCGGAGATGATGAGTTGGATGGAGTTGTGCGAGACATTCTAAGTTATCATCCCAATACAGGATACAAGATGATGTTGGGCTACTTGAATGCTCGAGGTATTCACTAGGGTTTAATCCCGGGATCCGGGATTCCCGGGAAATGCGATCAGAACCATTTCCCGTTTCCCGGGAAACGTTAGACGGGAAACCGGGAAAAAAGTCGCGCGCGTCGATTTGACTTTCAGAAAGAAAAGAAAGCTTCAGAATGTTAAATTTAAGGAAATATTGAGAGAAGGGTTCGTTTAATGCGAAAAGCATTACTCTTCATTTCAGGCACGTTCAGCCTCCGTTTAAGGCTTCAGCCTTCATCGCAAGCGTTTTAATACAGGTATTACACAGTTGTACTTTTTTCCTCTTTAATTTGTTAAAATCGTAGGCAATGTGTTTACCCTAAGGTATTTTGTATTATATAATTTTATATTATTATATATTGTTATATTGCATTATATAGCCTATAAAATATGCCTGCCCTGAACAATAAAGAAATATCTGTTTAACTTCGAGTGTTTCTTTTCCTCGTTTGCAGCCGCTTACTAACAACCATGAATTAGGATACGGGCCTAATGGGTGAAGAAATTATCATGAAATAGATTGCTTTAACATATTTCGCTTTTAAAATGGAGTTGAGTAAAATGTATATTTTTTAGGCTATAAGGATTGGCCAGTTTTTCAAAAGACGATTCACAGCGAACCTACTTTAACCCTCAGACACGGTGTTATAAATTTGCTGTTGCCAGAATGGCAATGACCAAGTCGTAGTGCATTACTCAAGGCCCTGTGTTATGCCATATTATAGTGTAGTACGGTAGTTAACTTTTCAATGACTATTACAGCGTTCCACTGGTGGAGATACAGTGTAACAGATGTCGCCACGACAGCGTGGCTGAGCCTTTATCAATGCTGTGGAGATGAACCGTATTGTTTTGCACCAGCAGTTGTAAAATATCTTGGTATAATTCCATGTACAATGGAGGAATATTTGAATTATATTTGTTAAGGGAGTGTTGAGGAACGATACAACACCGCATAGCTCGAGCACTCAAATGCCGAGATGTAGGTTTTATTGCGTTAATCAAGCCAACGTTGCCCCCTACTGGGCATAACAGGACATAGCTGGAAAGCTACCTCTACAATATCACAATAGGTTAAGGCCGACACAGGCTACAGAAGGCCTAATTAAAATAAATAAATAAATAAACTTTTTCCCGGGATTCCCGGGAAATGGCTCGTCATTTCCCGGGATTTGATTCATGTCATTTTCGGGAAAAATATTAAACCCTAGTATTCACATCCAAAGTAAGTCTATAACAGATGTGCTTATGATGGCGCTGATAAGCACCTATTGCAGTTGTAGACATAATGTGCTGTATGACAGATAGCTCATTGTTTATCACTTCTATGCAAAGTAACAAGGACACACACACACACAAAAAAACACGATTGAAAGGAAAATTTTTTTTTCAAATTTATAGCAATCACATGGTAATAATCTAATGCCCTCTTAACTGTCCTGAAGACACCAGTGTCCTCATGGACCCATTGACTTGCATGTACATGTTTTCAGATAACAGTTGATGGGTTAAATTTTCTTTTTGATTCTGTTCATCACCTCCAAATCAAACATGTTTTAATTATGGTCTCATTCATTTTTCAAGGAAGACGAGTGCAAGAAGCAATGCGCCGTGTGGACCAGCAGGGAATTTTGATGCGCACATTCCAGCTTCAAACTGTTCAGCGTAGAAGATACTCTGTTCCAGCTCCAAACAGTTTGTGGCACATAGATGGAAACCATAAACTTATAAGGTCAGACTTACTTGTTTGATCAAACAAGAACAATACTTAAGATACTTCCTGGACAAAGAGAAATAACTTCTGTATTAAAATAAATAGACTAGAGAAATTCTGGAGTGATGGATTAGTGTCAGAGGGGTAACAAGTTAAATCATCATAAATCAAGTGTAAAAAATTTCCCTGTGCTATAGCAACCATCTCACATAAAACTGTTTTGGTCAAGAAAACGAAGTCACTCTGCTTCTGAAGCGTCAAACGTATTGTTTGTATGAAGCATTTAAAATAATTTATAATAATACATTGTATTCATGTATGTTCATAAAAATGGTTTCATAAAAATGCTTTGAGCGGTCATGGTCAGAGATTAATGTAATGCTTTAAACAAAAGAGGAAGCAAATTGACATTACAATTACATGCAGTCTTCTAAAGTATTAGTTATAGTGTTTCCATTTTTATAGAACAGAAAATCAGGAACTCTAATGATTAATACTAGACAAATTAGTTGCCTTAAGAAACAGACTTAACAAGGACACCAACAAACTCAATGAGATTAAAGTCAGATAACATTGTTTTCTCTAGAGAAAAATGGACTCTTTAGGAAACAACCCTGTGGTTTGGCATGTCCATATTTACCTTCTTAATAAGTGATGGACACTGCAGAATAAGAGCACTGAAGTTATGATTTGTATTTGCTTTGGATGCCAGGCCTAAATTCAGCAAACACGAGTGTTACAAATTATCTAGTATTAGTGTTTGTTTTTGTTTAATGCTGAACTTAGTGTTTTATATCAGGCATCTTGTTTGGCAGCTAAGGGGTGTTTAGGAATATATATATTGAGCCATTGGTGGCAGTTATTTTTCAGTTACATTGATACCTGTCTGTGTTTGAAACAGATTGTGCCGTATTGGACAAACTGTAAAGAATGTGTAGTGTGCTTCAGCATTAAAGTCACAGTAGCTGTCCTCCTGTGTTCGTCCTCTGATCAGAGTGTCTGTGTGGATTAGGTGCTCCAGCAAATGCTCCCATAGCAACATACAGTCCTACCTCTCCACAGTAAGACTGTTAAACTATGTTACTGTACCAGTGCTAATCAAAACTTTTTTTGTTGTCTGTACAGATGGCGAATTGTTGTTCACGGGGGCATTGATGGCTTTAGCCGCCTCATTGTTTACCTGACTGCTGCCACCAACAATCGTGCCACAACAGTGCTTAACAGCTTTCTTGAAGCTGTGAATACATATGGAGTGCCATCACGTGTTCGTTCTGACAAAGGAGGAGAGAATGTACAAGTGGCACACTTCATGGTCTCAACCAGAGGCCCAAACAGAAACTCTCACCTAACTGGAAGAAGCACACATAACCAGAGGTATTTACCTTAAAGTCTTTGTGTGCTCTCCATGTTTTTTTTATCCAGACTATTTCCATAAAAGTTGGTACATTGTAAATACAGTTCGATTTACTTTACTCTACCAGGAAGATATCGCAGGAGCATATCACCCCAGTTCTAAAGTCCTTCCACTGGCTCCCTGCAGCTCACAGAATAGACTTTAAAATACTTCTGTTAGATTATAAATCACACAAAACCTTAGCAACAAAAATACATTAAAGACATGTTGTCATTGTGTCAACCTTCCAGACCACTCAGGTCTTCTGGTTGTAGTCTAGTCTGCATCCCCAGAACCAGAACAAAACATGGAGAAGCAGCATTCAGTTTTTTATGCTCCTCTAACCTGGAACAAACTTCAGGAAAAATACAAAACAGCTGACACATTTTTTCAATAAAGGCTATAAATCCACCTGTCTAGAGTTGCCTTTGATTAACAGTAACTGGAACATTTATCAACAAATTTGATGTAGGTTATTTTCTAAGAGTACATTTAAAAAATTTTAAGGTTTATTCCTATTTCATACTTGGTTACTGGATTATGTTTTATTGGTGTAAAGCACTTCAGCTTCCTTGTTGCTGAAATGTTGTATACAACTCAACTTCACTTAATGTCCTACTATTTATACTGATCAAATCAAAACATTTTTTACTTATATTTCCACTCATTGTTTAACAAATTCTAATCATTATTATTTTATGAGTTGTAGGTCTATATATAAGTGCATGATGACAACCTAGTTCTGCACCTTTTCCACACTAATACCTTTTCTTTTCTATCCAGGATTGAAAGGTTGTGGAGAGATGTATTTGGGGGAGTGTTGGATCTGTTTTACACTACTTTCTGCTACCTGGAGACTGAGGGCCTACTTCACACAGACAATGAGGTGCACTTGTATGCATTACACTGGGCCTTTCTACCTCAGCCCAACAGACATCTGCAGTTTTTCAAGGACGGCTGGAACAACCACAAACTACGCACAGAAGGGAACCAATCACCGCTACTGTTGTGGTCTCAAAACCAACGTGAAGGTCACGACCCCGCACAGGTTGGTTTTATTAATGCCACTCTAGAAAGTGAAATTATTTTTTTTTGTCCAAACACACAAAAGTGCGTGTAATTTGGATGTAATTTACATCATGCTTTCAAAAATATTGTGTAGGTTGACCTCCAATATGGTATTGACTGGGAGAGTCCATATGGTCGCCATCATGATGGGGTGACAGTGCCAGAGGTTGAGCTTCCACGGCCTTTGACTCAGGTGGAATTTGAAACACTACCAGATCCAACTGGCTTGTTTTCAAATGTGATTAATGTTTATCAACAGACAATTGATGTACTGACTGTAATATTTGGAAATATTTAGGTTACAGCTACCAAAGACATTTGCTTGATAGAGAGTAGTTGCAAGTTTGTTTTTTTGAAATGTATACACATTCCTTTTTGGTGAGGGTAGTTGCTTCTCATCAACATGTGTCTGTGCCTCTTTTGGCATAACAACTGTGACATTTAGATCTTTGTAATAGAAATGACAGTTTTTCTGTTCAAATTGTTTTTTTTTATTCAATATTTGCTGTGAAGATACAATATATCAGGTCAGGCATCTTGTATCCAGACGTGAACATTGACCTGTTTTGCACAGATATGTATATATGTAATAAAATCACTGTTATGAAACCATTTCAGCTTTCATTAAGAATTCGTTGATAATATCAGATTTAACCGTTTGTAATTAAGCTATGTCTATTCATGACTTTGTTGGTCTAATCTCTTTTTTTAAGCAAATGTTTTCAGAAAACGTCCTACAATAATATGGAACTGTTTTTATAGTTGATCAGAACAACAACAACGCTGAGTACTGTCAAATTCTAATACATAATTAACAAGTGGATTATTCCAGAATATCCATATCTATCAAGAGACTGAACCATAAGAACAATTTAAAAGTAATAATACCAATAACCAACAACATTCGTTGTTTAAATGGCCCAGCTTAAATCTGACCAAAACCAGAATAGGCCGAAGAAATGCTTGCCATAAGGTCTTGGTGGAAGTCTTCATAGTTTTTGTGGTTTTTGGATAGCTTCAAAGTCAGGAAGCAAGTGGACGACTGTGGGAGACTGCAGTCAATAACTTCGACCTCGAGATTGGAGCATACCACACCCCAGCCAGTCCAGAATGTTAGTAAACTCTTGAGGATGTCTGATGTTCCTTTTATGACACAAATGAATGTATTATGTTAGCAAGATTATTTACATGTTCATAATTCACTTTCCAAAAGCATATATAAAGTGTATTGAAAAATGTATAATCTTTGCTTACCATTTTCTATGAATCTTCGGAGGAAGCTCATGATCAGACAGTGATCATCCAACGAGAGTATGTCTTCATCTATATCTTCATCTTTAGGCCAGTTTATGTTATCGATTACCATCTACAAAAAAGAAATTTCACTGTAAATTACTTGGAATGTAGGTAACTGAAGAAAATGAGAAACTGTGTTAAGGCAGAACTTTTGATGTGTACAGATGTTTGTCTTTCAGTCCAAAAGTGAAAAACACACATAGGAAATACAAGAGTAAGTGTTGGCATGCACTGGGATGTGCTGACAAGCCATCTCAAGTGTACACCACCTCTTGCCCCCAACCGCTGGATGTAGGCACCATCTCCACCCACTAACCTTAATGGATATGCGGGCATATGGGACAGATGGTTATTTGTATGCAGTGTTGGATTCTAATCTTTGCAAAGTAAACTTACCTGTGGGGTTATCTCTGCCTCACTGGCCCTTGGAAAAAGTACTGGCACAGCATCAGGCCTGGAACTGAAAAATTCCCACACACCTGTGTCTTTCAGCCCTCTTCGGATTTGTTTCACCTGTTGTGCTGTTCTTTCCAAAACCTACACATGAAAAAAAAACAATTTCTTTGAAAAAATAAAGCAAACAAATCTTATAAATTTGTTGTGACAAAGACAATGACTTTTGGAAATCGAGAGTAGTTTTTTCATTTTGTAATTCCAGTTGCAGCACTTTTTACATTTACAAAGCTCAGTATGGTCCTGTGGTCATAATGTTCAAGAGATAAGTTCAGCATGTTCTCAAGCTCTGGGGTGCGTGTTTCATATGAGATCCTGAAACCTTGAAATAAAATAACCTTTTTTTTTTTTTTTTTAATTGAACTCATAAAATACTGTTGTTTAAAATCTTTGTTTTCAGTGTTATAAAAATTATAAAGCTTAATGAGTGGATTTTTATAATTGTGGAGTTCATTTTTTGAATGTGTGGTTCGAAAAATATAGAGTTGACTATTTCTATAGGCACCATAAAGATTTTCCATCAATTTTGCTATTTTTTTTTTTTTTTTTTTTTAAAAAAGGACAATCTCTTGCAAAAAAATAACCTTCTGTCAAACAATTTCTTATCATTCCACATTTAAAACCATTATGATGTAGGTATATCAGGTAGGGCTGTCATGATTGCAGTGACTTAAGAACAATACTAGTCTATGTTCACTTTAACAGATTGTGGCCTTTCATCAGATATTGTTTCTGCAGGTACCATAACTTACAGCATGGAGGAGTATTTTTTCTTGGAGCCAATGTCTGTTATTGACTGTAACTCCAGGAAGATCCCATGGCAACGTCAAAGAGAGAACCACGGATTTCTCCTCCTCTGACAAATCCTTTGTTCCCTGTAACTAAGTATTTATTGTAGGAGAAATAAAGCAGTATGGCATCACATGATACATATGCAAACCTAAACATATAGCCCAAAGTACATCTGAAGAATTTTAAAAATGTGCAAATAAAAGAGTTTGTATCTCATGCTATTTACAAAAATTGTCATGAAAAAAAAAACTTTTGTTGTAGGTCTTGTATTTTCAAAGTAAAACTGAAATTTTACAAACCATTCTTATGACCTCACGGACATCTTGGTCAGCACAATCTGACTCAGTTACAGTGGCTGTTTCTGGTTCCCCTCCAAACAGCACATGGATGATTCCTTGGCTGAGACCAACCAGACAAGGACCACCATTCAGAAAGCTGTGGCCGATAATTCGACCCGCCACCACGAAAAAGTCGCTTTCTAGGAGCAGCCTCGATGTAGAGGGAGTGAGATGGTCCTGCTCACCCTCAAACAGCAATGTCTTCAGTTCTGTCAAACAACAATTGATAATATTAACATAAACAGGTTTTTCTGAACAATCTCCATACCCGCCAATTCAAGAAAATGAAAAAATTAACAACCATACCAGTTTCGTCATCAAGCAAGAATCCATTCTGAAGGTTTGACATGACTATTGAAAGTACATGTCTATTAACACCCTCTCCAATGGCAGCATCACCTAAAAAAAAAAAAGACAAGACAATTTGAAGACAGAAGACAATTGTGGGTCCAAAAATTAAAGCAAACTCTTGCAAGACATTATGTCTCCATCCAGCTGTAGAGTCAAGACTGGACTAATTTCTTTTTGGACACAAAGCAGTCGAGTTTACAAGGGCAGTTGGAGGAGTTGACAGGATTTTTAAAAATAAATGAATATTTTACCTATGAGATGACATCGCAGTGGGTTAGTCCACTGCACCCGTGGCCTTTTGTAGAATCTCAGAATGGCACGGTTCCTTTCCTTCAGGGTATCTCTTAAACTCAGGGTAAATGAAAGACTCTCTTTATCCTTGTTTGCTTCATGTACTGACTCAATGTACAGCTCAGACGCTTTGGCTGGAACTACTTCTGTAATCCAAGCTTGAAAGAAACATGACCAGAAAAGGCATACAAACTGATTAGTGAATTTAAATTTCAGATTCTATATACATAAAAAAAATAGCCAAAAATCAAAATTATACACAACCATCCATTCCAACCAATCATTTTCTAAATCTGCTTCTTCCATATAGGGTAGCTTGAAACCTGGTGCCTATCTGCTGTTCAACGAGCAAAACATATGCTACATACAACCATGCCAGGTTGCCATTCATTTTCTGACAACACAGACACACAGAAAAAATAGAATAGAATAGAATAGAATGCCTTTATTGTCATTATACAGGATGTACAATGAGATTGGAGCACCAAAACAAACAAATATGAAATACAAAAGGTACAAAAAAGAGCACCGAAAGGAAGACCCGTGAGCCGCTGCGTCTGTGCGCGCCGCCATCTTGGAACCTGAAAAGAACTATTCATACACCTAGGGCCCTTTTCCTAAATATCTTTCATTGGGACAGTATTTTCAAAGATAATTTTAAGTAAAATAAGGCTTTTGTAAACGTACAGTCGCTTAAAGACAAACCCCTACAGCATGTAAAAAAAAAAAAAAAAAAAAAAAAAAACTGTGAACAAGAACTAATTATTTAAAAGTCTCACCTTTACTACTAACTACAGAAGTGCATTGCATTCAAGGTTAAAAAAAAAAAAAACAACAAAAACCTTGTAATTACGAGAAAAAGTGTCATAATTACAAGATCTTGATGTCAACTAATGAGAAACCTATAATAGCGAGATGCAGATCTCATAATTGAGATAACTGGAAACCATGCATTTACTGCAGCTGCCCAACATTATATGGCACCCTAGTGGCCATGGATTTAAACTGAGTACTAACGTGTTTATTGAGTAATAGACTCGAGTCCTAAGTCTAACCTGTACATGCTACTTACCATGTCCGAGGTCCCTCTGAATATCTGGAGGATTAGGCTGCTGTGTGCTTAGAGCAGTTGAAGGACCAGCTAAAGACAAAACACATGCATAACAAATGAGTTACAAAACATATTTTTAACAGAAATGGGTTTGTTTGAAATGGCAATGGACAGACAGACAAATCTACATAAGATGTTGTTGCTGGTGGTTGCAGATATCACTCTACAAACCCTGATCTGAACCTGTCTCCAGTGTCACCACTATATCTACAACTTGTTGCCGTGAAGAGCTGCGACTTGCCCCACTGGTGGAAGGGACAGATTCCTCTCCATTCTCACTTTCAGTCTGTCTTTCCCTGTCATCCTGTGATCGTCTTAAGAATCAATTTAACAATCAATTTCAGATTACTGAAGTACTTTTTAACAAGAAATACAAACATTTCAATATGACAAAAAAAAAAAAAAAAAAATTAATCAGGAACAAGATGTTGGCACATACAAATGAAGTTATTAATACTTTTGGGGGTAAACCTCGCCATCTGTGTCTTTATGTCTTTCTCAACAATGTGTTTTATGTGATGGCTTCAGACTATGTGCACCACCTATCTATAAAAACATTATTAGCTATGGATTTGTTGTGGACACAACTTATTGTGGATAGGGAAGTTATACACTATCCATGGAATGTAACTTTGCATTATACAAGTTAACTAACCATCCATACGTAAATACAAGTTTGACTTATCACCTTCCCAAATAACATCAGTTCTGATTCAGCTGTTAATTATTTATCACTTCACTGGAAGGACTAAAGCCTACCGATCTGCATATTGGTATATGAATGTGATTGTGAATGAGTTTATGTGACTGAAGTGTTAAGTTCTTTAAGTGGGTAGTATGTCTGGAAAAGCACTACATAGATTTTGTCCATTTGCATTTATAAAGAAAACCAGGTGTACAGATGAGAACTTTAGATTTGGATCAGTACCTTGAACAAGACTGATTGTGTTACCTTATCTGTGAAAACGGAAATTCCTCTCCACAAAGAAGACATGGCATCAGTGGTCCAAAATATGTGTTAGAAGGTCCCTCAGTTTCTTCCTACATGTAAAAGTACAAAAAATATATAAAGACTGAAGCCGCACACAAACAGCAGTTTTAAGAAGTAAAACAAATCTACATATACACACTTACATCTCTCTACATCTCTCTCTCTCTACATACATATAACACAGTTGAAAATAACAGCAAATGATTAGCTAAAAGCAGATATATTTACCGGCTCCAAGCTGAGATGGCACTGTAGAGGGCGGATGTAAATTATAGAGTGGTGAATCATAGTGCTTGGTTCCTTCAGATATTGCACACTGTACCCTTCATTTGGGCACTGTATAACAGAGAGCTGGCGGCTCCTTGTGTTACCAGAGCTTTTGAGCAACTCATAGCCCCCTGCAGTCCTCAACTTTGGAAAGTTTTGATAAAGACAATCTGTTAATTCCTCACAGCTGTGAAAGTCACCTGAAAAATAAACACACAATAGACACACAATATTAAGAAATACCACTTTACCACCAAACTCTGTTATCACTGGAGTCTTTGAATTCCACTGAAAACAAGAAGAACAAATGTTATCTCTGTTTTAATTTTAAAATACGTGGCTTAAGAAAGAGAAAACACATTTCAGTGGAAGTGCACAGCTACACTGTGCTGCTCTAAAAAAAACAGACAACAAGCAGTAAATTTTCAAAATAATTCAGAAAGAGCTTCAGAAGATTTTCACCAAAATTTTCCTAAAAATTATTCTATGTGTTACCATACAGTCTTGCTTTTTGGAGAGACAGAACCAGGACGTTGTTACACTATAAACATTACATTATGGAAATACAATATTTTTTCTACTGTCTTAGAGCAGCAAAATAGTTCAAGCAACAATAACGTAGATAACATACCTCGGAAACATATGCGCCGCTCACCTAGTCCTGCCCTTTGGAGACATTCCTTCTCTGGTCGCCTCGGAACAACTGTTGAATCTTTTCGCCCAAGGCAACAAAAAATGTGTGTATATGTGGCGAGGCTGACAGTTGCATTGCTGCGTCTTTGATGCCTTCTACTTGATCTGCTTGTAAACAGTCTTGACACCTCAACTGGGGATGGAAATAGTGAAATGTACCTAGCACCACAGTTGCATGTCTTCTCAAGAAATAATTTTCAGCATATATATTAGCTTACCATCAACAGGATGTCGTCCTGCAACATTTGACATTCCAGGTGTTGTTGACACTGTGAATATATTGACATATATGTACAAGAGTAGAAATGTGTAAACTCTTACAAGTATTTGAATGTGTATCTTTAAGCTACCCAACCCTGCAATAAAAGATTACATGGACATGGGTTAAAATGCACCAGATTCTGAATTATAAGATCTCTGTTCACCATCAGTGAATGATTTATCTTGTCAAAGCTACAAATGCACAAATTATACTTATATACAAGGCTACATTCACCTTGCAAGTGTTAAAGCTCATTTAAAGTTGTTGCCTGAAATCCTTTTTTTTTCTTGTTTGCTTGTTTGGTCGGTCATAGTACAATTTAAATGAGACCATTATCAGTTCAGACTGAACATTTCAAGTCCATCACACAGGACTGCATTATAGCAGTGGCTGTAACTGTTTCATTAAGGTAACCAGATTTCTGAAATACAACCAGGAGCCGTTGTACTCTCGACTCATCTTGCCTTTTTTAAAGAAAAGTTTCATTTATATTTTATTTGAGTCCTCATCTTCAGCAAAGCAACCCAAACGATGAAATCGGGGACGTTTCATCATTGTATGCCAATTGGTGAGCGTAAGCTAAGTAAAATCCCCAACTTAAGCATTAAAACTTATAAAAACACTATAAAACACACACGTTGGCTGTTGACTTACAAACATTAAAACAATAACAACTATTCTGCATGTAAAACAAAGACAAGGAGGAAAAAAAAACACTTACTTGTGTTGATCCTTGGCGTTATGGTGGGGCCTTGTGCTTGTGGAGTTGAACCGGCAGATGCTAATAAGAAGACAATATGAATAAACTCTATTCTTCGACAAAATTACAAAACTCTACCTAGCTGAAAACTTACCGCGTTCCAACTCATCCAATCTATTTGCAGCTTCCCTTAACAAGTCCGACACAGACCGTCTTTCCGCTCCCTCCATTACAATACGTTGGTTGTTAAAACAGAAGTCAAAGACCCAGGCATGCACAATCGATCTGCACATGGATCCTGCTCCTTCTTGTTTGTTGACCAATAGCAGAGGAGCTGGAGCAAGAAGGCAGCCCTCCTCATTTGCATAATGAGGCAGAAATGCATACGGTAAAGGAAAAAGAGCAGGAGGAAAAGGCAAAACAAAACATTTATATTTCTTGATGAAAACGCATGCGTAAGGAAAAGGAAAAAGAAAATTTATACATTTCTTGATGAAAACGCATGTACAAGGAAATGGAAAAACACTCTATATTTTTACATTTCTTGATGAAAACGCATGCGTAAGGAAAAGGAAAAAGAAAATATATACATTTCTTGATGAAAACGCATGTGTAAGGAAAAGGAAAAAGAAAATATATACATTTCTTGATGAAAACGCATGCGTAAGGAAAAGGAAAAAGAAAATTTATACATTTCTTGATGAAAACTCGTGTATAAGGAAAAGGAAAAACAAAATATAGACACTATATATATATTTCTGCTTTTATTTCTAATTATGTCAGTTTCGGTCCTCCATATTCAACATCTTTACTTAAGTAAAAGTAAAAAGTACAGGCTCTGAAATGTACTCAAAGTAAGAAAGTAAAAGTAACTCTTTGAAGGACGTTTCTACCTGCTATTTTTCTGTAAAGCTAACTGAACCTCATTATATATTATTGTAATAATATAAAATAATACAAGAGAATACAAACGTTATTCCAATCTAAATTTTAATTCTAATGAATGCACTCAGCTTGAATCTGTTCTGTAGGACACAAACTGTTAAAGGGAATTTAAACACAGCTCTGTTCTCTGTGTCCTCCATAGTAGAGGGTGACTGTGCCTCCAGCTAAACACAAAAATGAAGATACTCAGGGGTTACAGTGGGATTCAGAAGGTGGAGGAACCCTAAGATCAGCTGTAGTGGCTCTGCATGGGGAGAAGAATCACAGCTTTCTATTGTAGCTGCAGTAAATGATGTTGGTGTGCAGGCTGTGATCAGCTGACCTGCTGCTGCTGCTGCTCTGAGGTTTACTGCTCTGTGTGGATGAAGTGAACTCACAAAGATGTAACCCAGTATTTCACAGCTCTCTGAGCTGATCTCCATCCCCTACACTGACAGCATACAGGCTGTAGAAATGTTGGATTCAGTGAATGAATCTCAGCATCAGCAGCTTTGATTCAAACTCATCTCTGCTGCACTGATGTAACCTGTAACTCTGACCATGAACACAGTCTCTGTGCACCAACACAGAGCTTTACTGTAAATACAGTACAACAAGCTGACCTGTTTATTACACACTAAACTGCAGTATTTTCATATAATCTTTGAATTACACAAAGTCAGCATACTTCAGTTTATTTTCCAGTCCTTACCTTTAAATCTCTTCTTCCTCTCCTGTCCTCTTTCTCCATCTCTGAGTGAACTTCTCTCTCTTTGCTCTCCCTGAAATACAGCAGCTCTTCTTTTAGCTAGCAGACACACTGTGTGACAAACTGCACACACTTTTTGTGTTTGCTGATATTTGTTGAGCATTTAGAAACGTTGCATTTACTCCCTTTATGCTCGCCTCTTCTGTAGTGCTAGCTAAGCTGTTTATGTGCTGCGAGCACAGCTTATGGACTCGGTCCGGCCCGCTGTAACCTCTGATTATAGCACCATAAATGAGACATTAATTATATAGGTTTGCGTATTTAATCCCTTTGTACCCAATAAGCCCCGGTGATGGAGGATACGCCAGTACGATTGTTTCTTATCTGTTATTATCCCTCCGTTTAGGCTCAGATCGTCTGATGTTTGACGGAAATGCAAACTTTTTTCAGATGTTAAACCTAAAGTAACGAGTCTGTTTTGAAAATGTAAGAAGTAGAAAGTACAGATAGTTGTGTAAAAATGTAGGGAGTAAAAGTAAAAAGTAGTCAGAAAAAACAAATACTCAAGTAAAGTACAGATACCTGAAAAAAGTACTTAAGTACAGTAACGAAGTATTTGTACTTCGTTACTTCCCACCTCTGATTTTAAATAATTTTGAAAGTTAATCTTCAAAAGTACAGAAGCTCTGCTAATGCATATTATTTTATCGTCAAATGTGCCCCTGAATGAACAGCATGGTCGGCTATGAAATTCATCATCAAATCATGCAGACGATCGCATTCCAAGAGGCCGGCGACCTTTCTCTCATCTGATTATCTTCTTGACATTGTTCATGTATACCTAGATTACTTACTTTCAACCTTGGACGTGGGCTTGAACCATTTCTTAAGCCCAATCATCTGGTCCCCATGCCTGGCGGCCACTTGTGACGGCTGCTGTTTTCTCATTTCTTTTACATGCATGAGAAGCCATGATGGCAGCAGATGATATGAATAGTCACATGGCAGTCGTGAACCAATCAAATGGCTCACATTGAAAGAATGTAAATATTGCCACGAGCATCCACATGGCTCTGGAAATGGAGACGGCAGACGGCACAAAATTTTTTTTTTTAGGAAAATTAAAAAGTAGACGGCGCAGATTGGTGGAGCAGGCGGAAAACGCGCCTGCTGCCGGCATAATTTGAAAGCCCTGCTTCTGGCAAAATGGCATGAATTGATGTGTCATCCTGGAGGAGTTGGACTACCAGTGCAACATCTGTAGGGTCCAGGTATGGCCTTATGCTATCAGTAGTGACTCTGACTATAACCAAATGGAAAACTAGTGAAACAGTCAGAAAAAATGAGGAGGGAAAAATGTCAATGGCCTCCACCTGTAAAATCATTCCTGTCTCATTGTTGTCTCATTGTTGCCCCTCTAGTGCACCTGTTGTTAATTTCATTAACACTAAATCAGCTGAAACTAACAACCCCTTATGCTGCTTAACAATTTAACAGTGGGCGATTGCCTCAGATTCACCTGTTACTTGCTGTGAACAGCTGGTTAACACCATGCTCATCACCACTGAGACGTCAGATCAATTACACAACCGTTTCTTCTATCAGGAAAATTCAAACAGTTTCTGAAAGCTGAGAAATTGTACACCCAGCATAGGGTTAAGTATAATCTGTCGCCGACGTCAGGTTTGGTGTTAAAAGGTTAACTGGCAAATCAATATCATAAAAGATTCACTGACTTGATGCTATACTGATTAAAAAGTGCTCCTTTAATTGTTTTGAGAAGTGTATTTTAGTTCGGACACATCTTTGAGTGACCCTAAACCCAAACCAGCTAAATAATTAGTGGCAGTGGTGCAGTGGGTAGGCGCTTGCCTTGCAGCTGGAAGGTTGCTAGTTTGAGCTCCTGTCTCTGTGCTGCATTGTGTCCTTGGGCAAGACACTTAAACCACATTGCCTAAGGGTAGTGCTGGTCTCTGGCTGCATGACTGCAGATGCTCGTCTCTAGATGAGTGATCTGGAACGATCATTTTGTTGTGTGCCTTGTGTGCACAGTGACAGTGAGTTGAATCTAACATCTAAGTGAGGATTATGAAAAGGTTTAATCAAGAGTCAGCGTTTCTCCTGGTTTAGATTATTCTGGTGGCCTCATTTTACCAGCTGCAACCCTGGTGGTGTTTAATGGCCTTAGAGCAAATAAAGAACAAATGAGGTCATGCAGATGCTCCTCCAGCAAAGAGAGGTTTCATATGGAAGCAAACTTGTGTCATCAGGATGTGAATTTTCAATGCCACTGAATTTCTTGCACTGAATTTTTTTAATGTCGAAAAACAGTATCTGAATTTTTTGCCTCTGAAATTAAGTCTCTGAAATTTCACTGTCTCATTTTCCAATTATTGTCCAGCAACGTCCAAATTTTCCACCTCTGATCACCACATACCCTAAAAAAACCATAAAAAAACATCTATAGTGTTCCATATTTTTACTCCTAACCTAGCTTTATCTCTATTTTACACCTAAATAGAGATAAAGCTACGTTAGCAGTGAGTACAGTGACTGAGAGCAGTGAATACATAAATGACTAAGTTATTCATGGTTTGGGCAATATCTAACAGTTTAGCAAAATATACATTTACCTTAGTGGAAACCAAACTTCTCAGCTGATGCTTGGAAGAAAGCCAGAGCAGTTAATGCCAGGTTTATAGAGGATGCACCCAGGTACATGATCTGCATCACAATACAATGACACCACTATGAAATACTAAGTATTTGATGATTGTCACAAACATATTTATATCGGACACCTATGCTTACCTTACAGGAAAACTCATCAATGCCTCCAAATATAACAATGTTATAGCTAAAAGAAACAGCCTGCGCATGCGACCAACAGAGCAGTACATGCGCAGACAGTGGGTGTCGCTCACTGCCCAGTTTGTCTCCGTGTGTTCAAAGGCCACACACAGCTTTTGTCGCCTTTTCTCAGAAAAGCCCTCGTTCGGTGCCGCCATGATTGTAGTTGTTGCTCTTGGTCGTTGCCTCCAGTGTTGGTAAAGTCTACTGCCGACCGCCCCCTACAGGTTAGAGAACGTAAGCAGATGTCATGTACAAAACAGTCTACAAAACGTTTGGAAAACTGTAATCTAAATGTTTTAGACATTTATAACAAGCAGATCTATTTATGTACGTAATTTCAGAATAAACAAGCCTTCAGGAACACTAGTTACTGTTAACACTACATTTACTTAAGTGACCAGTAAAAGGGTTATAAGTTTTTATTATTATAATTTTTAATAAAAATCATTAGCAGTAACATACATGTGTAGTCTTTTACATTGTGTGCGTCAGGTACTGCACTGTCACTGATACTGAAGAAAAGTAAGAGAATAATTTGCTTACCAAAGTGACAGTGCTGGCCGCCATCGTTCATCTCCGCTGGGCGCCAGACATTTACCACATGACTGAAGTAGCGTTGCGTGATTGGCTGAAAGTTGGTTCGACTTCACACGGCATCGATTGCTCTTCCCTGGGGGTGGCGGATGTTTCATGCGTTTTTTTGACGGAGAATTTTAGATGCTGAATTTGGCCTATCGAATTTGAGTACACGAAAATATCTGCATCGAATTTTTAAAAGGTGAATTTCTTATCCTGAAATTTTAACCATCGAAAAATAATTGGAAAATGAGTCAAAAATGACATTTGATCCGATAAGAACAGAACCACTGCTGTGACCCTGAAAACCCAAACCCTAATCTGGTCTCATTGCACAGGCCTCGACTCAGCCTTCAGATGTTGCTTGCTCTTGTTGTGGCTGTTCTGAGACAGCAGCCTCTAGGGGGTGCTAACAGCACCATCCATCCATTCACTTTTGCTTATCCTGTTCCGGGGGGGGGCCAGAGAGAGGCCCAGGCGGAATTGAGCCCAGGCCTTCTAGATGGTATTTTAACTGTGAGGCACCAGTGATGACCACCGCACCACCGTGCTGCCCTAACAGCACCTTACACTGTTAATCTGCTTTAACTTGTTGGAGTAAACGTCACCAAAATGTTCTTCGTGTTTTCTGCAGCAGTGAAGAGAAGACTGTTTGCTTTCTGATGGGACTTGTCTGACTCAGGAGCTGATAACCTCAGTGTCAACACTGTTAGGTAAGATCTGAAAACCCCTCCTGAGTAAACTCACCTTTGTTACACACAAACACACTCAGCACTACATACACACAAACAGAGAAGCTCCTAACTCTGTCCTATTTTATTGATGACTTTCAGGCATTTGCCAATAGCTGAGTTGATTAATAACTATAACATCCAGCTGTGTGGTGCTATCAGACAGTTTTCTCAGTGAGCGGCATCTCTGTAGAGCTCAGTTTGTTTCCTAACTCACCTTCAGGATGAAGGTGTATGTCCTCCTTGTGTGTGTGTGGCTTCTCTGCTGTAGGACGGAGGCTCAGTCCAGGGCGTAAGTCTATTTAAGCATTATTACTTGTTAATTAATTTTTTTATTACCCTGCAGCCTTACATTTACTTCTTCAGCTGTTTGGGGCTTGAACAGCTGTGTTCATTTTCATGTGATATTTAAAGTCCACCTGCAGGGGTATGCACAGAAGGAATTACAGTAAATTATTTCTGTTTACTGTCCACCAGGTCACCAGTGGACAGCTAAGAGTTAAGGTTAGGTTGTATTTTAGCCATATGCCAAAGAAGTCCAGCTCCAGAAACTAGACAGTTTTGCCTTTCGTGTCAAATTATTTTAGTTACAGTTTGATCTTCCAGATATTGGATATGCCATGCAGGTGAAAATTCTAGCTGGGAATCTATTCCAAACAGGTCGCTGGCAACCTGGTGGATGTTAAGAGGTTATGGACCACAGAATCAATAACCTCTATAAACAGATAAGGATTTTGTGCCAGAAGCTTTCCCGTTTCTGCTTGTAGTTCAAGTTCGTTTGACCAATCACATTTAACCAGGTGGATCATGTACATCCCGGGGAGAGTTAGCCAATCCAAACCACCCTTGCTCAAAGGTCATACATTCTGGTGGTCAGAAGCTTTCAGCATAGGTGTACAAAACAGTTTTTTTGCAACATCATTATAAATTTGCAGCATCAGATAAGTTTGTCTTTTTTCACTGTCCTTCAACACAACATGAAGCTACAGAACTTCTGAGCTCTCTACTTCTAAATCATAAGATCTACAACACACGTAGAAAGGGCAATGTTTGCATGACACATAGTGACACTATAGCTACAGAACAGTTTACGGAAGGCTGAAATAAGCCAGAATTACATCCAGTAGATTTTTAAGACCCACAGTGAGATGGCTGCAAAGGTTCCTGAAAGGTTCATTTAAACCTTTGAAGAGATCTACAAACAGCTGTGGTAAACAACGTCTTTGGATTGGGTGGCGCTGTCACTTGGTGTTGGCTCTCACTGCGGTATTGTATCACTTCCTGTTCCTGTTTCGGAGCACAGTGTTTTGCTGTCTGTTAGCTGTTATATCTGTATAACTCGATTTATCTGGATAATAACATATTTTAGTGTAATCTTCACCTACTTTAAATAGCATACTCTTTGCTGAATCACCTGTATTCACATTACTCACTTTATTTGTTTTTAGAAATTCGCTAGCTTAGCTCAGCTAGTAGCTTAGCCCTTAGCCGACTCACTACCAGCATGGCTTCTTCTCCTGTCTCTCTGCACTTTCCTGCTCTGGGTGTCACATGTTTAGTTACTCCTCGGCCTCCTTTAGCAGTAACGGTACTTGTAATAAATGTAGTCTGTTTGTAGCTCTGGAGGCCAGGCTTTCTGAACTGGAGACTCGGCTCCGCACCCTGGAAAATCCTGCTTCTAGCCAGGCCCCTGTAGCGGGTGCGGACCATGGTAGCTTAGCCGCCGTTAGCTCCCCCCCAGCAGATCCCGAGCAGCAGGGAAAACAGGCCAGCTGGGTGACGGTGAGGAGGAAGCGTAGTCCTAAGCAGAAGCCCCGGGTACACCACCAACCTGTTCACGTCTCTAACCGTTTTTCTCCACTCGGCGACACACCCGCCGAGGAACAAACTCTGGTTATTGGCGACTCTGTTTGGAGAAACGTGAAGCTAGAGACACCGGCGACCATAGTCAAATGTCTTCCAGGGGCCAGAGCAGGCGACATTCATGGAAATTTGAAACTGCTGGCTAAGGCTAATCGTAGATTTGTTAAGATCGTTATTCACGTCGGCAGTAATGACACCCGGTTTCGCCAATCGGAGGTCACTAAAATTAACATTGACTCGGTGTGTAACTTTGCAAAAACAATGTCGGACTCTGTAGTTTTCTCTGGGCCCCTCCCCAATCAGACCAGGAGCGACATGTTTAGCCGCATGTTCTCCTTGAATCGCTGGCTGTCTGAGTGGTGTCCAAAAAATGACGTGGGCTTCATAGATAATTGGCAAAGTTTCTGGGGAAAACCTGGTCTTGTTAGGAGAGACGGCATCCATCCCACTTTGGATGGAGCAGCTCTCATTTCTAGAAATCTGGCCAAATTTATTTGAGACCAGGAAGCAGAGTTGCAGTCTTACACGCCTCTCTGCAGCTTCTCTCCTCCTGCCATCCCCCCAAAACCCCATCCCCATAGAGTCGGTGCCTGCTCCCAGACCACCAAAAACCAAAGCTAAAATCAGCAAAAAGCTATTTAAGCATAAAAATTCAAAAACAATAAATAATACAGCTTCATCAACTGCACCAAAAAATAAAACAATTAAATGTGGATTGTTAAACATTAGGTCTCTCTCTTCCAAGTCCCTATTAGTAAATGATTTAATAATTGATCAACGTATTGATTTATTCTGCCTTACAGAAACCTGGTTACAGCAGGATGAATATGTTAGTTTAAATGAATCAACACCCCCGAGTCACAGTAACTGTCAGAATGCTCGAAGCACAGGTCGAGGAGGAGGAGTAGCTGCAATCTTCAATTCCAGCTTATTAATTAATCAAAGACCCAGACAAAGTTTTCATTCTTTTGAAAGCCTGACTCTTAGTCTTGTCCATCCTAATTGGGAAAATCAAAAACCTGTTTTATTTGTTATTATCTATCGTCCACCTGGTCCTTACGCAGAGTTTCTGTCTGATTTCTCAGACTTTTTATCTGATTTAGTGCTCATATCAGATAAAATAATTATAGTGGGTGATTTTAACATCCATGTAGATGCTGAGAATGACAGCCTCAACACTGCATTTAATCTATTGTTAGATTCAATTGGCTTCTCTCAAAATGTAAAGGAGCCCACCCACCACTTTAATCATACTCTGGATCTTGTCCTAACATACGGCATAGAAACTGAAGACTTAACAGTATTCCCTGAAAGCTCCCTCCTGTCTGATCATTTCTTAGTAACATTTACATTTACTTTAATGGATTACACAGCAGTGGGGAATAAGTTTTATTACAGTAGAAGTCTTTCTGAAAGTGCTGTAACTAAGTTTAAGGATCTAATTCCTTCATTGTTATGCTCTTCAGTGCCATGTGCCAACACAGTGCAGAGCAGCTACCTAAACTCTGCTCCCAGTGAGGTCGATTATCTCGTCAATAGTTTTACATCCTCACTGCGTATAACTTTGGATACTGTGGCTCCTCTGAAAAGGAAAGCTTCAAATCAGAAGTGCCTGACTCCGTGGTATAATTCACAAACGCACAGCTTAAAGCAGATAACCCGAAAGCTGGAGAGGGAATGGCGTCTCACTAAATTAGAAGATGCTCATTTAGCCTGGAAAAAGAGTTTGTTGCTCTATAAAAAAACCCTCCGTAAAGCTAGGACATCTTACTATTCATCATTAATTGAAGAAAATAAGAACAACCCCAGGTTTCTTTTCAGCACTGTAGCCAGGCTGACAAAGAGTCAGAGCTCTGTAGAGCCGAGTATTCCTTTCACGTTAACTAGTAATGACTTCATGGATTTCTTTACAAATAAAATTTTAGACATTAGAGAAAAAATTATTCATAACCATCTCAAAGATTATTCTTCATGTTCGGCTGCTTTCAGCACTGCTGGTATTTGTTTAGACTCTTTGGCTCCAGTTGATCTTTCAGAGTTAACTTCAATAGTTACTTCCTCCAAACCAGCAACATGTTTGTTAGATCCCATTCCTACTAGACTGTTCAAAGAAGTCTTTCCAATTATTGATGCTTCAATCTTAAAAATGATCAATCAGTCTTTATTAGTTGGCTATGTACCACAGACCTTCAAGGTGGCTGTAATTAAACCTCTACTTAAAAAGCCATCACTTGACCCAGCTGTCTTAGCTAATTATAGGCCAATCTCCAACCTTCCTTTTCTCTCAAAGATTCTTGAAAGAGTAGTTGTAAAACAGCTAACTGATCATCTGCAGAGGAACGGTTTATTTGAAGACTTTCAGTCAGGTTTCAGAATTCATCACAGTACAGAAACAGCATTAGTGAAGGTTACAAATGATCTTCTTAGAGCCTCTGACAGTGGACTCATCTCTGTTCTTGTCCTGTTGGACCTCAGTGCAGCTTTTGATACTGTTGACCATAACATTTTATTACAGAGATTAGAGCTTGCTATAGGTATTAAAGGTACTGCACTGCAGTGGTTTGAATCATATTTATCTCATAGACTCCAATTTGTTCATGTAAATGGGGAGTCTTCTTCACACACTAAGGTTAATTATGGAGTTCCACAGGGTTCTGTGCTAGGACCAATTTTATTTACATTATACATGCTTCCCTTAGGCAGTATTATTAGAAAGCACTGCATCAATTTTCATTGTTATGCAGATAATACTCAGCTTTACCTATCAATGAAGCCAGATGACACACATCAATTAGTTAAACTGCAGGAATGTCTTAAAGATATTAAGGCCTGGATGACCTCTAATTTCCTGCTTCTAAATTCAGATAAAACTGAAATTCTTGTTCTCGGCCCCACAAATCTTAGAAACATGGTGTCTAACCAGATACTTACTCTGGATGGCATTACTTTGGCCTCCAGTAACACTGTGAGAAGTCTTGGAGTCATTTTTGACCAGGATATGTCCTTCAATGCACATATTAAACAAATATGTAGGACCGCTTTTTTGCATTTGCACAATATTTCTAAAATTAGAAACATCCTTTCTCAGAGTGATGCTGAAAAGCTAATTCATGCATTTATTACTTCTAGACTGGACTATTGTAATTCATTATTATCAGGCTGTCCTAAAAGCTCCCTGAAAAGCCTTCAGCTGATCCAAAATGCTGCAGCTAGAGTACTGACAGGGACTAGAAAGAGAGAGCAGATTTCTCCCATATTGGCTTCTCTTCATTGGCTCCCTGTTAAATCTAGAATAGAATTTAAAATCCTTCTCCTCACATACAAGGTCTTGAATAATCAGGCACCATCTTATCTCAAAGACCTCATAGTACCATATCACCCCAACAGAGCACTTCGCTCTCAGACTGCTGGCTTACTTGTGGTTCCTCGGATACTTCAGAGTAGAATGGGAGGCAGAGCCTTCAGCTTTCAGGCGCCTCTTCTGTGGAACCAGCTTCCAGCTTGGATTCGGGAGACAGACACCCTCTCTATTTTTAAGATTAGGCTTAAAACTTTCCTTTATGATAAAGCTTATAGTTAGGGCTGGATCAGGTGACCCTGAACCATCCCTTAGTTATGCTGCTATAGGCCTAGTCTGCTGGGGGGTTCACATAATGCACTGTCTCTCATTCACCTTATTTACTTTGTTTATACTCCACTCTGCATTTAATCATTAATTGATATTAATCTCTGGCTCTCTTCCACAGCATGTCTTTCTCTCCCCTCAGCCCAACCGGTCGCGGCAGATGACTGCCCCTCCCTGAGCCTGGTTCTGCTGGAGGTTTCTTCCTGTTAAAAGGGAGTTTTTCCTTTCCACTGTCGCCAAGTGCTTGTTCATAGGGGGTCGTTTTGACTGTTGGGTTTTCTCTGTATTATTGTAGGGTCTTTACCCACAATACAAAGCGCCTTGAGGCGACAGTTTGTTGTGATTTGGTGCTATATAAATAAAATTGAATTGAATTGAATTGAAACTTGTTGGAAAGTTCCCACATTGAGAATCTTGAACTTCCAGGGATGTTTGGTGAGAAAGTAGCTCTTGGCTTGCATGGAGTGTTAGCTCTGAGTCACTGGAGGACAATTATTTTTGTATTTGACTCATTAAAGTAAATGCAGAACACCGGCATAGCATGAATACACTTTTTTCAAATCAAATTCATAATTCATACAAGTCTGGATAGACGTGCATGTACACACACTGGAGGTGTACAAAGAGCAGTCATTCCAGTTTACAAAGAGAATAAAATCGGCAATGCATATGTGCAAATATTACAATGTAAGCCACTAAAGACAAAGGTAAAAATACCAAACTAATGATACACACTAATAACAACACAAACATGCGCCACATTAAAACATCTGCCCTCTCAGGTATCTGATATCAGCGCCTCTCTCGTTCCGCTTGGACGCCCTGGAGACCGTGGTGGTGCAGCTGTTTGGTTTTACAGATGAGGTCACCGTCTACGTGTTCCTGAAGACATCGATGGCTCCAAATCACAAGGTTCTGGCTCGGGAAGTTGTGACCCTCAACGCACAAAATAACCACCAGGCTGATGCCAAAGTCCGGGTGAGACATGACGCATACAGGCTAGCACCTGCGGTTTATCTGAAAGCATCTGAAATAATGATGATGTCACTTCCTTTTGTTGTCTCTCCAGCTATACCCAAACCAGTTAGACAAGAGTGTGACTGATGTGGTTCTCCATGTGCAATCAGATATGATCAACCAGCACCAGTCTGTGCCCATCAATCGTGCCAATGGCTTCCTGTTCATCCAAACCGACAAACCGCTGTACACACCGCTTCAGAGTGGTGAGACAAGTTTGTCCCAGTTCAGGCCGCAGCCTTCTCCTTATTAATCTTATGCTTTATAATCGATCTTTAGACTCAGGTAGCTGGACACAGCCCTACATCACAGCTTGGAAAGCACAAAGTTAGGATGGTCTTTGTTCAGGTGGTCCTTATCTGCTCATAAACCCGCAAACTGAGATGAGGATCTGAGGCTAGAGGGTTTAGTATGTTGTACAGATGATATGACGGCTCTAAAGAGTTCCCATGTGCATGTGATCTCCTGTGTGCACAAAGGAAGAGACTAGCAGTGATGAGAGATCATGCAGTGTTTTCAGGGACCAAGCAGTGAGGCAGAAAGGCAAAAGTGTAAAAACTGAATAAAAAAATCATCAACAATGTCCGTAACTACAGTAAAATGATATAAGGAAATACAAAAAGTAGCTACTCAACAAGGCCCAACTCAAAATGAGGTTCACTCACTAAACAACAACACAACTATGGTTAACTTCATTGACCCCACCTAACAATTTATTTGGTTTGTGTGTGTATGTGTGTGTGTGTGTGTGTGTGTGTGTGTGTATCCAGGGTTGAGACCAGGAAGCAGAGTTGCAGTTGCAGTAACACGCCTCTCTGCAGCTTCTGTCCTCCTGCCATCCCCCCCAAATCCCCTGTGCCTGCTCCCAGACCACCAAAAACCAGCAAAAAACTATTTAAGCATAAAAATTCACAAAGAAATATCAATATAGCATCCTCAAATGCACCAAAGAGTAAAACAGACAGAGTTTTAATTCAATTTGAATTTGAAACTCTGACTCCACCCTAATTGGAAAATTGAAAAACTTGTTTTATTTGTAGCATTGTTACCTACAATATAAAGCACCTCAAGACGAGTTGAGTTGAGTTGAGTTGAATTGAATTGAATTGAATTGAATTGAACTGAACTGAACTGAATTGAACTGAATTGAATTGAATTGAATTGAATTGAACTGAACTGAACTGAACTGAACTGAACTGAACTGAATTGAATTGAATTGAATTGAATTGAACTGAACTGAACTGAACTGAACTGAACTGAACTGAACTGAACTGAACGGTGGCCCAGAGGTGTCAGGTCAAATACAAAAGCCGCAACACAAATGGAAAAACAGTTTGTTGCTCTATAAAAAGCCCTCTACAGTGCTGGAACAGGAAAAGGAAGTGATACTGCAGTGAGAGCCAACACCTAGTGAGTGCCACCAAGTGTTTTTCCCATTCACTTGATGCCTCAGGACTTACCTTACTCTCTCTAGGTATTTGGTGCTTCCAGATTTCCTAGCGGCTTCTTGATGGTTCCCATTTTCCTGTGGAAATCCAAGGTTTTTGTAGCTGTCCTCAGTGACTGCAATGTTGCCCACTGGTAGTGCAATCCCCTCAGTTCTGACTACCTTGCCCGTCTTTGTTAACCAATTGATTACATTTCTCCAGTCCGAATGACATTGTGATGTCAGTGCTGTAGATCCTACTGGTGTGGATCAGTTCACATCTGGCATACAGCATGATGTCATCCATGTAGAGGAGGTGGCTGATGTTTGCTCAGTTGTAGTTGTAGTAGTTGGTATACGTAGCCAGTCTTGTTAATGATCTGGCTGAGCGGCTTCAGGCCAATGCTGAACAGCAGTGGGGACACTACTGTCTTTGGAACAATAGGTCGAATACCACCCAGGGCATGTATACAGTAAGTGTCCCCCAGGCTAGGCCTCCCACCTCTACCCCTCCCACCTACCTTGGAAGATATATATAACTGAAGCCATACCAGCTCAGACACTGCTCGGGTCTTTGTCAGGTGTTGAGGAACCAGGACATACTGATGATAAGTAGGCTACAGGAACAGGGATATGGCACAAGAGGACAGCTCAGGGTCAGTTTTTATCTTTCAGGTTGTCTTTGTCCTGGTTTACCTACTTAGATAGTTCTAATTCCTTCAAAAATTCAGATGGTCCTCATTTAGGTTCCCCATTATCTGAATAAATTAAAGTGGTTAAATAAGATTTAAAAAAAGCTGTTCTCTGTCCACTCATTTTTGGCTGTGTTTCTGTGTCCAGTGAAAGTGAGGGCATTCTCCTTGAACCAGGAGCTGAGGCCAGCTAATCGCAGCGTCTTCCTGACCTTTAAGGTGAGTGGGAAGATGTCACATGTACCTGAAGGGGGCACTGATATGTTGCGACCTGTTTCATAATATCCTACACGCCCCCCCTGCAGGACCCAGATCGTACCACAGTGGACATTGTGGAGATGGTTGATGTGAACAATGGAATCCCATCTCTCCAAAACCCTTTCAAGATCCCCATCAACCCAAAGTAAGAAATGAAAATAAATAAAAACAATAAACTACACACACATGTGTATTTACACTAATTCCAGGTTGTGATTCCAGGTTGGGGATTTGGTCCATTGAAGCTTCTTACTCAAATGATTTCACCACAACTGCAACAACTGACTTTGAAGTTAGAGAATATGGTATATTAAAATCTCATGAGCCAAACTGATGATAAATTATGAAGCGTAAAACATAAATTATTAACTGCTTTCATTCTGCATCAGTTCTTCCCAGTATCTCCATCCTTGTGGAACCAGAAGCAAACTACATCAGTCACAATTTCTTCACTAATTTCAACTTCAAGGTCTCCGCCAAGTAAATAAACATCCCAACGCCATTTTAAAACTTTTAAATAATTTGATGCTGTCAGTTACACTCAGCTGGTATTTTACCTGTCCCAGGTATCTCCATGGTGCTCCAGTGGATGATGGTGAGGTGTTTCTGCGCTATGGCTATGTTAGCGGAAAAAATCCTCCAGTTATCATCTCAAACTCTGTCATCAGAGAAAGTGTAAGAGACATAAATACTATTATTATTATTATTATTAATATTAATATTATTATTAGTTGCTGTTGTTATCCTTTATTCTTCCACATGTTTTTGTGCATTTCTCCTGCATACTTTTACAGAAACTGTTCAGGTATCAAAATGTTTCACTTTTTCAGGACGGCTGGTTTATTAATCTCATGGTTTTTAAAAGATTTAGATTTGTATACCAATAATAACTTTAATTTATTTCAGAGATTATTGTCCATTTAAATAAAAAATAACAAAAACCCAATCATCAGCTATTACAGAATAAACAGACAATTATTCCAGTCTTTGTAGAAGCAGGAAAAATATCTTGTATCATTTAAAGAAGGTTCAGTTAAAACTTTTTGGAGCAGATTTTCTGAATCAGTCAATCAGCACATAAATTTATGGATGAAATTTCTCAGCAAATCATGAAAAGTAAGAACATTACTGTCACGGACATTAGGTGTGAATGCGTCATTAATTCCACCTGAAGCTTTTTCATTTGATATACTGTAAGTCCATCGTAAACGTGCTGTATAATACACAAACAGGCTGGAAGTAGAGCTATTTTAACATCATATGTACACCTGTAGAATTTAGAATATTTGCTTTTGCATCATCATCACAGAGATCATTTCTGATGATGTGACCCCAAATACAGTATATCTAAACCAGTGGTTCTCAGACTTTTCCATCATGCCCCACTTCACTGGATCAAATCTTTTCATGCTCCACGTAAAGCGCGGTCCAGGAGGGGGGATCCCCCTCGGTGGCGAAGGGCAAAGCGACGGCTCTATTTATCAGAATCAGAATCAGAATACTTTATTGATCCCAGAGGGAAATTTCTGTTGTTACAGCTGCAACCGTTTCATTTAGACGAGTAAACCAAAAACACAATAACATACACTAAGGCATAAAAATATAAAGACTAAAGAGATAATTTGACTATAAACACATCTAAATCTATACACATATGAAACTTGTGAGTGCAAAAAAAAAAAAATTTTTAAATAGGTGTCATTATATATATATATATATGCACAGTCCTTTTTGTACAATGTATAAGTGTATGTACAATGTATGTGGAAATTTAAACAATTTTATGTACAATTGAATACTGATAAATGAATGACACTGATGAACCACAATGTCATCTATTAAGGGAGGAGTTATAGAGTCTGATGGCCACAGGTAGAAATGACCTCCTGTGGCGCTCTGTGGTGCATTTTGGTGGGATGAGTCTTGCACTGAATGTGCTCCTGTGTCCCATCACTGTGTTGTAGAGTGGGTGGGAGCCATTGTTCATAATGGCCTGCAGCTTAGACAGCATCCTCCTCTCCGACACTGCCATAAGCGAATCCAGCTCCACTCCCACCACATCACTGGCTTTGTGGATCAGTTTATTGAGTCTGTTGGCGTCTGCTGCCCTCAGTCTGCTGCCCCAGCATGCAACAGCATAGAGGATGGCACTCGCCACCACAGACTCATAGAAGATCCTGAGCATAGTCCGGCAGATGTTGAAGGACCTCAGGCGTCTCAGAAAATAGAGACGACTTTGGCCCTTCCTTTAGAGGGCATGAGTGTTCTTAGCCCAGTCCAGTTTGTTGTCAATGTGTACTCCCAGATATTTGTAGTCCTCTACGGTGTCCACACTGACCCTCCCGATGGACATAGGGGCCACCGGTGCCTTGTCTTTCCTCAAGTCCACCACCAGTTCCTTTGTCTTTGTCACGTTGAGCTCTAGATGGTTCCCCTTGCACCATGTGACAAAGTCCTTCACTGTCCTCCTTTACTCATCCTCATGACCCCTGCTGATACATCCAACTATTGCAGAGTCATCAGAAAACTTTTGAAGATGGCAGGTCTCTGAGCAGTAGCTGAAGTCTGTGGTGTAGAGGGTGAAGAGGAAGGGAGAGAGGACAGTCCCTTGTGGGGCTCCAGTGTTGCTAACTACTCTGTCAGACACACAGTGCTGCAGGCGTACATACTGTGGTCTGCCAGTCAGGTAGTCAACAATCCAGGACACAAGGGGGACATCTACCTGCATCGCTGTCTACTTATCACCCAGAAGAGCAGGCTGAATGGTGTTGAATGCACTTGAGAAGTCAAAGAACATGACCCTCACAGTGCTGGCCGGCTTATCTAGGTAAGCATAGACTCGGTTTATCAGGTAGATAATGGCGTTCTCAACTCCCAGGCGGGGCTGGTAGGCGAACTGGAGGGGGTCCAGAAATGACTGGACCATGGGCCGGAGCTGATCCAGGACGAGCCTCTCCATGGTCTTCATTATGTGGGAAGTCAGTGCCACTGGCCTGTAATCCTTGACGTCACTGGGTCGCGTCATCTTCGGGACCGGAACGATGTAAGATGTCTTCCACATCACAGGGACCCTCTGAAGATCCAGGCTCATATTGAAGACATGGTGCAGTACTCCACAAAGCTGGGTGGCACAGGCTTTAAGCACCCTGGGGGAGACCCCGTCAGGGCCTGCAGCCTTGTTTGTGTGGAGTCTCTTAAGTTGTCTTCTCACTTGGTCAGCAGTGAGACTAACTGTAGAGGTGGCGGGTGGGGGAGGGGTGGAGACGTCAAGAGGGCCATCACAGGAAGGAAGCAGGCTATTGTGAAGTGTGGGGGTGGGTGGGGGTGGAGTGGACTTCTGGAGACCGGCAGCAGAGCTGTCTGGACGAGGGATGACAGAGCCTGCAGTGTCAAACCTGTTAAAGAACAGATTTAGCTCATTGGCCCTGTCCACACTGCCCTCCATTCCCCTGTTGTTGCTGGTCCTGAAGCCAGTGATGGTTCTTATTCCACTCCATACTTCCCTCATGTTGTTCTGCTGGAGTTTCAGCTCCAGCTTCCTCCTATAATTGTTTTTAGCCTCCCTAATTGTTGTTTTAAGTTCCCTCTGGATCGTTCTCACCTCCTCCCTGTTGCCAGCCCTGAAGGCTTTCTTCTTATTATCTTATTCTTATTTACACAGCAGACGGTGATGGTGGACAGTTTTGGTACTCGCTGTGCTTGCATACCTGCTAACATTTCCTCATTCCACCATCAGATGCTCTGTATCTGATGTTCAACATTTGTTCCATATGACTTTTCCCCACCAGTGGGAAACAGTTTGAGAAACACTGGCCTAAACAATGTTTTCCCAAGTACCAGCTGTTACCCACAGGAGAGCCACTGAAAAATGTTGTTTGCCTTGTTATAATGTGCTCAAAGTAAAACAAGGATAATCAAAAAGTCAGGTGACTGTTTCTGTTATGTATAAAAGGAGGACTGCACGGTCAAGTGATTGCAGCAGGTCCCAGCAGTAACTGTCTTGAGTCGGGATTTGTCATATCTCACAATTTCACAGTTCAACAAAGTTCTGAGCTGCAGAAGAGAACATGTTTGTCACAAATGATCTGAAATGCAATGGCTCAATGGCAGCTGGTTTCACCATCATGCCAATGTGCCCACGCAGTCTGCCTCCATCTGCCCTACTAACATTTGGCTGCCTTTCAACTTCCCCAAACTGAAAATGAAGTTGAAGGGTCACTGTTTGGCAGAGGAGATCCAGAGTGTATCTCAGAGAAAATGAGACTTCTAGAAAGTTTTCCAAGCACGGCAAGAGTGCTAGAAATGATGTTTTGCTGTAGATCGAGAATATTTTGAAGCGACTGGCAGTCCAATTTAAATCGGCTAAGGTTTTGGGTTCTTATAGGGACAGACCTGTCCTGACCTGTAATCCTAGTTTAAGTAGTCCTCATTCAAATGGACTTCATTGGGATAGTCAGGTTCTGAAGCCAGGGGGTCTTTGCAAACTTGCTTCTGTCCAACTCAGGAACTCCTTACCACCAAAAGGGTGCTAGCGTTTTTTGAGAACCAGATCACATTTCAAGAATCTTGAGATCTGCACTTTACCCAGAGTATTTCGGGCTGAGAATGCAGAATGCAGAAGATCACTGTTTTTTCTTTTTTAAAGAAAATGTACCATACCAGTCAAAAGTTTGGAGACACTTTGACTTGTGCCTGCATACTGTTGAAAGAAGAAAAGAAAAATTTATTCTAGCAGCCTAATTAGCTCAGAAAGTCACACAGTCCTCCTCCAGGTGATTCTCATCAACTCATATCTGTTGTTTTCAGATCTGGGTCCATGTTTCTTATAAGTGTTGTTTGCGTGTGTCCCCTTCAGTTGTCCCCATTGGGTGAAGTGGATGTGAATATTAACATGGAGAATATTCTGTCCCAACACGATGGACCAAAAGACCTCAACAGCCTGGTGGGGAAGTACCTGTACATAGCTGTACTGGTGGAGGAGAGCGAAGGTATGCACGGATCACTCTGCTCTTGACATGACTATTTTAATTATTTAAATACTTACTTTGTGGGGGACCTGTTTTTGTTTCTCAGGTGGTATTATTCAGGAAACAGAGTTTGCTGCGGTGAAGTTTGTCAAATCACCTTACAGCCTGAGCCTGGTGTCGACGCCCCCATTTATCAAGCCTGGGCTTCCTTATAAGATTCAGGTGTGTCTCTTTATTTTTAACATGTGGTTCCAGTGCACCTGATGGTTGTTCAGCAGGAGAAAGTTTGTAATTTGAAGGTTGTTTGATGGCCCATATTGTGGCACATCAGACCAAATTTCAACAACACAACTGCTGCTTTTTTGGAGCATTTCACATCCCCAAAATATTTGCCCATAACAGCCAATGGGAGCATAAGTAGCACAAGTGACAACTGCAATTTCAATTCTTTGTATTTTCCTTGTATACTTGTGTATAATGATAATAAAGTTGAATCTAATCTAATCTAATCGAATCTAATCTAATCTAATCATTTAACATCATTGCTTTTCTCTAAACTCTATTCTTCTTTGCTTTCATTTAGTTACTCCTTGGCCTCCTTTATCAGTAACGATACTTGAAATGAATATATTGTATTTGTAGCCTTGGAGGCTAGGCTAACTGAACTGGAGACTCTGCTCCACACCCTGGAAACTCCTGTAGCTTGCCAGGCCCTTGTAGTCGGTGCAGACCAAGGTAGCTTAGCCACCAATAGCTTTTCCCGAGCAGATCCAGAGCAGCTGGGAAATCAGGCTGGCTGGGTGACTGTGAGGAGGAAGGTACACCACCAACCCAGTCACATCTCTATCTGTTCTTCTCCACTTGTGGACACACCCGATTTAAGAAACGTGAAGCTAGCGACACCAGCAACCATAGTCGGATGTCTTACGAGGGCCAGAGCAGGCGACATAGAAGAACACCTGAAACTGCTGACTAAAGGCTAAACATGAATTTGGTAAAATAATAATTCACATCAGCAACCAATGAGGTTGTTGCTCTATTAAAAAAAAACAAACAAACAAAAAAAAACCTAGAATATCTTACCCTTTATCATTGATTGAAGAAAATAAGAACAACCCCAGGTTTGTTTTCAGCACTGTAGCCAGGCTGACAAAGAGTCAGAGCTCTGTAGAGCCGAGTATTCCTTTAAGTCAAGTCAAGTCAAGTCAAGTTTATTTATAAAGCACATTTAAAACAACGACGTTGACCAAAGTGCTGTACAAGATCTGTAACCCCAAGGACTATACTAAATAAAAATAAAAATATATAAATAAATAAATAAAATAATAAAATAAAAATAAATAAATAAAAACATTAAGAACAATAAATAACATAAGAAAATTAAAAATTAAAACGTTTAAAACAAGTACCATAAAATACCATAAAACAATCATCTAAAAGGAGGTAGCACTGCAGCCAAATGCCAAAGAAAAGAAATGTGTTTTTAATAGAGATTTAAATGTGTGTATCGTCTGAGCTGTGCGGATATGGAGAGGTAGATCGTTCCATAGCTTTGGTGCTGCTGCTGCAAAAGCTCGATCACCTCTCTGTTTTAGTCTAGTTTTAGGCCTCTGTAAGAGCAGCTGGTTCGATGACCTCAGAGCTCTTACAGGGGTGTGACAGTGAAGCAGCTCAGACAGATACAAAGGTGCCAGTCCGTTTAAGGCTTTAAAAGTAAGCAATAAAATCTTAAAATCGATTCTAAAACGGACAGGGAGCCAGTGAAGGGATGACAGGACTGGGGTAATGTGTTCATGCTTTTTTAAACCGGTTAAAAGACGAGCTGCCGCATTCTGGACTACCTGCAGGCGGCGCACAGATGATTGATCTATGCCAAAGTACAGAGAATTACAGTAGTCCAGGCGGGAAGTAATAAAAGCATGAATAACTTTTTCCAGGTCCTGCTGCGGGAGATAAGGTTTTACCTTGGCAATGACTCTGAGTTGGTAAAAACTGATTTTGGTAACAGCACTTACTTGCTTCTCCATTTTAAAACTACTATCTAAAATGACACCCAGATTTTTCACAGCATCACGACAGTGAGGAGCCAAATGACTCAGAGTGCCAGAGGAGTAGCTTGAGGGGTCAAATTTACCAAAGCATATGACCTCGGTTTTGCTTTCATTAAGATTTAGGAAATTGTTTCTCATCCAGGACTTGATGTCACTTAGACAGTTCAGCAGGGGTTCCCATGGATCTCTGCTGTTCAGTTTGATGGGCATATACACCTGGATGTCGTCAGCAAAACAGTGGAAACAAATATTATGTTTCCTAAAAATCGACCCTAGAGGCAACATATACAATGAGAAAAGAATTGGGCCCAGAATGGACCCCTGAGGCACTCCACAAGAAAGCTTTGCTGTGGTAGAAAAACAGTTTCCTAGATGGACAGAGAAACTTCTATCAGTAAGATAAGATCTGAACCAAGTCAGAACCGTGCCTTTAATGCCAATTTCATGTTCTAGGCGGGATAGAAGGATCTCGTGGTCCACAGTGTCAAAGGCAGCTGACAGATCTAGAAGTACTAAAACTGCAGGACTACCAGAGTCCACAGTTAAAAGCAGATCGTTAAAAACTCTTAAAAGAGCCGTCTCTGTGCTGTGACGCATTCTAAAACCTGACTGAAACTTTTCCCACATTCCATGTCCACTTAAAAATGCTTGAAGTTGCTTAAAAACAACTTTTTCAAGAACCTTGGATAAAAATGGTAATTTAGAAATTGGTCTGTAATTTGAAAGAACATCAGGGTCAAGGTTCTTCTTCTTGATTAGAGGCTGTACAACTGCATGTTTAAAGGCAGCTGGAACACAACCAGATGCAAGCGCACTGTTAATCAGAGCGAGGATAGTTGGTCCCACTGAATCAAAAGCCTCTTTAAAAAGGCGAGACGGAACACAGTCTGTGGGAGAGTTTACAGGTCTCATATTGTGAATCACCTCCTTTAGTGTGGAGAGTGTGACAGGCTCAAACTTTAACTTCAACTAGTAATGACGTCACAGATTTCTTAATTTAATTTCTTAAAATAAAATTTTAACTGTTAGAGGAAAAAATATTCAGAACCATCTCACAGATGTATCTTTGTATTCAGCTACTTTCAATACTGCTAATATTTATTTAGACCCTCTCTGATTGAGCTTTCTGAGTTAACATCAATAGTTACTTCCTCCAAACATCGACATGTCCATTAGACCCCATTCCTACTAGACTGCTCAAAGAAGTCCTACCGTTAATTGATGCTTCGATCTTAATATGCTCAATCTGTCTTTATTAATGGGCTACATACCACAGGCTTTAAAGGTGGCAATAATTAAACCATTACTTAAAAAGCCATCACTGACCCAGCTGTGTATCACAAATGTGAGTATACCCCTCACATTTCTGCAGATATTTAAGTATATCTTTTCATGGGACAACACTGACAAAATGACACAATGAAAAGTAGTCTGTGTGCAGCTTATATAACAGTGTAAATGTATTCTTCCCTCAAAATAACTCTGTATACAGCCATTAATGTCTAAACCAGCGGCAACAAACATGAGTACACCCCTAAGAGACTACACCCGTAAATGTCCAAATTGAGCACTGCTTGTCATTTCCCCTTCAAAAATGTCATGTGACTCATTAGTGTTACTAGGTCTCAGGTGTGCATAGGAAGCAGGTGTGTTCAATTTTGTAGTACAGCTCTCACACTCTCTCATACTGGTCACTGAAAGTTCCAACATGGCAAAGAACTCTCTGAGGATCTTAAAAGACGAATTGTTGCTCTACATGAAGACTGTTATATAAGCTGCACACAGACTAGGGTTTAATATTTTTCCCGAAAATGACATGAATCAAATCCCGGGAAAAGACGAGCCATTTCCCGGGAATCCCGGGAAAAAGGTTATTTTTTTTTTAAATTTTAATTAGGCCTTCTGTAGCCTGTGTCGGGCTTAACCTATTCTGATACTGTAGAGGTAGCTTTCCAGCTATGTCCTGTTATGCCCAGTAGGGGGTAACGTCGGCTTGATTAATGCAATAAAACCTACATCTCGGCATTCGAGTGCTCGAGCTATGCGGCGTTATATCGTTCCTCAACACTCCCTTAACAAATATAATTCGAATATTCCTCCATTGTACATGGAATTATACCAAGATATTTTACAACTGCTGGTGCAAAACAATACGGTTCATCTCCACACAGCATTGATAAAGGCTCAGCCACGCTGTCGTGGCGACATCTGTTGCACTATATCTCCACCAGTGGAACGCTGTAATAGTCATTGAAAAGTTAACTACCGTACTACACTATAATATGACATAACACAGGGCCTTGAGTAATGCACTACGACTTGGTCATTGCCATTCTGGCAACAGCAAATTTATAACACCGTGTCTGAGGGTTAAAGTAGGTTCGCTGTGAATCGTCTTTTGAAAAACTGGCCAATCCTTATAGCCTAAAAAATATACATTTTACTCAACTCCATTTAAAAAGCGAAATATGTTAAAGTAATCTATTTCATGATACTTTCTTCACACATTAGGCCCGTATCCTAATTCATGATTGTTAGTAAGCGGCTGCAAACGAGGAAAAGAAACACTCGAAGTTAAACAGATATTTCTTTATTGTTCAGGGCAGGCATATTTTATAGGCTATATAATGCAATATAGTAATATATAATAATATAAAATTATATAATACAAAATACCTTAAGCTAAACACATTGCCTACGATTTCAACAAATTAAAGAGGAAAAAAGTACAACTGTGTAATACCTGTATTAAAACGCTTGAGATGAAGGCTGAAGCCTTAAACGGAGGCTGAATGTACCTGAAACTCCAAAGAGTAATGCTTTTCGCATTAAACGAACCCTTCTCTCTGTATTTCCTTAAATTTAACATTCTGAAGCTTTCTTTTCTTTCTGAAAGTCAAATCGACGTGCGCGACTTTTTTTCCCGGTTTCCCGTCTTAACGTTTCCCGGGAAACGGGAAATGGTTCTGATCACATTTCCCAGGAATCCCGGGTACCGCTATTAAACCCTAACACAGACTACTTTTCATTGTGTCAAAGTGTCATTTTGTCAGTGTTGTCCCATGAAAAAGATATACTTAAATATATGGAGACACGTGAGGGGTGTACTCACTTTTGTGATACACTGTAATTATAGGCCAATCTCCAACCTTTCTTTTCTCTCCAAAATCCTTGAAAGAGTAGTTGTAAAACAGCTAACTGATCATCTGCAGAGGAACGGTTTATTTGAAGAGTTTCAGTCAGGTTTCAGAATTCATCACAGTACAGAAACAGTACTGTAAAGGTCTTGAATAATCAGGCCCCATCTTATCTTAAAGACATTATAGTACCGTACCACCCAATAGAGCACTTCGCTCTCAGATTGCTGGCTTACTTGTGGTTCCTAGGATACTTAAAAGTAGAATGGGAGGCAGAGCCTTCAGCTTTCAGGCCCCTTTTCTGTGGAACCAGCTCCCAGCTTGGATTCAGGATACAGACCCTCTCTATTTTTAAGATTAGGATTAAAACTTTCCTTTATGATAAAGCTTAAAGTTAGGGCTGGATCAGGTGACCCTGAACCATCCCTTATTTACACTCCAATAGTTTTAAGCTGCGGTTTAGTTCCCATGATGCCCATGAGTAGTTTTTCTTCATTCACCTCTTTTCACTCTGTTTATACTTCAGTCTGCATTTAATCATTAATTGTTATTAATCTCTGGCTCTCTTCCACAGCATGTCTTTTCTCTCCCCTCCGCCCAACCAGTCACAGCAGATGACTGCCCCTCCCTGAGCCTGGTTCTGCTGGAGGTTTCTTCCTGTTAAAAGGGAGTTTTTCCTTCCCACTGTCGCCTAGTGCTGCTCACAGGGGGTCGTTTTGACTGATGTGTTTTCTCTGTATTATTGTAGGGTCTTTACCTTAAAATGTAAAGCGGCTTGCGGCAACTGTTTGTTGTGATTTGGTAAAAAAAACTGAATTGAACTGAATTAATCCTTTCCATCCTATTCACTCCCAATGAAGACCTCAGCATCTCCGGCTCGGCCTCCTGTCTTTGTGTCAGTGCCACCAAGTCCAAACCATACATCATAGCAGGTCTCACTACCATCTTGCAAACTTTCCCTTTCACTTTTATTCCTGTCCTTCTGTCACAAATCGCCCCTGACACTCATCTCCACCCACTGCCTGCACTCTCTTCTTCACCTGTCTTTGGATGGTTGACCCCAGGTATTTAAACTCATCTACTTTTACTACTTCTCTTCTTTGCATCTTCACCTTTCCACCTGTCTCCCTCTGACTTTCATTCTTCTTCTCTCCAGAGCATACCTCCACTTCTCCAGTCTATTATCCACTTGCTCCCTAGTCTCACTACAGCTCACAATGTCCTCTGTAAACATCATCAGTCAACCTGTCTATCACCACTGCAAAGAAGAACAGGCTCAGAGCCGATCCCTGATCTATTCCCAACCCCACCTTGAACCCATAGGATTATAAGGAAATTTAATCATGTAAAATCTGGCGAGTTATAGGCAGCTGCAACTAACACGAATACAGTTAATTAATTAAACTTGATTTTAAAGCAATTTGGCCATTTTGCAGTTTCACTTTGTCTCTACAGGTGTTGGTGAAGGATCACCTGGACAAGCCAGTGAGAAATATTCAAGTCAGGCTTGTGGAGCGACAGCTCTTCAGACAGGGGAGGGACTCCGAGGACATGTCCTGTACCGAGAGCTCCACCAGCAGCTCGGATGGCCTCGCTTACTTCATCTGTAACATCCCTACTGATGGAGTCAGGGCTGTTCTTATGGTGGGTGGTAATGGTGGTTTACCAGCATCTGTCTGTTACTCACCATTCTCTTTCTCTCTCTGTTTCTCTCAGTATTTGTATGCATTCATTTATATCTTGGGAGAATACAGGTAAACATTGCTTCATTTAGTTAAAATACAACTTGTGTGGTGCAGTTTATGTTGGATCTCCAACCACAGTTAACCAGGAGACCATAGCACTGACTGTTCTTTTAACATGAGGCAGTCTAACACAAACATTACAGGAAACAAAGAAAAGCTCCCCAAACAGTAACTGAAACAACAACAACGACCAAAACGGGATAAGAACAACAAAAGAAAGCAGACAGGAAGTGTTACTCAGATCTCGTTTTCTGCATGTGCGACGTTTACTCATTATTTATGTTAGGTTGATTATGAAATGTTGCTCACAAAGTTTGTTTGAATTTTGTTGTTTGCTTGTAGTTTCTTATTTACATGTTGTTTACGTAGCATTGTTTGTTTGTTTTCTTATTTGCTTGGCTTCTTCTTCGTGTTGCTGCCTAGTTGTTTTTGTTTATTTGTGTTTTAACATGTAGTTGTTTACTGGATGTTTACTTGTGATGATGCTGTTTATTTGTTGATTGCATGATGTTTTTTTTACTTGTTTTGTGTTGCTGTCTTCTTCTTCATTTCTTATTGTTTACTTATTCTTGTATTCTTATTCTCAAGTTTACATTTCTTCTTATTCCTAACTTTTTGTTTAATTCTGTGTTGTTTAATTATTTTACCTGTCCTTTTCGTACGTCTGTTCAGTTGTTATGTTTACCTCTGTTTCTTGTTTGCTTTTAGTTGTTTAATTGTCTTTGTTTACTTGCTTTTCTTGGTGTTTTCATGTCTTCTTTGTGTACTTCTTTACTTGCCATTGTTTACCTTTTGTGTTTTTGTTGACACAGTTTCAGACAGAGGACTCCACCCTCCCAGCAGCCAGTCAGAGCAGTCTCAGTCTGACGTCAGTAGCTTATTACTCACCAAACCAGCGTTATCTCTACATTGACACCCCGCTGACCGGCCCCGGCCTCCGGGTGGGACAACTAGCAAGTCTTAGCGTGTACTCGGCCACGCCGTCCTACATTCCCATCAGAGCCATCAGTTACCTGGTGAGGAGAAGATGCCACCTGATGCTGATCTTTCTCCTGTTTGTATTATTTCTCATGACATCGTGCTGCATTTCCTCAGGTGATCTCTAAAGGGAAGGTGGTGCACTTTGGCAGTGAGAAGTTCCTCTCCACTGCTGATAACAAACAGAGATTGAACTTTCATGTGACTTCTGACATGGTGCCGTCCATCAGGCTGCTGGTCTACTACATCCTGTTTGGAGAAGGGACGTCTGAGCTGGTGGCTGACTCTGTGTGGCTGGATGTCAAAGACAAATGTGTCAACGGACTCCAGGTACAACAACATAAAGAAACCTGTGACCCTGTTCCAAAGTTTGCTGTATTGTATTGTGTTCAAACAGAGGGTCTAGCAAGGTAAACATACCTGAAACCAGACCTAGCCATGAAATAATGACAACAGATAATGACATCAGAAACATGAGAGACCCCAACACTGTGGGAAAATGGTTCAGGTGAGCGGAGAGGTGCTGTGGGGATGATGCACTAGGTGTGAGATGAAGTTAGTGCTCTAAAGACCTGTGTACCTGACTGGTTTGATGCTAATGTGTAAGGGTCTTCCCACGTGGATGAAAGGTTTGACTCTTTGTCTTGATATTTGGAGGTGAAGAGGACCCAGAGTGCAGGAAGCAGGAGTCCAAAAAGACGGGTGCAAAGTAACCCAGGGGCAAAACTCAGAGCAGAGGCCAAAACAAAGAGCAAAGGGAGGAGTCTAACTGGGAAACAAGACACAGATGAGGTCCAGGAAGACACAATTAGTGACAGGTGCAAATAATCAGGGATGAACAGCCAATCACAAGGAGGAAGTACAACTAGAATGAGACACAGAAAACTACTCTTCAAAGTAAAACAGGAAATGACCAACTAATACTAAAACATGAAGGACAACATTAAACAAGAAGAAGTCAGGGACCAGGATACAGAAGACTCAAACACATGAATGAACAGAGGGAGCACAGACTGGGAGACACTGAGGAGACAAGAAGAAGAAGGAAAGCAGGACAAGGCCTACAATATAATGTTACTAAAGACTGAAACATATCATTAGGACGTGTGTAAAGTCAAAACACACAAGAATGAAAACCTTAAGATAAAAATGAACCAGTAACCAAAATATAAACACACAAGAAGAGCTGAAGCTCAGCATGACTGGAATTAAAGTGAAATCAAAAACCACACTAAACAACATGGCCAACCTAAAGCTAGCATATCACTTATCACTGGAATATGTTGGATTGGTGCAGCCCTAATGCTGAGTACAGGACGTATTAGAATCAGGTGAGACCACACAGCTGGCTTTACTGCACCTTAGCCAGGTGTTAGCTGTTAGTTGATGCCTGGCAGCTCAATGTTCTACATAACAGTGTTCAAACTGAATGCATTCATTAGAATTAGAATTTAGATTGAAATAAAGTTTATATTCTCATGTAATAATATTGTTTTATTATTACATTAATATAGCACGTGGGTCAGTTAGCTTTGCCCAAAAGTAGCAGGTAGAAACGTCCTCCAAAGAGCTACTTTTACTTTCTTACTTTGAGTAAATTTCAGAGCCTGTACTTTTACACTTTTACTTGAATAAAGAAGTTGAATACTTAACCTTTTACCAGAGTATTTTTAATACAAGTATCAGTACATCTGCTTAAGTACAGAATATACTGTACTTTTGCCACCTCTGCTCTGGTACATACTATAACTCTTTCTTTCCTATGAGCCAGTTCCAGGTGTGTGTAGCTTACATTTTTGTGTATTTTCTTAGATCACTGTTCTTTCCTACACATATTTTATTTTTGTACTTAGTTTTAAGGACCAAAATCATATAAGAAAATAAAAATAACCAATGTAAATTTTACAGCATATCTGTCATCAATACAAATATTTTTTCATATCGGTTTAATGCATGAAGGCATGAAGGATTAACAGATAATTTACTGTGTGTGTGTGTGTGTGTGTGTGTGTGTGTGTGTGTGTGTGTGTGTGTGTGTTAGACTGACCTATCTTTGAATAAAGTGCAGTACAAGCCTAAAGAAAACCTCCAGCTGAATGTCAGAGCCAGTGCGGATGGCCTCGTAGCTCTGTCCGCTGTCGACTCCGCCATCTTTACCCTACGACCCAACTACCAAGACCCTGTTTCCATGGTAACCCAGAAACCATCCCATTTTATCCATGGAAATTTGCTTTGCTTCATCATTTAAAAACAGATGCACCTAGAGCACGAAACAACAAACGATCATGTCATTTGTAGAGATTTTGTCTTGACATCGTTTTCTTCTTTTGAGAGACTGTCCTGAATGATATTTTCTCCCTCTGAGTTATTTACCACACGCTGAGATTTAACAGGATGTACGGTGGCCCGCAGGTTTTTCGTCACATTGAGCAGAGTGACCTGGGCTGCGGTGGAGGCGGCGGTAAAGACAGCGCAGATGTTTTCCGACTGGCCGGCCTCACCTTCATCACCAATGCCAACGCCGCACCCTCAACCAGCAGTACGTCAGTCAGCAAACAAATGAGTGAAGTAAGGCACTGTGGCAGCTTAAAACGCTCCATGGCTCACTTGCGGTTTGCGGTTAATGTGTTTCAGATCAGCTGTGTACTGCCGTCGTGCGTGCAAAACGAGCCCTGACTGAGGAGGAGAAAAAACAGATAGGTGAGACCGTACCACGATGTTTCTCGCTCAGGTGTTTCCCCCTGTGAATCGTACATCTGGAAGTGGATGCATGTTGTTACATGCTGATGCATGTTGTTTACAATCATACCTCAAACGTGAGGTATGATTGTAAACATCTGGGAATAAATGACAAAAACTGTGTCTGATTAAAATTAGGCTGATCTTGCCTTCGAGGCCCTCTCCCTGTGAACCTCCTCCAGCACTGCCTCTCTCCCACTCCCTGGATGTCACATTGTAAGATTTCAGGGATTTAAAATGTTCCCACAGAGAAAATCATTTAGTATTTAACCAATCCCATGTCGATCATTAGACACTGGGCATCACTTAGTGACCATCTTTAAGTTACCTAGCATGGTTTGATAGCACGAGAAAGTAAAGCACGGGGATGATGTGCAAACTTGTGAGCCAGCTTGAAAACTCACTGTGATGCAACACTGCCAAATAAGACAGGATTCCCACAGAAGTGTTGCTTCAGTGCCTGATGGCAGCCATTCCTGTGTTTGGAGGGGGTATCTTTGCAATCTTTGTCATAGCAACAATAATCAATCATCACCAATTACGCTAGCTGAGCTTCAGTTAACAGCTTCCATGTTACTGACTTTGCTCATATATAACAGGCTGATCACATGCCTCTATGATCAGCTTCTCCTTCCTTTTGATGCTGACCAACATTAATCATGTTTGATTATTTATTCAGAAATGCCACTGATGTGACTGTTTGTTGTGATTTGGTGCTATTTAAATAAAATACAGTTGAATTGAAACCTCACAAAATCTAACAAACGTCCACAGGATTAGCTACATTTAAAAAGAAAAAAATCCTGTTACTGACATGGACTGGGTAATGTGTTAGGAGTGAAAGGATGCCACACCTACAGGGGGCTGAATTCAAAGACACCTTGAAAATCAAAGTGAAAAAAAATGATGCATTAGGCTGGAACATTTAGCTGAAATTTTATTGCAGCAACTCAAAATGGTACTCGTTTGTATTGCTCCCTCGTGCTTGTATGCATGCCTGTTAACGTTGGGGCTCCTAATGAGATGGACCAGGGCATCATTGAGCTCCTGGACAGTCTGAGGTGCAGCCTTGAGGTGTTGGATGGACCAAAATATAATGTCCCAGAGGTGTTCTGTTGGATTTAGTTCAGGAGAGTGTGGGGGGCCAGTCAGTGGTATCAGTTCCTTCATCCTCAATGAGCTGCCTGCATACTCTGGCCACATGAGGCCGGGCATTGTCTTACACCAGGAGGGGCAGAGGGCAGCCGATGATCTTTTCAGCAGTCCTGGTGACCCTCTGCAGAGGGTCACACAGTACATCAGCAATTGCTCTATGAAGGATGAAGGATGATGAATGAATGAATGAATGTAGAAGAACACCTGCAGCTTCTCCTCCATGTGGTTCCTTCGCAGCAGTCGCAGGAAGTGGAGTCCCTTCTGGGCCTTCTTTTACCAGTGTGGGTCCTCAGAGATATGTTTCCTCAGGAGCCTGAAGGAGGCCACTCTCTCCACAAATACTCTGTTGATGGAAAGAGGAGCGAGCCTGACAATCTCTTTGGTCTTAGTGGTGTTCAGCTCCAGATTGGTTTTGATGCACCACCCTGCCAGCTCCTGTATCTCCTCCCTGTAGGCTGTTTTAATCACCCCCATGATCAGGCTGACCACCATGGTGTCATTGATGAACTAGTCAGTAGTGTTCGATGAGTGAATGGGGGCACAGTCATACGTGTAAATGGCATACAGGAGGGGGCTAAGCATGCATCACTAGGGGGGAGTCAGGATCGAGGAGCAGAGCTGACCCACCTTAACAACCTGTGGTTGGTCAGGAAGTCTCTGATGAAGGATCAGATGTGGGGTAGGTCCAAGTCAGCCAACCTTTCCACCAGGGTGTCAGGGGTGAAGCTGTAATCAACAAACAGCATCCTGAAGTAGATTCCCAGGTGTTCCAGGGCTGTGTGGAGAGCAGTGACATTGGCGACCTCCATGGACCAATTTGTCCTGTAAGACTAACTGGTGTGGGTCAAAGTTCAGGGGGAGGTGGGCTTTGAGGTCCTGGAGAACAAGCTTTTCTAAGCACTTAATAACTACAGACAATAGTCTTTTGTGGCTGTTTTCTTGGGTATTGGGATGATGGTGCTGCCTTTAGACAGAACAGGATATCAGCCATTGACAAGGATGTGTTGAATATCTCGATTAGTAAAACAGGAAATAATAAACAAAACACAACTAGAGCTGGGATTCATATCAAACATGATAGCAGAGAGGGTACGAGGATGGAGATGAGATGGAGGCAGGAACAGACTGAAGGAACAGAAAGCACCAGAAGACAAAACTCCAACTAAGAACCAAAGCTCAAAAACCCATAAACACTAGAAGAGAAAAGCAATCGGAGCAGGCACCACAAACTCCAAACTGGAAGCAGATATAGCACTCAAACAGAAAAAAGAAACCAAACCACAAAAATATTAACCAAGAATCCCCCTCTGCTAGTTTCAAGCAAGAAACTGTTCATGGTTAGGTTTACAAAACAATTACAGCTTATTACTGTGAGTCTGAGCACTGTTTTACAACTTTACTATCTGTTTACACACACACACACACGCGCACACACACACACACATACACACGTTCACCAGTGTGATTTCTGTATTTTGTTTGTAATGATTGTAGATGTAAAGTAAATGAAATTATGTCGTTCTGTCTGTCCAGCGGAGAGTTACGGTAGAACCGGCAAGCAGTGCTGTCAATATGGGATGAGGCGTGCTCCAACTTATACTTCCTGCCTTGATGAAGCTGAGACGTTTGTCCGCAAGAACAAAATTTTCCACAACACTCCGAGTTTTAGAGATCGCTGCAAGCAGGTCTTCCAAGAATGCTGTGAGGCTCTGCTGAACAGCTTGGGCCGTGAGAGCGTCATTGCACGAAGCGGTCAGTCTGGACTTTTCTTTGTTTACTGCATCACGCTCTGACAACACCAACATGACAACAGGTGACATCATTAAGGGAATAGAAGCTCATTTATGTACTATTATAATGTAATGCTCCACTTCTTCAGCACATATCTACATTATATTTGTAGAGTCAGACTGTTGACATTAAACAGCTCAATTACCTGTTAGCAGGTAATTGAGCTGCACTCAGGATTATACAGACAGCTGTATCTGACTGTGTCTGAGTGGATTTATTATGGTGAAGATCAGAGGAGGTGTAAGTTACCTCTCACTGTATCTTTGCAGCGTTAGTGTAGCTGAGTCCAGTGCTGTGGTAATGAAGTGCAGATCACTGTCACACTGTTGTTGTTGTACAGACATGGGTCCAGACTTTGACCTCGCTCCTTCCCTGGTGCGGAGCTACTTTCCCGAGAGCTGGATGTGGGAGGTGCAGCGCATCAGGTGACACAAAGCAAACACACCTCGGGAGCCTCATTTAAACAAATTGATTAAATGGACCTACTCTGCTTATTTCCAACTCCATCCATCCATCCATCCATCCATCCATCCTGTGCAAGGCCACCGGGGGGCTGGAGCCTGTCCCAGCTGTTATAGGGCAAAAGGCAGGGTACACCCTGTACAGGTCACCAGCCTGTCGCAGGGCTAACACAGAGACAGACAACCATTCACACCTATGGGCAATTTAGACTCACCAATTAATTCTATCAAAATAATCCTTCTTTGTCTGACACTGACCCTCAGCAGAGCACCTCAGCTCCACCTCTGTCTAAAACAAGCTGTTTTAACTCCTCTCCACCTTAAACTAGCTGTCTTTTGATTGGCTGCCCCCCACAAACAAATTTAAACAAAAGATGGGTGTTGCTTCTGAGATGACCACTTAACAATATATTTCCTTGATGATGTCATAAAGACCCAAGAGTAGAAAAAACTGTGGGATTGTTAACAGCTGTCTAAAGCCTTAAAAGTTCATTCTCAGAATGTGTAACGTTTATTTTATTATGCTATATAGTCAAACTGACACATAATGATGTGTACATTTTATTCATGTACTGTCATGCAGAGCTATGCTTTGGCTTTAATCCCTGACTCATCTACTGTGGTAATACTGGATGTACAGTGGACACAACTGTCTCAAACAGCAAAACTGTCCACTTTGGAGTTTCTCTGTTGCCAGTCAGGAGACTTTGTTTGGCTACAGGCAGCAGAAACTCTGCAGACTGTGATTTGGCATCATCCACCTAAACAAGCAAGACCTTGCCCGAAAATCTTTTACTGTGCATGTTCTCCAGAGGTAAAGAGTCTGACCCACCTGGGTCAATAATCAGTTTTTCAGACATGGATCGAATTTAGTTCAAGGCTAAAAATAAAATTTCACTAAAGATCTCCACTGAAAATAGATTTTTGGGCCTAATCCATGTCTGGAAAATAAGACAGAGTTTAAATGGTTACATTATTAATGAATTTCCTTTAATTAAAGTTTTACACATGGTCCCATAACATGATTGTACCCTTAACTTTAAAAAAAACAAACATATTTCCTGATTTTTCCCACATTAGTTGAGGTAAACTTTCCGATCACAAAAAAAAAAAAGAAAAATGCTCCAGTGCCACACCTGGTGATGGTTAGGGATCAGAATTAGCTCCTCTCTCCTCAGTATGGAGTGTGGTGACTCTAAGTTTCTGTTTTTGTATTTCATGTCCTTAGTTCAGGGCAGCTGTTGGTCAGCAGGCCTCTACCGGACTCTCTCACCACCTGGCAGATAAAGGCCGTCGGCATGTTCCAGAATGGTGAGTTTCTTTTATTTACTGACATTTAACATCTTGTATTTTTGCTCTTCAGTCTTCCACGCTGCAGCTGTAATAAATAAAGTTGTACTGAATGGTTCCTGATTGTCCGGCAGGTATGTGCGTTGCAGATCCCGTCCAGGTGTCGGTCAATCTGCCGGTCAGTGTGGACATCCCGCTGCCTTATCAGGTGGTCAGAGGAGAGCAGCTGGAGCTGACAGGCTCCGTGTACAACCAGCAGTACGACAGGATCAGGGTACCCATCACACCCACACCCAAATGCATATCCCATGATCCTCTGCCATGCATGAATGCGGGGTGCCATGTTGGTAGAGGGAACTTGCACCTTCTTGGTCTGTTAGGACAAATAAAATAATCTGGTTGGAGTAGATGTCGTTTCAGTGATGAAGAATCTTAATTCTGTCTATCCTCGCCCTCAGTACTGTGTGACACTGAAGGTCGGCCCGGCCATCTGCCTGCTCAAGTCTGAGCCTGTGGCTCAGGAGCCAGGGTTTCACTCTACAGCGTGCACCTGGAGCATCCTGCCTGGGAGAGAGGTGGCATCAGTGGCCTTCAAGCTGCTGGGCCTGGAGCCTGGAGAGCACACCCTGACCTTCACCGTGAAAACACGGTACAGAACTGCAGACATCCTGGAGAAGAAGCTACGAGTGGTGGTACGTACCTGCGCAGAGAAAAAAAAAGAATCACACATCAGGTTTACCTGTTAAAGACTATTGGTCAGAAAACTGCATTAAAAATGCTGCAAAAGGCTCCAACAGCACAAACACGGTCCAGATTTACAGTTCAGGGACTCCAGCTACAGCCACCTGCATTTGTGAGTTTTGGTTATTTATAAATGAATTTAATGCAGGATTGTGTCAGGATTATGAAAATGAACAACAACAGGGATGTTAATAATCAGAAAACCAAAATCACGACACAAACATCCACGGTGTCCGTTCCCGCTGTCCACCTGTTGCCAACAGTTTTCTCCACCCTCTCGGAGGCTCTTGAGCGCCGACTCTGGGCTCTGCTGACAGTAACTAATGATGCTCATGTTGGTTGTGTTTCCAGCCTGAAGGAGTGAGACGGGAGGTGAGTTCTGGAGGAAGACTCGACCCACAGGGGGTGTATGGTACGTAGGCGCTGATCTGTGCAGCTCTGCTCCACCTGAAGTGCTGGCTAATGTCAGCGGGGTTCCCGCTGGCCTCTGAAATCAAACTTCCTTCCTTCTTAAATTTTTACTTCTTATTTTTTTTAAGTTTGAATGGCTATACTTTAGAAAAGAAAGAAAGAAAAGTACATCTATTACCTGATAAATCCAAGAAAAATGAAAAGTTTTAATACTAAAGCCAGCTTCTCATTTCTTGGTGGGCTGTAAGCCAGCCTGCCACTCACTGGGTTTAGTTGTTGTAGACTTCACAGCACCTACGTGCTGTACACCTCCACAGGTAGTGGTCTGCACCCTGTTACCTACTGTCCAACCAGGGAGACCTGCTTCCTTTTCTACTTGGGGAGTGGCTCACAGTCCCAAGAGAGAGAGGCTCTTAAGCAGCAAAACAGGGCAGATAAGGAAGGGTTAGGGAGAGAAGAAATATGCGTCCGTCTCTGCTGAGAGCAAACCCCAAAACACCCAAATAACAAAAGCTGGACTTCAGTACAAAACCAGTAAGTGGGGGGGGCTGAAGAAGTTGGTCGGACAGTATGTAGTAGAGGAAATGCTGCCCTTAAACACAGCTGACTCGCTCTGTGGTTGTCATTGTGGTTGTCATTTTCTTATTGAGGCAGCGGGGGTGTTGCTGGTGTTGTGCCAAAGTGATTCCAATATTTCCATGTGCTTTTATGTGTAATATCTTTGCCTATATTGGTAAATAGAGTGCAGTCAACATGATTTATTCAATTCAAATATACTTTATTGTCCCCACAGGGAAATTTGTCTTGGACATCGTACACAAACAAGCTGCTACCACAATAATACAGTATAGCAATAAAATTCATGTTAAAAATGCATAAATAAGCCCCCCCCCCCCCCCCCCCCCCCCCCCCCAAAAAAAATTTAATTCAATAAAAACAATCAGAAACATTTAAACAATAGAACACATATTGTACATGTTGCATTCCCACATACATTCCTACAGTGAGCGAGCCAACAACTCACTTAGCTAGAGCATCAGAGCATGACAAAAACTATATACCTACTTTATTTAATAAGCTAATTGATGTTGGAACAAATGAGTTTTTAAATCTGTTAAGTCTACAGGTTCTAAACCGTTTGCCAGATGGTAACAGTTCGTATCGCGGATTGAGGATGTGCGCGGGGTCGGACAATACCCTCTGAGCAAGTCTGAGCGCAGACTCTTCATAAATGGACTGCAAGGAGGAGATATCACTCTTACCTATCACTTTCATTGCAGTTTGTACCATACGGTTGAGTTTGGTTTTTAATTGCATGGAGAGATTGTCATACCACACTGACATACCAAATCTGATGGTGCTTACGGCCTGATAGAATAAAAACATAAGTTTCTGATTCACCCCAAAGACTCTTAGTCTGCGTAAGAAACATAATCTCTGTTGCAGACGACAGCACAACTTGTTAACATGAATTTCCCACTTGAATAGGTTATCCAGGTAAACACCTGGATATCTATAAGAACAGACCTGGTTTATTTACTTAAGGACTTGGGGTCAATCAGCATTTCTTCTGTTTTCCTGGCACTGATAATGAGGTGGTGGTCATCACACCATTGAACAAGGAACTTAACCACATTAAAATATGGTATGGGGTCCATATCTGCATACAGCTAGCCAAGGATAGCAGTATCATCGGAGAATTTAGAAATATAATTCCCCGGGCAGCTGCTGGTACAGTCGTTTGTATAAATGGTGAAGAGGACAGGGGAGGTGACACAGCCTTGGGGAACCCCAATGCTGATAGACCTTGGCTCTGATAGAGTGGTGTTAATTCTGAGAAGTTGTGTCCTATTTGTTAAAAAAAGAGTAAAACCATTTAATAAGAAAAGGATTCAGGTTCATCTGCTGTAGTTTTTTAATGAGTAAATGAGGCTGTAGGGTATTAAAAGCAGAGCTAAAATCTATAAACAAAAGATGGGCATACGCCTTTGGGTTTTCAAGGTGTTTAAGTGTTAGGTGTGTGATGCCGTTAATGGCATCATCTGTGGCGAACTGGAGAGGATCAAGACCAGGATTTATCTCAGATTTCAAGAGGGACATCACATATTTCTGTAAGCACTTCATTACTAATGATGTAAGAGCCACTGGCCTGTAGTCATTATTATCAGATTGATTTGGTTTCTTGGGAATCGAGATAATAATCAACCTTTTCCAAAGAGAAGGGACAGTCTGTTGTAGTGTTGTAGTACTCGAGATCGGTCTTGGTCTCGAGACCAGTCTTGAGACCGCTTATTGATGGTCTCGGTCTTGTCATGGACTCGGACTCGGGATTTTATTTCAAGACCAGTCACGACCACAGCTCTGGAAATATCACTAAATTGCCAGAATACTGTCCAATTTATTTGTTAACATCTTTGCTTTTATTGGATGCAAACGTACTGATTCAAATCCAACAAAGATTGCGCTCCTCTGCCTCTTAAAGGGCGCACACGAGACATACCATAAATATAACAATTTAAATAGAAATATAGCATCAAGTAGCATGTTGCAGAATTAATCTTCACAACAAGGTGAAGGTGTTGAAATAACACTGTACAGCAGACAGAAATAAGACTGCATAGCAGAGAAACAGCAAAATCACATGCCAGTGATTTACTGGAAAAGAATGTGTGTTTTGGTCTGATGTTTTGTGTCTAAAGGATCCAGATGAGGCTGTTAACAAGCGACAGTGAAGGGCACAGAAGAAGGAACTGATAAGCATGCTACATGCTTGCATATTTCAATAATTGTGTAACTGTGTCAGGTCTGTGTATAATCAGAATCAGAATCAGAATCAGAATCAGAATCTTTATTGTCATTGTACACAGAAGTTGCACAACGAAATTTAAAATGCATTCCTTTCTAGGTGCCTCAGACAATAAATAATAAAATAATAAAAATATGAGTGATAAAAATGATTACTAAAATACAGTGCACAATAGTAAATTAAGACGAATCTAGCCCCAATACACACACCAACGCATGCACACAGTCAGCACTACCACCCCACATCACTGTCCATTTAACCACACAGAGTTCAGTTCAATGATGGCTCTGGCATAAAAGCTGTTCCTCAATCTGTTTGTTGAAAGTAAAATAAAAGTTGAACTAAGATAGAGAGCGGTGTCAGACTCGTGTGAAGCTGCACCGACTGACTGCATTAGGCAGCTCCAACAATTCTGAACCAGATTAATCTGTAAACTGTTTGAAATGGCTTTATTAAATTTAATAATTGGACTCCTTATTCTGTTTTGTGTAATTCCTGTTCGATAAATGAACACGCAGAAACCTAAAGGCTTAAGCAGCAGCATACACTCTTATTATTTAAATTCCTTCAGTAGCTGCTCCATCCACCCTGTTTGTTTCACACAGAGAAACATCTGCAGTACGGAAGTTAAAATATGCTGATGAATTGTTAAAATGAAAAATTATTTCTTATCCAATTACTTGATTAATTGACGGAGTAGTCAATTGAATACTTGATTACTAAAATAATTGATAGTTGCAGCCCTACTTGTATTTAGAAAGCCATAGTCAAAGATTAGTTTTCAGCACCAGTAGAGCTATGAGAGGCCTTCAAGAATAAAATAACTACAGTTCCCAGCAAGATGATGTCACTTCCTATTGTTGCATTAAAAACGTGATAGTTTATGCTCACAACATGGTGGCTGATATTCAAATGTAGGAAATGCTTTTAGCAGCTGAGGAGTCTGGATTATGTTTTTGTTGTGTATGCTTTTTATGTGATTTCTGCAAACACAGTGGAAGGAAATGGCACTCTGGGACACATTAAATGCTTGATATATAAATGTAACTCTTCTGGATTATATGCAAAAATTATCACTCTATCGATCTAATAAGGCCTGATTTAGAGTTCTGCATTGATCCTTTGTGTATAACTGAAAATCCTCTCTGAACCAAACCTGACATGCACCTCGAGAAATTAGCGGTTAGCATTAGCTTACTAATTAGCATTAGCGTTAGCGCTGGGGTGAGAAATATTTCTTGCTAGAACCCGGAAGTTACCGTGGACACTACCAATGGTAACAGCAGAGAAGTAAGTAAGTTGTTTCTCCGCCATTAGTACATTGAGCTAGTGGTGGGCAGATCAATCCTAATATCGATAATATGGATGCCAACATTGGTATTGGTATTGATCAATATCAGTGTAATGAGATCGATATCTCTCCTGTATGCAGTGCTGCGGTTTCATCAAAGATGCGAGCTGACTGTCTTAAGTGTCGCTCCTGCCACAGCACAGAGCAGGCACACTTTGCTCTCCCCTCCCCACAGTGGTTTGTTATACTGTCATGTGACACATAACATATTTTATTTGGGAAAAAAAAAAGGAATTTGCTATGAAACATTTAAAGCAAATTTAAGTTTAAATTTGTAGAAAATTAGTGAATGAAGGGACATTTTTTATTACATTTTTTTATTATACTTTCTGAACGATCTACCTGGAAAAAAAGTTTGCATTTGTTCTTGAGTGATGATTTTGTACACTTAATTTATGAAAAAAAAAATCCAGACATCATATGTATGGGGAAAATTGTTTTGTTAATGTTCTATTGTTTCAGAACAATAACTTTTATTTTGATAAAGTATTTTCTACTTACATATAAACTTTGCCCAATTCTATCCTGGGTTTTAACTAATTAATGATCCAAAGGAAAAAATCTCAAACCAGTTAAACTTCATGGAAATTCTTCATAATTATTAAAAAGTATTGGTATCAGTATCGGTGATAATGGCCCTGTGTTTACTTGGCATAGGATCCATACCAAATCTTGAAGTATTGCACACAACTACACTGAGCAGCATACACGAGGAGTGATTCACAGTGCTAAGACCCTCCTCCTGGCTCTGAATGGTTGTTTTTGACTGGGAGCGGTTCAGGGAGGAGGTGGAGGAGCTCCATTTTTTTCGCAGATTATCGGTCTCATACTGTCTGACATGGTGTCAGTTTTAACAAATATGTAAAAACCAAATTTTTTATAAAAATTACATACTGCAGCTTTAATCTGTATAAGATTAAAGGCTTTAGTTCTTACTGTCAATTTTTTCAGTTTTACACATTTAGCTATGTGGTTTTGAAAAAGCATCCATTTTTACAAAGATTGTTGGTTTAAAAACAACACAACTTTATGTATTGTTTATGAAAGGCAGAGAAAAGTTAAGACTATTGTGATGAACTATGAATAATTGTTTTACATTCTGTGATAAATGATGGAAGTCACCCAGGAGTATTAAATAAAGATGGTTATATTTATTTGAGCTGTGAGTGTTTAATATCAGTATGATTTTATGGGAATGTGGATCTTTCAGATCAATCTGAGGAGTGATTTTGATTATGTTTCACATTTTATTGGGTCATGTAGCGTCAGGCACTGGTCTTGGTCTTGTCTCGGTCTCGCCCTCCTTCGGTCTTGGTCTCGACTGGTCTTGAACCCTAAAAGTCTTGGTCTTGTCTCGGTCTCAGGTTAGGTGGTCTTGACTACAGCACTAGTCTGTTGATCGAGTGATTGCTGAAAAATAGGGCACCAGACCGGAGTGAGCTCTTCAGCAAAAATTTTTAAAGTAAAAGCAGAAATACTGTCAGTAGATTTACTTTTGCTAACCCCGCTGAAGAGTGCCTGGATTATGATAGGATCAACTCTCAGCTTGGGGCAGGAATCAGCAAAATCCATAGGCTGTAGTACTCTTTCGCATTTTAGGTACACAGTAAAATGCAGACGTCTAACCCAGTCATCAAACTCCATCCATCCATCCATTCTCTTCCGCTTATCCGGGGCCGGGTCGCGGGGGCAGGAGCCTAAGCAGAGAAGCCCAGGCTTCCCTCTCCCCAGCCACCTCCTCCAGCTCATCCGGAGGGACCCCAAGGCGTTCCCAGGCCAGCCGAGAGATATAATCTCTACAGCATGTCCTGGGTCTACCACGGGGCCTCCTCCCGGTGGGACATGCCCGGAACACCTCACCCAAGAGGCGGCCAGGAGGCATCCTAATCAGATGCCCGAGCCACCTCAACTGGTTCCTTTCGATGTGGAGGAGCAGCGGCTCTACTCTGAGCCCCTCCTGGACTCCTCATCTTATCTCTAAGGGAGAGGCCAGCCACCCTTCGAAGGAAACTCATTTCTGCCGCTTGTATTCGTGATCTTATTCTTTAGGTCACTACCCAAAGCTCGTGACCATAGGTAGGAACGTAGATCGACCGGGAAATCGAGAGCTTCGCTTTTACACTAAGCTCCCTCTTCACCACGACAGACCGGTGCAGCGCCCGCATCACTGCACAAGCAGCCCCAATCCGTCTGTCGATCTCCCGCTCCCTTTTCCCATTACTCGTGAACAAGATCCCGAGATACTTGAACTCCTCCACTTGGGGCAAGAACTCGTTCCTGAGCCGGAGATGGCACTCCACCCTTTTCCGGCTGAGGACCATGGCCTCAGACTTAGAGGTGCTGATTCTCACACTGGCCACTTCACACTCGGCTGCGAACTATTCCACTGCGAGCTGGAGGCCACCCCCTGATGAAGCCAACAGGACCGCATCATCTGCAAAGAGCAGAGATAAGACTCTGAGGCCACCGAGGAAGAAGCCTTCTGCCACCTGGCTACACCTAGAAATTCTGTCCATAAAAATTATGAACAGAATCGGTGACAAATGGCAGCCCTGACGGAGTCATCAAATTCTGACAAATAAAAACAAAGTACAAGTTGAGGATTTCTGATCAGTCACTGCGATCTTAAATGGGCCATTTAACTTCTCTGCACACGTTCCCAGCTTCTTACCTTTTCTATTCATTCAGAGGAATTTGTTGAGTCCCAGTTACTTCGTCCGGCTTCTCTGTCTCATACGAGCAGCCATGTTTCCCCATGTTCCAACTAGTCCGTACACTGGGCTTAGTGCATCCTGCTCTATGTCTGTGCACACCGGCATTGGTGACCGAGGGGCTGCTGGGGAGAGGTTATTGAAACTTGGTGAGAATGGGGTTATCTTCATATTTTGCAGCTCATGCTGATGCATTGATGGCACACCCCCTTGTCCAAGCTTGATGTTCTTTTCATAGCTAGAAAAAAATATTTTTAACATTAAAATAAGTACTCTATGTTTCAGTCCTACGTTGCAAAATGTGAGCACAACATATTTTGGGGGGAATTTAATAATACTTACATCTATGCGTTTTTACATTAATGGGAACCCTGTGGCAGTCTGTCCTGTGTGTCTTATCATGCTGTAGGCTCAGAGAAGAGAACAGTGGAGCTGAAGAACCAAGTGCCAGTCAACATCGTTCCCAACACCAATGTGGAGAGAATGCTGACTATCAATGGTAAGGAGGGGAAAGCATGTTTTGTTGCAGAGCTGCATCTCAAAGCAACATCTAAAGTCATCTGGATGTGTTTGTTCTGTGTACCAGGTGAGGTTCTGGGTGAAGTCCTGACGATGGCGCACAACCCTGAAGGTTTCCAGCAGCTCATCAACCTGCCGTCTGGCTCAGCGGAGGTGGAGCTTGGTGGCCTCCTCCCCCTCATCCAGCTGTATCAGTACCTGGAGTCATCAGGGAGCTGGAATGTGCTGGGAGAAGACATCCAGAAGAGTGCAGCTAACATGAAGCAGAAGATCAGGGAGGGTAAGGCACTGAAGAGGCCCTGATAGTAGCATGAAGGATTAACCGATAATTCACTGTGTGTGTGTGTCTGTGTGTCTGTGTGTCTGTGTGTGCGTGTGTCTGTAGGCCTGGTCAGCATCAGTTCATTTAGACTTGGAGACTCGAGCTACAGCATGTGGAGGAAGCGAGAGCCCAGCACCTGGTAGGTAAACATCAAAGACTCTCAGCCTCAAGCACTGAAACACAAAGCGAACCCTGAAGCTCCACAGCTGCAGTTCCTCTGATAGCCAGCAGAGGCACCACAGTGAGTCAGTCCCCATAGACTCCCATGTTAGAATTTAAAGCAGAAATAAATAGATTTACAGCCTGATACAGAAACTGCTTCGGTCTCTGTAGCTAATTTCCACTTGTGTGTGTGTATTTGTGCTGTTTGAGCCTTTTGGAGCCTCTTTAATGTAATTATCTGACCAATAATGTGGCTGCTGTGCGCTTTGTTGGACTAAGACCATCTAAGAACGCACAGTAAAGTTCTGGGATTTTATTTGGATGCGATGGAACTAAGAGGTGTTTTGTTGAGCCTTATACCCTCTCTTGCCCCTAAGTTTGTGCTCCTGTTTGTCACAGAAGGATTCTGGTGATCTGAGCTAAGAAGCCACGTGGCCAAGTTCAGATTTTGCTGAGGAAAAGCATGGCTTCCTTTGTCCTTCTTCGAGAGTTAGCACTCTGTGCTAACTTTCTCCTGCGCTCCAGGTGAAGTTACCTGGTGTTGCTAATGAAACTTGTTGAGTTGTGGGGACTCAGTTAGGCAGGAACCTTCAGAAGGCTCTTGTGTTGCAGCAGTCTGCAGAGCTTGGAGCAGGCCTCTGAGGCCAGTGCAGTGGAGAGAGCAGTGACCTCCTTCCTCTCTGAGGGTGGGAGCGTAGGGCCACTAATGGCTACCAAAAAAAGACAACAAAACAATAAATTTAGACTTCAAAGTCCAGAAATCAATCTTTTGCAGTCTATGACCAAGTCCGAGTGCCAGTGGCCACGCTGCTGATAATGGAAGCTTCAAGCCTAAAATAAATTCACGCATGTTAATAACAGCTGTTATGAAGGGGGAAATCAGCTACAGAGACCAAAGCAGTTTCTGTATCAGGCTGTAAAAGTTTTAATGTGGGAGTCCATGGCGACTGACTCACTGTGGCGCCTCTGCTGGACCGCAGAGGAACTGCAGGTCTGCTGCACCCCGCAGGTTGATGCGTGTTGCTCGTTTGGTTTGGGGATTAGATGCTATGTTGTAATGTAACCCAGATTCTCTTTCCAAACATGAGCACTTGGATCTGAAATCACTTCCTGATGCTTTTGGCTTGATCTGGTGGCTGGTCCTGAGAACGACACTGACTCTTTTGTCCCTCTGTGCTGTCTGTCAGGCTCACGGCTCTGGTGGTGAGGGCTCTGTCTGCAGCAGATCCGGTGGTCTCTGTGAACCACCAGGCTCTCTCAGAGTCTGTGACCTGGTTGATCTTCAGGGCTCAACAGCCAGACGGATCCTTCAGAGAGGAATCCCCCTACAAATCTAACAAAATCTTGGTCTCCACATCCTCTTATTCTTTTTCTTCTGCTGCTCTCAGTTTAATATTTCACTCCTTGTGGTGAGGACAGAGCTCTGTGTAATGCTTGTGTATTCTGATTGGCTGCAGGCTGATGGGACTGATGCAGTGGAAAAGTCAGTGTATCTGACATCCTTTGTACTCATTGCTCTACACCAAGCAACAAAGATTAGAGACCCAATCCTACAGCTTCAGGTGAGATCACACCTCCTCTCCTCATCACTCTACTCCTCTTAAAAATAAGAGGAGATGAAACAAACTCAATGCATCAGCTAATCTGTGCACCAAATCAATAGAGAATATTTAATGCATAAAACTGCTCATAATCCATTTTAAACTAATGGCCTCCTCCTTTCAGATCCATGATAACAGCATTAACTCTGCAGTAGCCTACATTTCCCAGCATGCCATGAATGTAAAGAGTGTGTACGTGCGCGCAGTGGCAACCTATGCTGTGACCCTTCATGACCCCAACAGCGTGATATCCTTTGAGCTCATCAGCAGCCTGGAGAAGCTGGCTCGACAAAAAGGTGGGTTTGGGTTTGTTTATTGGTGTTTTGAGTGGTTCTTTCTCTGGATGTCTGCGTGTTTTTTAGGGGGTTTTGTTTGGTTTGTTTGGCGGTTTGATCTGATTTTTGATTTTTATTTTGAGTAGTTGGTTGACTCTTTCTTTGGTTGTTTGCTTGGTTTGTTGGTTGCTTTGTGAGTGGTTAATTGGTTGTTTGGGTCTTTCTTTTGTAGCTTGGAAAGCCCGAGCAATATTAGCTCGAGCTAATATCGCAACTGTACTGGTAAATTTTTGGTTGGTTGGGTGGTTGATTATCAGCGGACTTAAAACACTTAGTGAAAAGTTTGGCCTTAAAACATCTTTAGGGGGATGTCAAAAAAACATATAGGGAGGATGCCAGATATAAATCTAACGTGTTCTTGCTCATGCTCCACCCATCACCAAGATTCAGCTTGGCAGTGTTTTTGTTCTCAGACTGGAAACACATAAACGACAGTAATGTCCTCTCACATCATAAAAACTGTTTTTCTATCCAGGTCATCCTGCGGTACTCAGGTACTGGCAGGAGGCCAGCGTGACATCTGACTGGCTGAAGCCCGACCAATCCAGCGGTGTGACAGTGGAGACCACAGCGTACGTCCTGCTGACTATGCTGCGCAAGGTGCTGCAACTTCCTGTCGATTCTTTCATTACCTCACCCACCGACAGGTGGAGGGAGGTTATGTTTTCGGCTTTGTTCATCTATCTGTCTGTTAGCAGGATAACTCAGAAATTACGATTTCAATTGAAGGCTCTGGAGTTGTTGGGAGTGACTCAAGGAACAATTAAAGGATTTTTTTTCTTTTTTGGGGGGTGGGGTTGGGGGATTTTGCCTTTAATGGATAGTAGAGCAGTAAAGACAGACAGGTAGGTGGGGAGAGTGAGAGAAGGGGAAGATATGCAGCAAAGGGCCACAGGTCAGAATCGAACCTGGACCACTGCCATACGGTAAATGATCACCTGCTCATCAAACAAACCAAACCAGCAAGAAGGAATTTTGTAAAAGGATTCTTTACCACTGTGACACAGAGACAACGCTGACATATTTGCAGAGGGGGGAAGTAACAAAATACTTTGTTACTAAAGTGGATTTTTTTAGGTATCTGTATTGTACTTGAGTATTTATTTTTCTGACCTAACCCTAACTTTTTACGTGTACTCCCTACATTTTTACACAAATACCTGTACTTGTACTTTCTACTCCTTACATTTTCAAACTGACTCGTTACTTTAGGTTTAACACATCTGAGGGAAGTGTTTATTTCTAGTTACTGCACCTAAACTGATCTGTGCCTAAATAGAGGAACTATAACGCATTAAGGGACAGTCATACTGGAGTATCCGTCACCGGGACTTATAGCATACAAAGAGATGAAAGAGTTAAAACCATATCGTTTATGTATCATTTATAGCAGTGTACTCAGGGGGGTTCCAGGGGGCTGGACCGAGTGCAGATGTCTGTAAGTTGTGGTTGTGGTACTTCAGTATCTTGCTAGCTCTACAGAAGAGGAGTGAAAATAAAGGAAGTAACGTGTTGCAGCTAAATTCAAATGCAACATTTCTAAATGCTCAACAAATATCAGCAAACACACAAAGTGTCTGCAGTTTGTTTTGAGCTGCTTTTCTCCAGGGAGAGAAAAGAGTGAGAGAGAGAAGTTCACTCAGAGATGTAAGAAAGAGGACAGGAGAGGAAGAAGAGAGGTTAGATTTAAAGGTAAGGACTGCTCAGTAATATCTGATAACCTGGAAATTTAAAGATCACATTTTTAAATCAGATCTTGGATCTGTGTATGATGTGAAGTTGATGTTTTTTCATATTGTGAAACATCCTGCAAAACAAACTGAGGTAGGGCTGGGCAATATGGACCAAACATAATAGTTATATATATATATTCTTCCCAAAAGGTATAAACAAAAAGGCACTTCTCAGTCAAATATATTAATGTTTTTTTTTTATATATAAAAACAATTAACAGCTGTGCTATTAAAATGTAAACAGAAAGATACAGAGCAAAATAGCAAAAGGCTGACTTATTCTTTAAAAAGCCATTCTGCAGTGAAGTTAGAACTTAGAATGAAATAAAGTTTGTATTCTCATGTAATAATATTGTTTTGTTATTACATTAATATGGTACAAGGTTCAGTTTGCTTTCCACAAAAATAGCTGGCAGAAATGTCTTCCGAAGAGCTACTTTTACTTTCTTACTTTGAGTACATTTTAGAGCCTGTACTTTTTCACTTTTACTTGAGTAAAGAGGTTGAATCAGTACTTCAACTTTTACTGGAGTATTTTCTGACACACATATTTGTACTTCTACTTAAGTACAGCATGTCTGTACTTTTGCCACCCCTGCATATTTGTGTCTAACTTTTGAACCTTTTTGAAGAATTTTGGTAGCATGACCAAAAGTTGTGTCATATCGCAAAGTTTGTTCATGATAGAAGGACAATTCCAGATCTAATGATCCGGAATGCTGGAAACTATAGGGTAAAAAAAAAATTCACTTCTGTAGCGTAAGAAATAAATCAGTGACAACTAACACCAAAATATAGCTTAACATGATGGATTATGACAATATTGCATGGTATCTATTGCAGCGTAGTACTGACAGAAAATTTACAGAAGGTGAGGTTTGCATTCTTTTGAGTGCCCTTCTAATTTTCAGACTGTAATTCCTCTCTACCTGTAGAGGGCGGTGTTTCTGTGGTTCCTCGATCTGCCTGTAGAGGGCGGTGTTTCTGTGGTTCCTCACTCTGCCTGTAGAGGGCGGTGTTTCTGTGGTTCCTCGATCTGCCTGTAGAGGGCGGTGTTTCTGTGGCTCCTCTGCCTCAGTTTAAAACAATAGGTGTGTCCAAATTCAGGGGCCGCATCCTTCAAAGGCCCCGTTTGTAGGCTGATTACATCACAGCGAGGTGACGGAGGCTGTCCAAATTTTAAGGTTTCTCCAAATGCGGTCGACGAATTTGAAGAATGGCTCCGGTGTATCCTTCATAGCCTACTATATCCCATGATTCATTGCACAACCAAAGCCAAACGGAGCAATGGCAGAGGAGAGCGGACAAAAACTTTGAAATATGACTGTTTCTGTGACACAAATTAAACTTTTAAGATGTTTTCAGAAATTTTTGCTCAATTTATCAAGATATCGCTTAATTGCAAAAAGTAATTTGAAGGATGCGGCCCCTAAATTTGGATGCGGTTAATCAGTCTTTTTTTATAGGGGAGACTGACGTACGCGAAACCGATCCTGTCCTGGCTGACCCAGGATCAGCACTATGGCGAGGGCTTCTACTCTGTACAGGTAAAAACAACCAAAACTCTGCCTTCTCAAACAGGTCTTTGTTAACCTCTTTTGGGCTTCTTGGTAACCTTTGACCTCTCCCAGGACACTTTCTTGACTCTGGAGGCATTAACGGAGTACAGCAAGGTTGTCTCTCGTGCTGCCGTCAGTCAAGACATCAGCATCCGCTACAGAACTAAAGGAATACTGGGACAAGTCCACATCAGTCAGAGCAGACCTGTAGCCTCTCCTCTCCAGGTGAGACAGGTTTGATGCAGAGACAAAGACAGGTGCATCTGCTGGTTAACACCAACCTTATCATTTCTCCTCCCAGATCACAAAGAACGATGATATCACCGTGTCCACAGGTTATGGGCGCGGCGTGTCAAATGTAAAGGTGGGTGCGGTTTCATTCACCTCAAAGCATTTGGCCAGAATCACCTCTAACGTTCTCCCATCTTTTTGCAGATGAAGACGGTTTACTATCAGACTGTAGCGTCCACACAGCCGAAGTGTAACTTTGAGCTCACTGTTGAGGTGGTCATGCCAAGCACCAGTGAGTATTGCTGCAGATTTTACACTTCCGATTTCTTCCAAATTCCAGTCAAACGTTAAACTTAACTGTACCCACCTGTAACCAGAATAAATGCCCTTTTCTCCTCCTCAGATCCGAGATTGCAAAATCCCACCCTGGTCATCTGTGTAAAGTAAGACCCCTGTTGTGACCAAATCAGTGCAGAAACAAACTGTTTGCAGTATAAAACATGGATGTAGTCTGAAAGGTGATGCTAACGTGGAAGTGGATGAAACCTGCATTCTTTCTAAAGGCCACCAGGGGGCAGCACCTGTAGTTGTCTGTGGGGAAACAGCCCTGGGGCCTGACCTCTGTAGACCCTCTCCTGAGGGGTTTTAGGGCTCAGTCACTCTTTCCAGGTCATACTGAATAAAACAGTAATTCCATTTTTAAATTCTGGTCATTCTGACTGTCAGAGATGAGGACTATTTGGGCAGTGCTCACTGGCTCGATACGTCCGCTTTCAAAGCATCATGATATTTAAAATACTCATCTCAGGTCTTCACAAACCAGCGGGTGATGTTACCGTGGCTACATCAATCTTTTTTACCTTCAAACGACTCCTGCAGCCTTGATGGTCTGTTTTCCTGTTTAAGTGAATGCTGGCAGTCCCAAAAACCCTCTAAAATTCTGCAGTAATAAACCTGATGTATTGTGGTCCAAAGATTTCTTCTATGCCGGCCCACACTGAGCTCGGTTCATTCACCAAATATGCCAACCAGTCTGCTCACGGCCTGGGAGTACCTGTCACACTCCCAATGGCTCAAAAACATTTCCACAGTTAGATCCACACTTGTCTCCTAATGATTCACACAGGGTCATGCAGAGCTGCAGTCAGCACTCAGAGACTGGAAGAGTCTGCTCTCTGAGACCAGAGACCTACTGGCGGTACCAGGAGAACGGTACCTGTCTGACTGCATTGTGCCAAGTGTAAAGTTTGGTGGGGGGGGGGTTCTCAGGAGTTGGGCTCGGCCCCTTAGTTCCAGTGAAAGGAACTCTCAATGCTTCAGCATAACAAGACAGTTTGGACAATTTGATGCTCCCAACTTTGTGGGAACAGTTTGGGGATGGCCCCTTCCAGTTCCAGCATGACTGCACACCAGTGCACAAAGCAGCTCCATAAAGACATGGATGAGCCAGTTTGGTGTGGAAGAACTTGACTGGCCTGCACAGAGTCCTGACCTCAGCCTGATAGAACACCTTTGGGATCAATTAGAGCAGAGACTGTGAGCCAGGCCTTCTCTTCCAACTTGACCTCTGACCTCACAAATGTGCTCCTGGAAGAATGGTCCGAAATTCCCATAAATACTCCTAAACCTTGTGGAAAGCCTCCCAGAAGAGTTGAAGCTGTTATAGCTGCAAAGGGTGGGCTGACGTCATATTAAAAATGATGGATTAAGAATTAGAAGTCACTCAAGTTCATTCAAGTGTGAAGGCAGACGACTAATACTTTTGATAGTGCACTTTATGTACAGCAGATGAACAGGATCTGAAAGAGCTGACACTGGACCTAAGAGGTGCATCTGGACCTTCAGCTGATCCAGCTACTGTTCACTGAAGCCTCATCAGAAATGGTCTCAGTGGGAGGGCAGCTGTCAGGAAGCCATTTTTAAGGAAGGGAAACATGGAGGTATGCCACATTATACAATCAGTGGCAGCAGGTCTGATGGAGGGATGGATCCAAATCATCATCAGTATGTGCGGAGGAGGTCAGAGGAGGTCCAACAGTGAGTGTCAGTAGCTGTCTGAAACACGGTGGAGGCTCTGTCATGGTTTGGGCTGCATCTCAGCCAGTGGTGTTTATGAACACAGAAAAGTACCATCAGATTTTGATCCATCATGCAGTACTATCTGGAAAGGTTCTGATTGACAGCAGCTTCATTGTATAGAATGAAAATGATCCCAAACATACTGCCAGTGCAGTAAAAGCATCTCTGGATAGAAAAACACACAGTGGAAACTATCAGTCATGGACTGGCCTCCCCCGAGCCAGGACCTCAGCTTTACTGAAACAGTGTGAGATCATCGTCAGAGAGAACAGAACAAAAGGCTGAAACTGCTTAAAGCAATGACAGAAAGCTGCCTCAGAGTTCAAGCTGTGCTGAAGGATAAAGGAGGTCACACCAAATACTGACTTTCAAGGTGCTTAGAACTGTGCGAGCTCTGTTTTTCCCTCATATGCTGTATTTTCATATGTTTGCACGTTTCAGTAAATCTCTGCAGCTATTTCACATTTTCCTGCAAAATATAAAGAAACGAGGGTAGCTCAGGACTTTTGCACAGTATTAAATATTACTTTGTACTGTCCATGGTGGCAGCTAGCTGGCTAAACTCAGTTTGCTCTCTGATGTTGCCTCCATCTAGAGTTATATCTGTGAAGAAGAGAGGCACCGAGGCATAAATGTTTTTGTCCCGAGTCCTTCACAGTTTTTATGTCACAGTTCGTTCAGACACTGGCAGGAAAAAATGTTTAATAAATGAAAAAAGTTGCATAAGCACATATAACTGTGCTGCAGGTATAAACCTCCTCCTAATGAGGTGTACACAGAGTCCAGTCTGACAGTGATGAAGATCCAGCTGCCGACAGGTGTGGCTGCATACCTGGAAGACCTGAAACAGGTGAGCACAGCTTCTGATAGTCAGTAGCAGTTTGAGTCTGTGTGCGCACACAATGAAATCATCTTGTTGCTGCTTTGCAGTTCACGGACCCCATGCAGCCGATCATCTCCCACTACGAGCTCCAGGGAAACACTGTGGTCATTCAGATGGACTCTGTGAGTCACCGAAACACCTCCAGAACCACAACACCAGAACCACACACACACACACACACACTGGTCCTCTGAGCCACAACACCAGAAACACACACAGACATACACCAGTCCACCAGACACAAGCGTTGGAGTGTGAATGTTAGAAAGCAAAAGCACTTAGCTTAGTTTCATATGGAAGTGCTTGTGCGAATGGGTGAATGCAAACATGTTGTATAAGCGCTCTGAGTGCTCTATTAGAGTAGAAAAGCTCTATATAAGAACTAGTCCATTTACCAGAACCACACACATGCCGTCTTTTAAAGAATCACTTTCCCATCCTGCGTGTTTGTGCAACTCAATCTCTGGGCAGATAAAAAACATGATGCTAACAGAAGATAATATAACAGTACAGGATCTTTAAGCACATTCACAGAGGTGTTATAATTTCATATTTTCAAATAACTTCTATCTTTAATTTTAATTTTTATGTTTTCCTAGATATTAAAACTCAAACTCAGCGCTCTGACTCACAGTCAGGTTTGAATAAACAGATGAACCAAAGCCTCGTCAGAGAGTTTGGGATCATAAATTAGAGCAAAAGTTTTCATTTTTATTTCAGTGACTAAAATTTTTTTTTACTACACTTAGTCTTACAATCCCAATTCCAAAAAGTTGGGAGATAAAAACAGTGCAGTGATTTGAGGGCATCACAAACCTGCTTTAATTCACAATCAAGGCAATGAAACGTTTAAACTGAGAAAATGAACAATTTTAAGGAAAATCTGAGCTCATTTTGAATGTGACTTCTCAAAAAATTTGGGATGTAGCAACAAAAGGTATATACGGGTTTGAGAGCAGCATGTGCTCCCATCCAGACGATGTCCTCTTCAGGGAAGACCTTCATATTTCAGCTGATGCTAAACTGCACACTGCAGCTATTCCAGCAGCACGGCTTCGTAGCAGCAGAGTCCAGATGCTGCACTAGCCTGTCTGCAGCCCAGACCTTTGACCAGCTGAGAACATTTGGATAATCAGGATCCCAAAAATAGGGCAAAGCAGACCCAGGACTGCTGAGCAGCTGGAATCCTCCATCAGACAGAACGGGACAACATTCCTGCTCTCCTCAGTTCACATGTTTGCAGACTGTAAAGCAGAGGGGATGCTGCACAGCGTGAGAGATATGTCTTGCTGCCATCAAATTCAAGATGAGCTCATATTGTTATTAAAATGGTTTACTTCTTCAGTTAATACATTTCATGTTTTTAATTTTTTATTGTGAATAAAATCTCTTTTTTATGAGATTTTTATTTACGTTTTGGACAGCGTGCAATGTTTTCAGAGTTGGGGTTATATTTTTGTTTTAGTTTGAATTCATGATAATAACTTTTCCCCTTGAAACAGCTGAACGTGTTGTGTAAGCGCTTTGAGTGCTTAGAGTAGAAAGCTCTATATAAGAACTGGTCCATTTAAGTGATGATTTAGTGAACAATGATTTTCAAGAACACGTCTGTAACTAGAAAGTGCAGGCAGGGTGGAGACGAATGTCGGGGGGGGCGGGGTCAGCTGATGACCACTGAGGTGCACACAGGTGTGAAGTGTAGAGACAAATCTGAAGCTAACTGGAACAGGTTGCTGCCAACCTGATGGATGTTAAGAAGTTAAGGTTTTTTGCCTGTGCCTCTCTTATGATATTGTTTTCCACTTTAAAAGACATGATGATGTAACTTCCTGTCTGGCTGCCAGGTTCCCTCAGACATCTTCCTGTGCATTGGCTTCCGGCTCAGGACCAAGTTCCAGGTGACTGGAGCCACCAAGTCCCTGGTCAGTGTCACTGAGCCCCAGGACAAAGGTGAGTCTGAGCCTGTCCGCTCATTCAGACAGGAAATATGGACATATATTTAATTTCTCATAACAAACGAGTCCAAATCTTTAAAAAAAGACCTAAAAATGTCTCTTCAGTTTTTGTTTATGTGCTACAGACGCCAAATTCAGAGATTGGGCTACAACTCATGAGCACTGAGTATCGCCCCTCAGCTGACTTCCAGAAGTTAGCCAATCAAAAGAAAGTGGGCTTTTAGGGAAACAGGAATTTATCATCTTACTTTGAAAAATGACTTGTATAGGGTTGGGGTTGCATTGTTTGAGACACCTTTGTTTGATCATGTACAGATTTGATTTCTCTGCTGAGCCCACTTTAAAATACACTGCTCAAAAAAAATAAAGGGAACATTTAAACAACACAATATAACTCCAAGTAAATCAAACTTCTGTGATATCAAACTGTCCACTTAGGAAGCAACACTGATTGACAATCAGTTTCACATGCTGTTGTGCAAATGGAATAGACAACAGGTAGAAATTATTTTGCAATTAGCAAGACACACTCAATAAAGGAGTGGTTCTGCAGGTGGGGCCCACAGACCACTTCTCAGTACCTATGCTTTCTGGCTGATGTTTTGGTCACTTTTGAATGTTGGTGGTGCTTTCACACTCGTGGTAGCATGAGACGGACTCTACAACCCACACAAGTGGCTCAGGTAGTGTAGCTCATCTAGGATGGCACATCAATGCGAGCTGTGGCAGGAAGATTTGCTGTGTCTGTCACCATAGTGTCCAGAGGCTGGAGGCACAACCAGGAGACAGGCTAGTACACCAGGAGACGTGAAGGAGGCCGTAGGAGGGCAACGACCCAGCAGCTGGACCGCTACCTCCGCCTTTGTGCAAGGAGGAACAGGAGGAACACTGCCAGAGCCCTGCAAAATGACCTCCAGCAGGCCACAAATGTGCATGTGTCTGCACAAACGGTTAGAAACCGACTCCATGAGGATGGTATGAGGGCCCGGCGTCCACAGATGGGGGTTGTGCTCACAGCCCAACACTGTGCAGGACGCTTGGCATTTGCCAGAGACCAGGATTGGCAAATTCGCCACTGGTGCCCTGTGCTCTTCACTGATGAAAGCAGGTTCACACTGAGCACATGTGACAGTCATGACAGAGTCTGGAGATGCTGTGGAGAGCAATCTGCTGCCTGCAACATCCTTCAGCATGACCAGTTTGGCAGTGGGTCAGTAATGGTGTGGGGTGGCATTTCGTTGGAGGGCTGCACAGTCCTCCATGTGCTCGCCAGAGGTAGCATGACTGCCATTAGCTACCGAGATGAGATCCTCAGACCCCTTGTGAGACCATATGCTGGTGCGGTTGGCCCTGGGTTCCTCCTAATGCAGGACAATGCTAGACCTCATGTGGCTGGAGTGTGTCAGCAGTTCCTGCAAGATGACGGCGTTGAAGCTATGGACTGGCCCACCCGTTCCCCAGACCTGAATCCGATTGAGCACATCTGGGACATCATGTCTCGCCCAATCCACCAACATCACGTTGCACCACAGACTGTCCAGGAGTTGGGGGATGCTTTAGTCCAGGTCTGGGAGGAGATCCCGCAGGAGACCATCTGCCACCTCATCAGGAGCATGCCCAGGCATTGTAGGGAGGTCATACAGGCACGTGGTGGCCACACACAATACTGAGCCTCATTTTGACTTGTTTTAAGGACATTACATCAAAGTTGGATCAGCCTGTAGTGTGTTTTTCCACTTTAATTTTGTGTGTGACTCCAAATCCAGGCCTCCATTGGTTAATAAATTTGATTTCCATTGATGATTTTTGTGTGATTTTATTGTCAGCACAATAAACTTTGTACAGAACAAAGTATTCAATGAGAATATTTCATTTATTCAGATCTAGGATGTGTTATTTGAGTGTTCCCTTTATTTTTTTTTTGAGCAGTGTATTACACATCACAGTATTGCAGGTTTGGATCTAGCAGAAGGTACTGAATGTGGTCCTTCAGCTTTTGGTCCCAGAACATCCCAGCATCACTTTCAGCTAAACTGTAAACTCGTCCTGTGGGATGGTGAGACTGAAGCTTTGGGGAAACCAAATGGATGGTGTGTTTATTTTAGAGCTGCTGCACTGTTTGTTTCATTTTAAGCTCTTAATGAAGACTTAAAGCAAAAAAGTTCTTGTGGCTTGTTTACATTTGAGAAGGAAAAAGCTTGAAGGAAACTTGTCGTTTCTCCTAAATTATCGACTAAAGTCTCCCAAATTCAGCCTTTGTTCTCAGTGTGGTCCTGGTATGTTACCTCAATCTGTCATTTTTTAAATTGACTTCTAACAGTCGTATTAATGTGCATTTTTTTTCTCTCTTTCAGGCAGTTTGTGCACAAAGCAGTTCTCATATGAGCAGCAGGAGCTGCAGCGCCTCTGTTTGGGCGTAGAGTGTCAGTGCATGACAGGTAATGAGCCCTTCTGATTGGCTGAGGTTTCTGTTACCTGGTTGAACTTTTTCATGGACTGTAGCGTGTTTCTGTTTGTTGACGTGTAGCTGCGTGCGCCATCTACAGAGGAGACGTGGACGTGACGCTGACAGCAGATAAACGAACCAACGAGACATGCCAGCCTCACATCAAATACGGTGAGCTGAGTGAAACCCACGTCTTCCACCGCAGGTCCTCCTTAACCTCCTCCTGCAGGGGGACTTCATGTATTTGTTTCAGGGCCTCGGTTCAGCCATCGATGCCACATGATTGGAGGCTTGCTGCGGTTGGTTAATGTGTCTCATTGTTTGAAATGAAGCTGAAGTGTTCACATGTTGTTTCCTGCTGCAGCGTACAAGGTGAGTGTGACGTCTTCAGCAGCAGAAGGAGACTTTATGATCTACACAGCCACCGTAGATGAAGTCATTAAGAGCACAAGTAAAGGTGAGCAGCAGCTGGTCTGGGGTGCAGGTTCAAACTGGGTTGATGGACCCAAATGCAGCCCTGCAAGGCTTCTATCTTTGTCTGTCTGCTGTTTCCTGCAGTTTTGCACCGACTAAATGTTCAAACATTCTGAGTTATGAATCAGTGAACTATTTAAAAACATGTTATTTTCATAAAGGAGATGTGTAGCTGTGTTCTGGGTGAAATTTTTTACCTTCTTTAGCCTATTTTAGCTCCTGGTTTTGGTTTTTATTTGCTGCCTTTTTCCTGCAGCCAGAGGACTTTCAGCACATCATAGTATTTTCTACTTTAACCTGAGCGGTTAAATGCCGGAAGCTGTTGTTTGAGGTATCAAAGTGAAATCTTCTTCTGTGGTATTTCATCACCTGCTGCAGATTTGGAGGGGGTCAGAGCCGGGACCGTGGTGGACCTGGTGAAGAAGGCCACCTGTAGTGGCATGGATATCCAGAGCAACAAGCAGTACCTGGTAATGGGAGCCAACGGGTCAGAGGTCACGCTCCAGAACAGCTTCAAGTCAGTATCAGTCTCTCTCACCTGTCGCTCTTCCTGATTGGTTGAGACTGAGTTGATGTATTCGTGTTCCAGGTACCGTCTTCCTCTGGACTCTGAGGCCGTGGTGGAGCTGTGGCCGGATGACTGTAGTTCTCCCGAGTGTTTGGACTACATTTCCCACTTGGAGGATTTCACCCTGAACCTGCAGTTAGGCGCCTGCAACTGATTTGTCACTGCACTCTGTGATGTCATACTGAGAGGTGGAGTTTATAGTGAAGCAAATAATTTTTGTATTGTGAGAAATTCTTAGTGGCTCAGAGTCTAAATGTAAATGAATTTGTTGCCTTTTCAGTCATTTCAGAATGTGTCAATAAAAACAAAGAAATTCTCTGTGGTCTGATAAGTGCACACACGCTATTGGTCAATGTGAGAATGACTGCTTAATAAATGTCACCTTTATTTTGTAAAGAAGGAAAACATCTATTTTGATTTAATTTTATTTTTGAATGAATTGAAAATGAAGCCAAACGCTACGCCAGCTTCTAGCTTTGTTTGAAGTGTGTCGATCAAACCCGAGGACACAAAGTCCCAGAATGCTTAAAGCTTTTTGGACTCAAACAGCTTATCACACACACTCTTTGAGCAGTCTTTTATTGGAAAACTTAGAATTAATGATGTGATCTGTGAAGGTGAAAACATTATTTCAAAATATGTGACAAATTTTTATCAAAGATTATACATGACTGACTCAGAAAATGAAGATGACATGAATAGAGAACGGGAAGAGATTTTAATAGCAAAGATGATCACTTTAAGTCACTTTGTGATCAAGGATTTAATTTAAAAGAAGTTCAAGAATCCACTGGATAGATAGCAGATAACAGAGCTCCTGGGAATGATGGTTTAATTAGCAAAGCCTCACCATTCTTAAAGCCTCTGGATTTATGGCTGCAGAAACATTTGTAATTACATTTGATTAGTTTAATGGATATATTATAGTAGTATATAATGGTGGCAATCATGATTTATGACTGACAGGTGGGTGACAGGTGGGGGTCAAAGGTCATGAGAGTCCTCGTGCGCGTGCGTGTGATCGTGCGTGATCGAATGATTTATGATTATCAGCTGCATGTGTCTCCTAGTAGGATGTGGTGTCTGGAAAAAGGGCTATCCCATTCATACTGTTTGTGAAGATGCTTAAATAAACTCTTTAACAGGTGATATGAGCATCAAAGACTGTAATTCTCCACAGGCAATTATACCATCTGTTTTTTAACTATAAGACAATGCACACTGCATTGCTTAGAGTCCATTTTTGCTTAATCTGTGAACTTTATTGGGACAAAGCTTGTAAAGTGTGTATAAAGGGCCCTGCTGCTATAATGTTTTTCAGAGCGCTGAATGTTTTGGATATAGAAACACCACAACCTTGTGTGATGGTATTAATTTCACCTCATAGTTTTAAGTAATATAATTCAATACAAATGATTTTACTCATAAAACAAAGCCTAGTAGCTAATCCTAACTGATATTCACCCAGTAGATGTGCGCGGTGCAGCGCTGTTTGAGTAAACTTTCATGTGTACTGTTAGAATATAATTAATGCTTTTCTCTCTCTTGTACAGCTGCTTTAAACTAAAACTACAATAGGAGAGACATACAAACTGTGGAGATAAACAAAATACTTTGTGTGTCTACACGTCCTGCGTGTCCAACATGGATTTTGTGATCTGTTTGGTGTGATATATGAACATATAAAGTCTTTATGGATCAAACAGCAGATGAATAGGTGAGTAATTATCTTTAAGAATAATGTTGATAACAGCTGTGCTGAAGTACAAAGATGCTTTAACACCTTTAGGGTTTATGAGCAGCGCTGTGTGGACTTTTTTTTTTCCTTTTAAGCTCAATGACTCGTCTGTAGCACACGCTTGAAACACAAAAATATATAATTACATTGTGGTGGCCACATATATGCACATTTCACACCAGAATGCCCCAAGCTCTTATTGCGAAGAGAGAGACCGGAATAGATCTGGAAAAGGCGGGAGAGAGAGGCCTGGAATAAAAGGGCATGACTTCTCCTTTTGAGAGGCAGTCATATTTTGAGTCCTAGCTTGTTGTGAGTTTACCGCCAATAAAGCTGAGACTACATACCTGCTTGTGTCTCCTTCCACTGACTCCTACATTGGTGACCCCGACTAAAGAACATGTCTGCTGACGACAGCTCAACGGCCGTGGCCGCTGTTTCCTCACCAGCCGCCGCCGTTTCTCCCGCTATTTTTGCAGCCACGGTCAAGCTCCCGGAGTTCTGGCAGCACGATCCAGAGCCTTGGTTCCAGCATGTGGAGGCCCAGTTTCACCTCCGCGGGATCACCTCAGACGACACCAAGTATTACCATGTCGTCGCGGCGCTGGACTCTGCTTCTACCCGCCGGCTGATGGGACTGCTCCGGAACCCGCCGCCTGCTAACAAGTATGGAGCGCTGAAGGAGAACCTGCTGCGGATTTATCAGCTTTCAGACGAAGAGCGGGCTGATCGCCTGTTGTCCCTGAATGGCTTGGGAGATGGTAAACCCTCCGAACTGATGGAGCACATGCTGGCTCTGCTCGGCCCGGGCGACGCTTCGTTTCTCTTTACGCATCTGTTCCTGCGCCAGCTCCCCCCTCCCGTACGCACCGCGCTAGCCAGCTCCGCTCTGATACGGGCCAAGGATTACCGCGGGCTAGCTGAAGAGGCGGACAAGATTTTGCTGGCATCCAGGCATTCCGGAGTGCATGCACTTTTACCAAGTGCAGCTCTACAAGGGACGGAGACTAGAGAAGCTGGTGCTGTGGCCGCCGTCGCAGAGCGCCGGAGGAAGGAGAGCATGCTCTGCTTCTATCATCGCCGGTTCGGAGTGAAGGCGAAGCGCTGCATTCCGCCGTGTACCTTCCAGCACCAGGGAAACGAGAGGGCCGGTGCTCACTAGCAGCTGTGTGCGCTGGCAGCTCGGACGAGCTGCTCTTCATTGAGGACACTGCTTCGGGACGCCGTCTGCTTGTGGACTCGGGTGCTCAGCGTAGCATCATGCCGGCTTCAGCTGCGGACGCCTTGGGACAATGTCACGGACCCCTGCTGGACGCGGCGAACGGTACCCCCATTCGCACATATGGAATGAGGTTGGTGACTGTGTGTTTCAAGGGACGTCAGTTTAACTGGGACTTTGTGATAGCGTCTGTGTCAGTACCTATACTCGGCGCTGATTTCTTGTGTGCTTTCAGGTTGTTGGTCGATGTAGCTAATAGGTGCTTGATAGATGCTGTGTCTTTTGATACCTACCCCTGTACACTTGGTAGTCCTGGCCCCCTGCCCCTCGCTAACATGCTTGCCACAGGTGATGAGTATCAGCGTTTGCTTGCCGAGTTTCCCACCCTCACGGTTCCCACCTTCTCTGCAGCCGTAGCTAAACATGGTGTGGAGCATTACATTACCACTGTGGGTCCGCCGGTTTTTGCGCGTGCACGCCGTCTCGATGCCGCTAAGTTAGCGATAGCCAGGGAGGAGTTTGCAAACATGGAGCGCCTTGGTATTGTGCGCCGCTCGAACAGCCCGTGGGTGTCCCCGTTGCACATGGTCCCTAAAGCTGACGGTGGGTGGCGCCCTTGTGGGGATTTTCGGCGCCTTAATAATGCGACGACTAATGACAGGTACCCGGTTCCCCACATTCAAGATTTTTCGGTTCATCTTGCGGGGGCAACTATTTTTTCAAAGGTGGATTTGGTGAGGGGATACCATCAGGTTCCTGTCCATCCGCATGATGTGCCCAAGACCGTGGTTATCACTCCTTTTGGCCTTTTCGAGTTTTTGCGAATGCCCTTCAGTCTGAAGGGCGCGGCACAGATGTTTCAGCGCCTCATGGACTCCGTTTTGCGTGGTATGCCATTTTTGTTCGTCTATCTGGATGACATACTGGTTGCCAGTCCTTCCGCCGCGGAGCATTCAGTGCACCTCCGCCAGTTGTTTGAGCGTCTCAGTGAGCACGGTTTGATTGTGAATCCAGCTAAATGCCAGTTCGGTCTGCCGGCCATAGAGTTTTTGGGACACCTCGTTTCGCCCCAAGGGGCGTTTCCCCTGCCCGCTAAGGTGGAGGCGGTTTCTGCTTTTCCGCGCCCTCCCTCAGTGAAGCCCCTGCAGGAGTTTTTGGGGATGGTGAACTTTTATAACCGTTTCATCCCCCGGGCTGCTCACCTCATGCACCCTCTGTACAATGCATTTAAGGGCAAGAAAGGCAACCAAGAGATAGAGTGGACACCTGAGCGGGTGCAGGCATTTGACAGTGCCAAAGCTGCTCTTGCCAACGCTGCCCTGCTGGCCCACCCATCTCCCGAGGCGCCTGTTGCCCTTACTACCGATGCCTCCGATTTTGCAGTCGGGGCCGTGTGCGAACAATGGGTGGGTGGTGCTTGGCAGCCCCTCGCCTTTTTTAGCAGGAAGCTTCGGGATGCGGAGAGGAAATACAGTACGTTTGACAGGGAGCTCCTTGCCCTTTTTCTCGCGACACGTCATTTCCGGTTCCTGCTTGAGGGCCGTGACTTTACCGCTTTTGTAGACCACAAACCTCTCACATTTGCCATGGCAAAGGTTTCAGAACCATGGACTGCACGGCAGCAACGGCAGCTTTCTGCTATTTCAGAGTTTACCACTGACATTCAGCACGTCGCTGGCAAGTGTAATCGGGTGGCTGACTGTCTGTCCAGGGCGCAGGTTAGTTCTGTGCATTTGGGAGTGGACTACTCTGCCATGGCTGCCGACCAACTTACGGATACGGAGATTCAGGCTTTTAAGGTGGCCGAGTCCAGTTTGCGTTTGGAAGATGTCTCATTTCAGGATAGTGGCGTAACCCTACTTTGCGACGTCTCATTGGGCAGGCCTCGACCCTTGGTTCCTGCTTGCTGGCGTCGGCGGGTTTTTGAGGCAGTTCATTCTCTTTCGCACCCAGGAGTTAAAGCCTCAGTTAAGTTGGTGGGGGCCAAGTTTGTGTGGCCCGGCCTCCGGAAAGAGGTCAGGGCGTGGGCTTCCTCATGTGTTGCTTGTCAGCGCGCCAAAGTGCAACGACACACCAAATCCCCTCTGGAGCACTTTCCCATACCCCAGAGAAGGTTCGAACATGTCCATGTAGACCTGGTAGGTCCATTTCCCCCTTCCCGGGGTTTCACCCATCTCCTGACAATGGTGGACAGGATGACTCGGTGGCCTGAAGCAGTTCCTTTGTCGTCAACCACCTCAGCAGATGTTGCTCGTGCATTCGTCTCCTCCTGGGTATCTCGGTTTGGCGTACCGCTTGACTTGACATCTGACAGGGGTCCTCAGTTCACGTCTGAGCTGTGGACTGCTGTGGCGGAGAACCTTGGCGTCAAACTCCATCGCACTACCGCGTACCACCCGCAGGCCAATGGCCTTTGCGAGAGGTTCCACCGTACCATGAAGGCTGCCTTACGGGCTGCGCTGGTGGACAGCAGCTGGGTTGACCGCCTTCCTTGGGTCCTGCTGGGCCTGCGTGCGACACCTAAGGAGGACCTGCAGTCTTCTTCAGCTGAGCTGGTCCTGGGCCAGCCTTTGAGGGTTCCAGGGGAATTCCTTCCTGGCGCATCTGCTTCGGGGGCCGACAAAAGGAGCGGGCCGGTTTTCCCGGGGAATGATAGGTTTTTGGCCCCAGTAGCGGTGCATCACTGCCTTCAACAGTCATATGTGCCAAAGGACCTGATGTCTGCCAAGTACATTTTTATCCGCCATGACGCGCACCGTTCTCCACTTCGACCTCCTTATGATGGTCCATTCCGTGTGCTAGAGGTGGGACCTAAGGATTTTTTGGTTGAGCTGGGAGGTAGTCAGGAGCGGGTTTCGGTGGATCGCCTTAAGCCTGCTCACGTGTTTCCGGATGGTCCTATTGAGTTGGCCCAACCTCCGCGCCGCGGTCGTCCTCCCGTTTCTATGCCTCACTCGGAGGACCTGCCCCCGGCTGCTGTTTTTTCCCCTGCGAGGGGGCAGTCTCGCCGTAGTCGGGGCTATGCCCCTTCCTCGTTTTCACCACCTGTGGTCGCCAAGCACAGCCATAGCGGCCGCCTTGTTAAACCCCCTAGGAGATACTCTTGATGTGGTATTTTATTTTTGCTATGTTGAGTTGAAAATGGTTGCTGTTTTTATTATTGTATTGTTTGCCATTCTGTGTGTTCAGGGGGGGCCTGTGTGGTGGCCACATATATGCACATTTCACACCAGAATGCCCCAAGCTCTTATTGCGAAGAGAGAGACCGGAATAGATCTGGAAAAGGCGGGAGAGAGAGGCCTGGAATAAAAGGGCTTGATTTCTCCTTTTGAGAGGCAGTCATATTTTGAGTCCTAGCTTGTTGTGAGTTTACCGCCAATAAAGCTGAGACTACATACCTGCTCGTGTCTCCTTCCACTGACTCCTACAACATTATGTTTTGGTCTTTTGTAGCATGGATCATAACTATACGAACCATCAAGTGTCTGCTCAATACTTAGGCATGAGACAGTGTGCAGATTTGTGTATAAAACGCTGCTGTGTCTCACCAGTACTGCATTACAAACTTTTATTTTAAAAACATCTTGTCGCAGACTTTGTGCATCAACAAACATTGATATGATACTATGAAAAATACTTAGGTCCTCTATAGTGAAATCAAACTAAGATGATATTTTAGCAAGGAAAGGATCCATTGAGAAATACAAACATCACATAGTTAAAATACATGTTCATAGACATAAAATAATGAAAAATTTATAATATAAGTTAAGTGTGTGAGGTTTCACAACCTGCGCAAATCTCTCTTCTGTGTTTTTGAATAATCATGTTTAGAACGGACTTGACGGTAAGTTTCACAAAGTCGAGCACGACCGCGTGTAGCTGACACGTCTCCACCAGATTGTACTTCTGTGACATTGTAAAATTCTCACACTGTGCAAACGCTGCAGGACCAAGCTTATAACCTAAGTCCTGACCTCATCCTACTGGTCATATGCAGGAACTGCTGTTTTATTCGCACAGAGCACAGGACGTGCGCTGAAGTAGTCACGGTGTTCCATTAACTAGCTAACCTCATACCAGACAGCGTGCGTAATTCACATCTCAAACTAATAATAATAATATCAATGACAGAGCAGCAAAACATAGCTGATAACTCTATAACTAAACACATAAACACCGCCATGAGAACTCCCATGATCCTTTGCTCTGACGCTAACCCTGTGTGCAGGCTACGATACAGAAAAAAAACCAAACAAACGTATTTTGTGCTGTTTCCACAGCATGTTTCTGTGCTGACTTTAGACTCTTTGTGCATGCAAACGGTTAGAGGATATGCCCTATGGTGCTGAAAGCTGCTGTAGATGCTTTTGGGTAAAATAAAAAGTAGTTTAAGTTTATTTATCCAGGTCAAAAGACAGGCTTAACCATCAAGTTGTGGATTTTAAATCGTACATAGGAGTGGGGAGTGATCATAGGAGGGATGATGCAGGAGATTATGGTATCATTCAATGCACACTGTGGTTAAAGGGTGTGAAAAAGCATATCTTTAATGATTAAATGATCTTCTTTTAGGGAAATAGCTTCTGATGTTATTCAACTCCTCCTGTCAGGGGTTCTTGTCGAACTTACATTTGATCAAAACAACGGTGCATGTGAAGTTTTTGATTCTTTATGAATAAAAACAATTTAGGCCTCGCATGACTGAGACTTTGGGGCTTTTTTAGGGACGTACATCTATTTGATGATACTTTATTGATCCCACAATGGGGAAATTACAGTTAACAGAACACCCATCCAAGAAGACAAACAGGACAAACATGGGGAGATAGGTGAACTGTGGCCATGCTGCCCCCCTTCTGGAGGAGCTGCCATTAAAAAGACAGAAACAATAGTGAAAACATATAGGGTTGAGTGAGGAAAAAATCATCTCATACTTTGTATACATATGCACATACACAGTATAAGGTTACAAAAACCTCTGCGACAGAGCAGAAACATATTTGCATATTTAAAGCCAGGATAGCAATACGGTGGGTAAGATCAGGGTCAGGAGGGGATGCAGACGGAGACGAGAGGGTGGGGGCAATGTGAAGCCAGATGCCAGCTCCTAGCCAAAACAGTTCACTGATAGTGATGGAATTTCATCAGCGGTCGTGGTACACCAGATCCAGCTTCACAAATCACAAAGTGGAGTACTAATACTAATCTAAACCTGTGATGTTTTACTTTATGTTCTGACTTTATCGAGTCAAATTTATAATGTTGAATGGTGAGAAACTAATGCCATGATCCTTTTCACAGTGATGACGGGTTTATTATTATTATTATTGAATAAAAACAGACTATTCAAAAGTTTTAACTGTGGATTTTAAAAAACAGAAACTAAAGTAACAAACACACACACACACACACACACACACACACACACACACACACACACACACACACACACACACACACACACACACACACACACACACACACACCCTGGTAATTGGGAATGAATAGTTAAAGTGTACATGGGTGAGTGCCGACCTCTTTGTACCTGAAAATTAGAGTCAGTTAGTGTTTTTTTTTTAAGAAAATGCAGATGTGATAACACATAGAATACAAGAATGCTGTAAGAACTCTTTTTTTTCCCCCACCTTAGATAGGAAAATACACAGCGATTGCTTTAACGTTAGTTTTTGTTTGTTTGGGGACATAGTATGTGATGTTTTATGAATGAAAAGATGATTAAACATATGTTGCACTGTGTTTTCCATGAGGAATGCAGAGTTAAAAATGAGCAGACTGTACAGTTTTAACATTGATTTTTATTTCAACCCCATAAACCAAAAATACAGAGAATGTATTACATACACATCCTGTGTTTGCCTAGCCAATAGTTTTCCACCATGAGAAGCTCTGCTGGTAAGTCCTCAAAGACATACTCCTCCCTCAGTTCATGATACAAACTGTCTATTGCATCTGTGATGTTTAATGCATGCATCAATTCAGACGCCAATTAACCCGCCTTACACAGAAGGCGTAGTGTGACGAGCTTAACGGCCGCAACGCCGTGCTTCGTCAGTTGCTCTTTAGGTAATTGGGGAGATGGTGGAAGTGAAGAAGATGAGGAATCAGGAGGAGGAGGAGGAACGGTCAGCATCTGTGATGGTTGTGAAGTTGTAACAGTTGAAGTTTTAACGTCTGGAAAAACTAAAATTGTTAGTTATGTAGCCATCATTCATGTAATACACAATGATGGTTGTATATAATGATACAACTGAGTGTTACAACAGGACCATGATCCCAATGATCCCAAACACATTGCTAGCAGACCAACATTAAGCTGCTGGAATTTCCTTCCCAAATCCTTGAAAATTTGTGCCCTACGCTTAAAAACTGGTGCCATGGAAACCAACCAGTGTAAATTAACTCTACTAATTCTGCCAAGAACAGTAGTGAAATAACTATGTCAGAGGCTGGTTGATGGATACCAAAAAGCATCTGGCTGAGGTGCAACTTGCTAAGGGACATTATACCATTAGTGGGGTGTATCTTTAAATTTGAGTCCAATAATTCCATCCTGGAAAAGGAACAGTTCAAAGAAATAATAAAAAAAAAACATGAGATCCATGCCCATGATGAGTTTGTACAAACTTTTGACCACGACTGTATTGTGTTTTAAACATAGATCTATGAGGTGGATAGCATGCATCCCAAGATTTGGACTAAACAAGATAAACAATGTCAGTTTAGCATGTCACCATCAGACTGGATACAATTTTGAAAGTTTCTGTGTTAGAAACACTCAATAAGGAGCAAGAGACAGAGAGAGACTCGTGTTCAGAGAATAAGGATTGTCCTGTAAGATACATGAGGAATTTTTGCAAGTCTTAAACCAAGATACAAGCAAGAGGGACCTTGTCGGTAACCAAGAAGCTGCGATGTTCAGAAGAGGTGAAGTTGCCAAGGGAAACAAGAGGACATTTATAGATGCGAAAAAAGCTGAGGTTACATTTAGAGGACAAATATGAGCACAAATCCAATTTTGTGTTAGAGTAGTGCAGCTGATTACTCCTGAATGTTACTGTACTCAAGCCTACTCTGGCTAATTTGTTATCCTCATAACTCATTCCACTGTTATGTAACAGTGCTGTGGGTCTTTTTTAACTTATAAAGACTGCAGCCTTCATTATTTATACCCGTTCATAGCACAGATCTATCTGAGATATAGGCCTACATGGGTTTGTGAATTAAAATAGGACAAACTTCCTGCATTCAGAAGGAAGTGCAGCATGAATGCACCTAACTGTCATCAAAAGAGCCACTTTCAGAGGGATAAAGCCTATTTTCCAGTCAAAGCATCCATTCCTCTATAGCTCAGCATCATTAATGGAGCAGCAGGACCAAGAGCGGTGCTTTAGAGTCATTACCTATTCTACCATAACACCATTATTATTATTTTTTTTAAAAAAGAAATGAGATGATATACAGAATACAGTTTTGCTTCACATAATTTTATGTAAAATATGCTTACCTGAATCCATTTAAAAAAAGACAGAGAGAGAGTAGCTTTTGCGCCGGAGTCTGTGGAAAAACGAGGAAAAGTGCGCAGCGATCGTCTTCACAGAGTGTTAGTGATGTCTTCGCCATGTTTGCTTTATAAACCACAACCCTTTTTTTTATGACTGAGTGTGTGTCCTGTTTGTTTGTTTGAAACCCTCCCCTCAGTCCTTTTTTAACCACCACCTGTTCACTCTGGAAAAGTACTGCGTCCTGCCCTGTCTATTATCATTATATCCTGATTGTTAAATCAAATTAAAAATAACCGCAGAACTTTTCTTTTTTTTTTTTTTTTTTTTTTTTTTTTAGCCTGTCATGTCTGGTAGATCTTGCAAGCAGAACTGTGATCTGAATGCGTTGTTGTGCCAAACATATTTGCTATTTCAAGATGAGCTCTATAGGTTCTCAATAGGCTCTTCTTGTTGATGTTTTAACCCTTTATTTTATTTATCTGAGTTATTTTTCCACATACTATGTAACAGCCAGAGCTGACAGGCTGAAGAAGAGGAAAATAAAGAGAAGAAAAAGGGAGAGAGAAAGGGAGCAAAAAAAAAAGGGGAAAGAGCACAAGTCTATTAATCAGATACTTCATCACTTTAACATATAAAAAAATACTATCAATACTTGCAAAAATAAATTTGTGTGTGAAAAACAAAACTAACAAAGCATGTTACGCACACCAACAATTTTGTTGAGTTGTGATTGAGTGGGCGTTTGTGTCTGTGTCATGTTTGTGTCTGTGTCATGGAACGTACTTACCAATGAGGGCAAAACGCTGCAGCTCCACCCATCAGAAGCCAGAGGCAGGTACGGAAAGCCCCCGGAACCCCAGGCCACCAGCAGCCCACCAAGAGCCAGGAAGACCCCCGGCCACTCAGTCCAAAGACAACCGCACACCTACCCCAGCAGACGGGAGAGGGTGGTCTCAGATGGAGCCCCCCCAGTCGAGGAGCGAGGGCTCCAGAGAACCCAAGGCGATGATAAGCCAGCCCCCCCCAGCGGCCAGCCCCCTGCACTGGCCGGCGGCAGGGCTCCCGGGCCCACGGCACCCAAGGACCGCCCGACCCTCCACAGAGCCCCCCCCCACGCCGAAGAAGCCAACGCAGCCCCGCACCGCACCCCCAAGGGGGGCAGGCCAGCACCCACGCCAGAACACCCAGCCCCACCCAGGAACCCCGAGGCACCCCCATCCCAGGGGGGTAGGGGGGAGGAGGCAACCAGCAAGGAGCGGCCAGGAGGCAAGGCACAAGGCCCAGACCCAGGTCCAGCCATACATACAAACACACCCAGACACCCGTGTACACATTTATACACAGATACTCATACATGCCTATACATACTTACCCACACACAGATATGCCATACATACACATTCACTCACCCACCCATACTCACGGAGACGGTGACAAATACACAAAGACACACATTCATCCATAGCTACCCACCCTCTGAAGGCGGGGCAAGTGGAAACCACCCCAGGGCCAACAGCGACCCCAGGACGCCACCAGCCCGGTCCCCAAGGAACCACCCGACCCCTACCCCGGGCGAGACGCAAGAAATCGGGGTGTAAGATGACCCATCCACCCCTCCTCCTCCCCAACTTGTAGGTCTATGTGTTAATGTTTGTGAGTGAATGAGGTGTATAGGGTGCAGTTAAAATTGAGGGGACAGTTATGCCACAAGCGCCAACTGTTGGTCGTCAGCGCTTGCCCACACTGCCCCCCCAAAACCCTCCATGTCTAAAGTGCAAATAAAATTTGGAGACAGACAGTGACGAGGATCCGAGTGGGGCCACCTCAGCGGCCCATCTCATCAACCTCTGAGTAACATGCCTGCCCCAAAGGTCCTATGTGTATCAGGTTGTAAGTGTGTATGTGTTGTGAGTTATAATGACTAAAGTGCAATTAAAACGGAGAGGCAAGTGGTGGTGCAGCTCTCCACGTGGCCTCTCCATCCTACATCTGTGAGTGATGTGTATTCTGTGTGTGTGTGTGTGTGTGTGTTTGTGTATGGGGAGGGGGAGGGGGGGGGCATATGACCAGGAAGAATCCTGGAAGAAGAGAGCCAGCTGTCCGCTGGCTCAATAGGCACCCCGACCTCCCACACCCCAGCACAGGGCAGGGGGAGGTGAGCCCGGGGCCGCGGTGACAGCATCCCGGAGCACTGCAGCACCCGAGGCTGGCGCCCTCGCCCCCACCGCAGAGGGCGGCCCGCTCCTCCTAGATGCCCATTCACTCAACAATAGACACAAACAGGCGACAGGACATACTGGCCTGGGCATGGAAATGCAGTGCCCAGCCCCCCCCCAACCACCCCACCGCGGCCCCATCCCCCACCCCACCCCCCCGCAATGCAGGCACCCCAGGGCCCCAAAAGCGTAGACCGGACATCCCGACGTCAGGCCAACCCACCCCACCCGGCGGCGCGGCCGGGACAGCAGAGGCCCCCCCCGCGCCAGGGGGGGGCCCACCGGGAGCCGGCGCGGCCCCAGTGCCGGGGCCCCAGACCCCAGCCCCCAAGCCATACAGGGAAGACCAGCCAACCGACCGAGGGCCGGCACCACCCCCCCAAGCACCCCGCCCACACCCCAGGACCGAAGGCAGCACCATCCAAGCCCCCACCACCATCAACCAGGACAGGCACACAGACATCACCAGAAGGTCGCCCCAGGACCCCAGCCCCAGGAGGCTACCAGCTACCCAGGCCCCCGGAGTCCCCCCCCACCCCCCCACAAAGCACATCAGGAGCAGAGCCCGCAGCCCACCACCCCCACTAAGTAATGGAGCTGAGCAGTGGGAACCAAAGAGAGTCAAATTCCTCCAATTTGTTTTTAGAAGAAGCAGACATTCTCTCTAAACTAACATGATCTACTAATAAATTTCTGTACTGAGTAATACATAGTTTATTTTTTGTCTTCCAGTTCATGAGGATCATCTTCTTAGCGATGCACAAGGCAGTAAGAACTATGTGTGATATATTTAACTCCATAATTAATTCACTGACATCACCTAAGATGCATAGTCTGGGGGAAGTTGGGATACGACAGCTAAACCATGTGGATAGATCTTCACAAATCCTCTGCCAAAATCTCTGAACTGGTACACAAGACCACAGAGCGTGTAGATGATTATCCTCTGAATTGCTTGTACAGTGGGTGCATATGTTTGAGTGTGTAAGGCCCATTTGGAACATCCTTTGTCCAGTGTAGTATGTTCTATGGAGAATCTTATATTGTACAAGTTGTATTTGGGGTCTTTTAGTCATTTTGAAGATATTTAAACATATTTCTGTCCATAAATTTTGATCCAGGTTGACAGAAAGATCACGCTCCCATTTTGTAATTGGGAGGGAAACTGAATCATCAGTTTTTATTAATAATTTATATAATTTTGATAACAATTTTGGGGTACAGAGGTTAAGAAATTCTGTTACCCAAGTAGGCATTTCTAGATTCAATTGATTAAGGTTAAATCTTCCCTGTAGGACGGACTTAACTTGTTGATATTCCAGAAATCTACCGTTGCCAATTCTATATTTTGATATAAGTTCTTGGAACGTGATAAAATTTCCATCTTGGATAATATGTTCTAAGTTATTTATACCCTTATCACGCCATAACGGAAAATTCAGCATTTTCTTTTTCTGACAAATATCTGGATTGTTCCAAATGGGTGTTAGTTTACAGGGGATGAGTGAAGACTTAGTTATTTTTAAAAATTCCCACCAGGCTGTCAGAGAGGTATTTATACTAAGGACTTTATAGCAGTTATGATGTTTAATACTGGAACTAATGAAAGGTAAATCTGAGATTTTTATTTTTCCACAAAACGCCTGTTCTAGATCCAGCCATGGGTTGTCTAATGAATTGGATTTGATCCACTTTGAAATATACTGCAATCTACTGCTTAAGAAATAGTAATAAAAGTTTGGTAATTCTAGACCTCCACTGTGTTTTGGCTTTTGTAAAGTTTTTAAGCTTATTCTTGACGGTTTGTTTTTCCATAAAAATTTTGAGATGTTTGAATCTAGTGACTTAAACCAAGGAAGAGTAGGTTTATTAGGGATCAATGAAAATAGATAATTAATTTTTGGTAAAACCATCATTTTAATGGCAGCAACTCTCCCCATGAGTGATATAGGTAAACTGTTCCAACGTGTGAGATCATCCTCCATTGTTTTTAATAAGGGGATATGATTTAATCGTACCAAGTCTGAGAGCCTGGCGGAAAAATTTATGCCTAAATATCTAATATTTCCTGACTTTAGTGGGGTCCTAGAGGTTCTCTGGAAATTACAATTCAGAGGCAAAACTGTTGATTTACTCCAATTGATAGAGTAATCAGATATAGATGAGAACTTATCTATCAGTGTGATAGTCTTCAAAAGAGAGCCTTGTGAGTTCCCAAGGAAAAGTAATACATCATCAGCATAAAGGCTAAGTTTATGGTCCATATTTTCAGTTTGAATCCCTTTAATATTTACATTTTGACGGATTGCTGCTGCTAGCGGCTCAATGAAAATTACAAAAAGAGAGGGAGAGAGTGGGCAGCCCTGCCTAGTGCCCCTCTGCAGACTGAAACTTTGTGAAATGAGATCATTTGTCCTAACACGCGCATTCGGAGAGCTGTGTAGTGTTCTGATCCAGTTTATAAAGGAGGAACCGAATCCAAATTTTTGCAGAACTGCTAGTAAGAATTTCCAATTTACCCGATCAAATGCCTTTTCTGCATCTAAAGACACGATTGTCGTCTCTAATTTGTTAATAGAACAATAGTCTATTATATTTATCAGTCGACGTGTATTATTGGCTGAGTGCCGACCCTTGATAAAGCCTGTTTGATCTGGATGTACAATAAATGGAGTAATACTTTCTAATCTTTTGGCAAGGGCTTTGCAAATTATTTTAAGATCTACATTAATGAGAGAGATTGGCCTGTAGCTGGATGGGAGTGTGGGGTCTTTGCCTGGTTTAAGAAGCAGGCTAATGTTAGCAGAGTTTAAGGTTGGAGATAAGATGTGGTCATTCTGAATCTGAGTTACCATTCTGAAAAAAATGGGAGCTAGCTCAGACCAAAATTCTTTATAAAACTCGGCTGGAAAACCATCTGGGCCTGGGGCTTTATTATTTGGGAGATGCTGTAGGGCTTCACTAAGTTCAGACCATGAAAGAGGTAAATCCAGAGCTGCAGCCTGGCTGTCATTTAGTTTTGGTAGATTTATATTATTAAGAAATTCTTCAATTTCAGTATCAGATGGGTTAATCTGTGGTGAATATAAGGCTTCATAGAAGTCTCTGAAAGAGTTATTTATTTGTTGTGGGTCATGAGTAATAATACCAGTTGAGTCTTTAATAGAAAAAATAGCTGTTTTTTCTTTATTCAGTTTTAATTGCTTGGCCAGGAATTTTCCAGATTTATTTCCATGCTCAAAGTTTTCCAAACGCAGCCTCTGCAACATAAATTGTGTCCTTTTATCAATTATTTCATTTAGCTCCAGTTTCAGTTTCCTCAGGCTGATAATTGTATGTTCTTGTGGTGAAGCGGCATAGGCAGTTTCTAAAGATTTAATTTTTTGTTCTAATTCTAACACAAGTGCTTTTTCTTTATTTTTCCTATGCGAGCAGTAAGATATTATTTTGCCCCGCATTACTGCCTTTCCTGCTTCCCAAAGAACACATGGTGATATTCCTGGAATATCATTATATTCTAAGTATGCTGACCATTCCTTTTTGAAATAATTAATAAAATCTTCTTCTTTAAGTAATGATGTATTAAATCTCCAGTTCCTGATTGGTGGTGTGACTCTTTTCTGTGTCAGAGACATAGACACCGGTGCATGATCGCTAATAGTGATAGGGTGAATCTGAGTGTCTGTGATATCCATCATTATGGAGCTGCTAACTAAAAAGTAATCTAAGCGGGAATGAGATTTGTGTACTGGTGAGAAATAACTATAATCTCTCAAAGTAGGGTGATGTGAACGCCAAGCATCGCAAAGACCAAAATCCTTCATGTACTGTTTAAGAATGTCTGCAGACTGCCAGTTCCTCTGACTCACTGCTGTACTGAGCCTGTCAATATCTGCATTAAGTACCAGGTTGAAGTCTCCTCCTATTACAAGTGTGGTGTCAGAGTGATCTGAGAGTGAAGTGAACAAAGCATGAAAGAAGGAGGGGTCATCAACATTTGGTCCATATATACTAGCAATACATAAATCTGTATTCTGTATAGATAAATTAAGTATTATAAATCTACCTTCAGGGTCTATTGTACTGTTGCTAATGTTAAAGTTTATCTTCTTGTTAATCAATATAGCTACACCTCTTTGTTTGGAGTTATAGCAGGCTGAGTACGTGTGAGGGAACTGTGGAGAGGAAAGAGTGAGCACAGATGTTTTGGACACATGTGTCTCCTGTAGAAAAACAACATCTGCTTTTAAGTCTTTTAACCGATTAAAAATTTTTAGTCTCTTTTCCCTCGAACCAGCTCCGTGCACATTCCATGAGACAAATCTGAGTGTGCTCATATTTAAACTAACTGATGGACTGTTGTGTGCTCACTAAGGATGTGTGTGTGTGTGTGTGTACATATGTTCTGTATGTTGGCGTGTGCCCTTTATATTGATGTGTGCGTGTGTATGTGCGCTGTATGTTGGTGTGTGTGCATCTGCGCTGTATGTTAGTGTAGTAAACTGTAGCATTGTAAGTGACGTAAACATATTGCTGAGTGCAGAAAGAAAAAAGACGTGTAAAAAGTGACCTAAGTGACATAAGAATGAAATTAGATGAGGGGAAAACAAAACAGAACAAACAAACAAACAAACGATCACGGTACTATGCTGACTCGTCGGCGTTAATGGTACTACTTAGACAGATTTAGAGCTTTTCTTTTTAAGAAACTGACGAGCTCGTTGAAACGTGAAAGCACCAACCCTCCCAGCTGTAAACAAGACCGGTCTCTGTCACTGGTTGTGACGTTGTAAAAAGGTGCCACATTGTTCTATGGGTGATGGGAATTGTAGTGATATCTGTATTTTTTTATTTATTTTTGCGTTGCATCGACTTTAAGTAAAAACGTTGGTGTAATTATTTGCGTGTGAAAATTAAGCACGGATCCGGAACGATTTCATCAGGTAGTGGGTCTGATCTATGGCAGTCAGCTTTTAGTTCAGCCAGCCTTCTAGTTAAAAAACAGATGGTATTTGTGTATTTGTCACCGTCTCCGTGAGTATGGGTGGGTGAGTGAATGTGTATGTATGGCATATCTGTGTGTGGGTAAGTATGTATGGGCATGTATGAGTATCTGTGTATAAATGTGTACACGGGTGTCTGGGTGTGTTGGTATGTATGGCTGGACCTGGGTCTGGGCCTTGTGCCTTGCCTCCTGGCCGCTCCTTGCTGGTTGCCTCCTCCCCCCTACCCCCCTGGGATGGGGGTGCCTCGGGGTTCCTGGGTGGGGCTGGGTGTTCTGGCGTGGGTACTGGCCTGCCCCCCTTGGGGGTGCGGTGCGGGGCTGCGTTGGCTTCTTCGGCGTGGGGGGGGGCTCTGTGGAGGGTCGGGCGGTCCTTGGGTGCCGTGGGCCCGGGAGCCCTGCCGCCGGCCAGTGCAGGGGGCTGGCCGCTGGGGGGGGGCTGGCTTCTCATCGCCTTGGGTTCCCTGAGCCCTCGCTCCTCGACTGGGGGGGCTCCGTCTGAGACCACCCTCTCCCGTCTGCTGGGGTAGGTGTGCGGTTGTCTTTGGACTGAGTGGCCGGGGGTCTTCCTGGCTCTTGGTGGGCTGCTGGTGGCCTGGGGTTCCGGGGGCTTTCCGTACCTGCCTCTGGCTTCTGATGGGTGGAGCTGCAGCGTTTTGCCCTCATTGGTAAGTACGTTCCATGACACAGACACAAACATGACACAGACACAAACGCCCACTCAATCACAACTCAATAAAATTGTTGGTGTGCGTAACATGCTTTGTTAGTTTTGTTTTTCACACACAAATTTATTTTTGCAAGTATTGATAGTATTTTTTTATATGTTAAAGTGATGAAGTATCTGATTAATAGACTTGTGCTCTTTCCCCTTTTTTTTTTTTTTTTGCTCCCTTTCTCTCTCCCTTTTTCTTCTCTTTATTTTCCTCTTCTTCAGCCTGTCAGCTCTGGCTGTTACATAGTATGTGGAAAAATAACTCAGATAAATAAAATAAAGGGTTAAAACATCAACAAGAAGAGCCTATTGAGAACCTATAGAGCTCATCTTGAAATAGCAAATATGTTTGGCACAACAACGCATTCAGATCACAGTTCTGCTTGCAAGATCTACCAGACATGACAGGCTAAAAAAAACAAAAAAAAAAACAAAAAAAAAAAAAAAAAAAAAAAAAAAAAAACAGATGGTATAATAGCGTGTGTGTGGAGAAATAGCCTCTTTGATGCTCAGATATCACCTGTTTAACAACATCTTCACAAACAGTGTGGATGGGTTTGCCCTTTTGATGAAGTCTTCTTGTAATGAAAGATAGTGGGAGAGAGAGTGTGGGAAATACGAATTCAGCAGGATTTCAACAGGTGATGGTCTGTTTTTATGCCAGTCAGCTGAAGTGTGCATTGTCTTATAGTTAAAAAACAGATGGTATAACTGCGTGGAGAATTACAGCCTTTGATGCTCATATCACCTGTTAAAGAAAGAGTTTATTTAAACATCTTTCACAAACAGTGTGGACGGGATTGCCCTTTTTTCCTGACTCTCCTCCACTCACACACATGCAGCTGATAATCATAAATCATTCGATCACGCACGATCACACGAACGCGCACGAGGATGCTCATGTACGCGCATGACCTTTGACCCCCACCTGTCACCCACCTGTCGGTCATAAATCACCAATGCTGCAGGTCTATAACTACTTGTGTCCTTGGGCAAGACACCTGGTCTCTGGCTGCATGACAGATGCTCGTCTCTGGATGAGCGATCTGGAACGATCATTTCATTGTGTGCACAACGACAATGACTTGAATCTAACATCTAAGTGAGGATTATGAAAAGGTTTAATCAAGAGTCAGCGTTTCTCCTGGATTATTCTGGTGGTGTTTAATGGCCTTAGAGCAAATAAAGAACAAATGATCTCATGCAGATGCTCCTCCAGCAAAGAGAGGTTTCGAAGGTCTACAGCACAAGTCAAATATGACATTTGATCCGATAAGAACAGAACCACTGCTGTGACCCTGAAAACCCAAACCCTAATCTGGTCTCATTGCACAGGCCTCGACTCAGCCTTCAGATGTTGCTTGCTCTTGTTGTGGCTGATTTGAGACAGTAGCCTCTAGGGGATGCTAACAGCACCATCCACTCACTTCCGCTTATCCTGTTTGGGGAGGGGGCTGTCATAGGACACACCTTGTACAGGTTGCTAGGGAGTGGGAGTCTTTGGTCTGTGGGAGGACATGCAAACTCCACCTTGATTTGGGTTCGATTCCACCTTGACCTGTCTCTCCACAGAGACAGGCCTTCCAGATGAGGCAGCAGTGCTAACCACCGCACCACCGTGCTGCCCTAACAGCACCTTACACTGTTAATCTGCTTTAACTTGTTGGAGTAAACGTCACCAAAATGTTTGAGTCCTGACCTTTGTTCGTGTTTTCTGCAGCAGTGAAGAGAAGACTGTTTGCTTTCTGATGGGACTTGTCTGACTCAGGAGCTGATAACCTCAGTGTCAACACTGTTAGGTAAGATCTGAAAACCCCTCCTGAGTAAACTCACCTTTGTTACACACAAACACACTCAGCACTACATACACACAAACAGAGAAGCTCCTAACTCTGTCCTATTTCATTGATGACTTTCAGGCATTTGCCAATAGCTGAGTTGATTAATAACTATAACATCCAGCTGTGTGGTGCTATCAGACAGTTTTCTCAGTGAGCGGCATCTCTGTAGAGCTCAGTTTGTTTCCTAACTCACCTTCAGGATGAAGGTGTGTGTCCTCCTTGTGTGTGTGTGGCTTCTCTGCTGTAGGACGGAGGCTCAGTCCAGAGCGTAAGTCTATTTGAGCATTATTACTTGTTAATTAATTTTTTTATTACCCTGCAGCCTTACATTTACTGCTGCAGCTGTTTGGGGCTTGAACAGCTGTGTTCATTTTCATGTGATATTTAAAGTCCACCTGCAGGGGTATGCACAGAAGGAATTACAGTATATTATTTCCGTTTACTGTCCACCAGGTCACCAGTGGACAGCTAAGAGTTAAGGTTAGGTTGTATTTTAGCCATATGCCAAAGAAGTCCAGCTCCAGAAACTAGACAGTTTTGCCTTTCGTGTCAAATTATTTTAGTTACAGTTTGATCTTCCAGATATTGGATATGCCATGCAGGTGAAAATTCTAGCTGGGAATCTATTCCAAACAGGTCGCTGGCAACCTGGTGGATGTTAAGAGGTTATGGACCACAGAATCAATAACCTCTATAAACAGATAAGGTTTTTGTGCCAGAAGCTTTCCCGTTTCTGCTTGTAGTTCAAGTTCGTTTGACCAATCACATTTAACCAGGTGGATCATGTACATCCCAGGGAGAGTTAGCCAATCCAAACCACCCTTGCTCAAAGGTCATACATTCTGGTGGTCAGAAGCTTTCAGCATAGGTGTACAAAACAGTTTTTTTGCAACATCATTATAAATTTGCAGCATCAGATAAGTTTGTCTTTTTTCACTGTCCTTCAACACAACATGAAGCTACAGAACTTCTGAGCTCTCTACTTCTAAATCATAAGATCTACAACACACGTAGAAAGGGCAATGTTTGCATGACACATAGTGACACTATAGCTACAGAACAGTTTACGGAAGGCTGAAATAAGCCAGAATTACATCCAGTAGATTTTTAAGACCCACAGTGAGATGGCTGCAAAGGTTCCTGAAAGGTTCATTTAACCCTTTGAAGAGATCTACAAACTTGTTGGAAAGTTCCCACATTGAGAATCTTGAACTTCCAGGGATGTTTGGTGAGAAAGTAGCTCTTGGCTTGCATGGAGTGTTAGCTCTGAGTCACTGGAGGACAATTATTTTTGTATTTGACTCATTAAAGTAAATGCAGAACACCGGCATAGCATGAATACACTTTTTTCAAATCAAATTCATAATTCATACAAGTCTGGATAGACGTGCATGTACACACACTGGAGGTGTACAAAGAGCAGTCATTCCAGTTTACAAAGAGAATAAAATCGGCAATGCATATGTGCAAATATTACAATGTAAGCTGCTAAAGACAAAGGTAAAAATACCAAACTAATGATACACACTAATAACAACACAAACATGCGCCACATTAAAACATCTGCCCTCTCAGGTATCTGATATCAGCGCCTCTCTCGTTCCGCTTGGACGCCCTGGAGACCGTGGTGGTGCAGCTGTTTGGTTTTACAGATGAGGTCACCGTCTACGTGTTCCTGAAGACATCGATGGCTCCAAATCACAAGGTTCTGGCTCGGGAAGTCGTGACCCTCAACGCACAAAATAACCACCAGGCTGATGCCAAAGTCCGGGTGAGACATGACGCATACAGGCTAGCACCTGCGGTTTATCTGAAAGCATCTGAAATAATGATGATGTCACTTCCTTTTGTTGTCTCTCCAGCTATACCCAAACCAGTTAGACAAGAGTGTGACTGATGTGGTTCTCCATGTGCAATCAGATACGATCAACCAGCACCAGTCTGTGCCCATCAATCGTGCCAATGGCTTCCTGTTCATCCAAACCGACAAACCGCTGTACACACCGCTTCAGAGTGGTGAGACAAGTTTGTCCCAGTTCAGGCCGCAGCCTTCTCCTTATTAATCTTATGCTTTATAATCGATCTTTAGACTCAGGTAGCTGGACACAGCCCTACATCACAGCTTGGAAAGCACAAAGTTAGGATGGTCTTTGTTCAGGTGGTCCTTATCTGCTCATAAACCCGCAAACTGAGATGAGGATCTGAGGCTAGAGGGTTTAGTATGTTGTACAGATGATATGACGGCTCTAAAGAGTTCCCATGTGCATGTGATCTCCTGTGTGCACAAAGGAAGAGACTAGCAGTGATGAGAGATCATGCAGTGTTTTCAGGGACCAAGCAGTGAGGCAGAAAGGCAAAAGTGTAAAAACTGAATAAAAAAATCATCAACAATGTCTGTAACTAAAATGATATAAGGAAATACAAAAAGTAGCTACTCAACAAGGCCCAACTCAAAATGAGGTTCACTCACTAAACAACAACACAACTATGGTTAACTTCATTGACCCCACCTAACAATTTATTTGGTTTGTGTGTGTGTGTGTGTGTGTGTGTGTGTGTGTGTGTGTGTGTGTGTGTGTGTGTGTGTGTGTGTGTGTGTGTGTGTGTGTGTGTATCCAGGGTTGAGACCAGGAAGCAGAGTTGCAGTTGCAGTAACACGCCTCTCTGCAGCTTCTGTCCTCCTGCCATCCCCCCCAAATCCCCTGTGCCTGCTCCCAGACCACCAAAAACCAGCAAAAAACTATTTAAGCATAAAAATTCACAAAGAAATATCAATATAGCATCCTCAAATGCACCAAAGAGTAAAACAGACAGTTTTAATTCAATTTGAATTTGAAACTCTGACTCCACCCTAATTGGAAAATTGAAAAACTTGTTTTATTTGTAGCATTGTTACCTACAATATAAAGCACCTCAAGACGAGTTGAGTTGAGTTGAGTTGAATTGAATTGAATTGAATTGAATTGAATTGAATTGAACTGAATTGAATTGAATTGAATTGAATTGAATTGAATTGAATTGAATTGAATTGAACTGAACTGAACTGAACTGAACTGAACTGAACTGAATTGAATTGAATTGAATTGAATTGAATTGAATTGAATTGAATTGAATTGAATTGAATTGAATTGAATTGAATTGAACTGAACTGAACTGAACTGAACGGTGGCCCAGAGGTGTCAGGTCAAATACAAAAGCCGCAACACAAATGGAAAAAGAGTTTGTTGCTCTATAAAAAGCCCTCTACAGTGCTGGAACAGGAAAAGGAAGTGATACTGCAGTGAGAGCCAACACCTAGTGAGTGCCACCAAGTGTTTTTCCCATTCACTTGATGCCTCAGGACTTACCTTACTCTCTCTAGGTATTTGGTGCTTCCAGATTTCCTAGCGGCTTCTTGATGGTTCCCATTTTCCTGTGGAAATCCAAGGTTTTTGTAGCTGTCCTCAGTGACTGCAATGTTGCCCACTGGTAGTGCAATCCCCTCAGTTCTGACTACCTTGCCCGTCTTTGTTAACCAATTGATTACATTTCTCCAGTCCGAATGACATTGTGATGTCAGTGCTGTAGATCCTACTGGTGTGGATCAGTTCACATCTGGCATACAGCATGATGTCATCCATGTAGAGGAGGTGGCTGATGTTTGCTCAGTTGTAGTTGTAGTAGTTGGTATACGTAGCCAGTCTTGTTAATGATCTGGCTGAGCGGCTTCAGGCCAATGCTGAACAGCAGTGGGGACACTACTGTCTTTGGAACAATAGGTCGAATACCACCCAGGGCATGTATACAGTAAGTGTCCCCCAGGCTAGGCCTCCCACCTCTACCCCTCCCACCTACCTTGGAAGATATATATAACTGAAGCCATACCAGCTCAGACACTGCTCGGGTCTTTGTCAGGTGTTGAGGAACCAGGACATACTGATGATAAGTAGGCTACAGGAACAGGGATATGGCACAAGAGGACAGCTCAGGGTCAGTTTTTATCTTTCAGGTTGTCTTTGTCCTGGTTTACCTACTTAGATAGTTCTAATTCCTTCAAAAATTCAGATGGTCCTCATTTAGGTTCCCCATTATCTGAATAAATTAAAGTGGTTAAATAAGATTAAAAAAAAGCTGTTCTCTGTCCACTCATTTTTGGCTGTGTTTCTGTGTCCAGTGAAAGTGAGGGCATTCTCCTTGAACCAGGAGCTGAGGCCAGCTAATCGCAGCGTCTTCCTGACCTTTAAGGTGAGTGGGAAGATGTCACATGTACCTGAAGGGGGCACTGATATGTTGCGACCTGTTTCATAATATCCTACACGCCCCCCCTGCAGGACCCAGATCGTACCACAGTGGACATTGTGGAGATGGTTGATGTGAACAATGGAATCCCATCTCTCCAAAACCCTTTCAAGATCCCCATCAACCCAAAGTAAGAAATGAAAATAAATAAAAACAATAAACTACACACACATGTGTATTTACACTAATTCCAGGTTGTGATTCCAGGTTGGGGATTTGGTCCATTGAAGCTTCTTACTCAAATGATTTCACCACAACTGCAACAACTGACTTTGAAGTTAGAGAATATGGTATATTAAAATCTCATGAGCCAAACTGATGATAAATTATGAAGCATAAAACATAAATTATTAACTGCTTTCATTCTGCATCAGTTCTTCCCAGTATCTCCATCCTTGTGGAACCAGAAGCAAACTACATCAGTCACAATTTCTTCACTAATTTCAACTTCAAGGTCTCCGCCAAGTAAATAAACATCCCAACGCCATTTTAAAACTTTTAAATAATTTGATGCTGTCAGTTACACTCAGCTGGTATTTTACCTGTCCCAGGTATCTCCATGGTGCTCCAGTGGATGATGGTGAGGTGTTTCTGCGCTATGGCTATGTTAGCGGAAAAAATCCTCCAGTTATCATCTCAAACTCTGTCATCAGAGAAAGTGTAAGAGACATAAATACTATTATTATTATTATTATTAATATTAATATTATTATTAGTTGCTGTTGTTATCCTTTATTCTTCCACATGTTTTTGTGCATTTCTCCTGCATACTTTTACAGAAACTGTTCAGGTATCAAAATGTTTCACTTTTTCAGGACGGCTGGTTTATTAATCTCATGGTTTTTAAAAGATTTAGATTTGTATACCAATAATAACTTTAATTTATTTCAGAGATTATTGTCCATTTAAATAAAAAATAACAAAAACCCAATCATCAGCTATTACAGAATAAACAGACAATTATTCCAGTCTTTGTAGAAGCAGGAAAAATATCTTGTATCATTTAAAGAAGGTTCAGTTAAAACTTTTTGGAGCAGATTTTCTGAATCAGTCAATCAGCACATAAATTTATGGATGAAATTTCTCAGCAAATCATGAAAAGTAAGAACATTACTGTCACGGACATTAGGTGTGAATGTGTCATTAATTCCACCTGAAGCTTTTTCATTTGATATACGGTAAGTCCATTGTAAACATGCTGTATAATCCTCCCTGTTGCCAGCCCTGAAGGCCTTCTTTTTATTATCTTATTCTTATTTACACAGCAGACGGTGATGGTGGACAGTTTTGGTACTCGCTGTGCTTGCATACCTGCTAACATTTCCTCATTCCACCGTCAGATGTTCTGTATCTGATGTTCAACATTTGTTCCGCGTGACTTTTCCCCACCAGTGGGAAACAGTTTGAGAAACACTGGCCTAAACAATGTTTTCCCAAGTACCAGCTGTTACCCACAGGAGAGCCACTGAAAAATGTTGTTTGCCTTGTTATAATGTGCTCATAGTAATACAAGGATAATCAAAAACTCAGGTGACTGTTTCTGTTATATATAAAAGGAGGACTGCACGGTCAAGTGATTGCAGCAGGTCCCAGCAGTAACTGTCTTGAGTCGGGATTTGTCATATCTCACAATTTCACAGTTCAACAAAGTTCTGAGCTGCTGAACAGAACATGTTTGTCACAAATGATCTGAAATGCAATGGCTCAATGACAGCTGGTGTCATCATCATGCCAATGTGCCCACACAGTCTGCCTCCATCTGCCCTACTAACATTTGGCTGCCTTTCAACTTCCCCAAACTGAAAATGAAGTTGAAGGGTCACTGTTTGGCAGAGGAGATCCAGAGTGTATCTCAGAGAAAATGAGACTTCTAGAAAGTTTTCCAAGCATGGCAAGAGTGCTAGAAATGATGTCTTGCTGTAGATCGAGAATATTTTGAAGCGACTGGCAGTCCAATTTAAATCGGCTAAGGTTTTGGGTTCTTATAGGGACAGACCTGTCCTGACCTGTAATCCTAGTTTAAGTAGTCCTCATTCAAATGGACTTCATTGGGATAGTCAGGTTCTGAAGCCAGGGGGTCTTTGCAAACTTGCTTCTGTCCAACTCAGGAACTCTTTATCACCAAAAGGGTGCTAGCGTTTTTTGAGAACCAGATCACATTTCAAGAATCTTGAGATCTGCACTTTACCCAGAGTAATTCAGGCTGAGAATGCAGAATGCAGAAGATCACTGTTTTTTCTTTTTTAAAGAAAATGTACCGTACCAGTCAAAAGGTTGGAGACACTTTGACTGGTACCTGCATACTGTTGAAAGAAGAAAAGAAAAATTTATTCTAGCAGCCTAATTAGCTCAGAAAGTCACACAGTCCTCCTCCAGGTGATTCTCATCAACTCATATCTGTTGTTTTCAGATCTGGGTCCATGTTCCTTATAAGTGTTGTTTGCGTGTGTCCCCTTCAGTTGTCCTCATTGGGTGAAGTGGATGTGAATATTAATATGGAGAATATTCTGTCCCAACACGATGGACCAAAAGACCTCAACAGCCTGGTGGGGAAGTACCTGTACATAGGTGTACTGGTGAAAGAACTCGAAGGTATGCACGGATCACTCTGCTCTTGACATGACTATTTTAATTATTTATATACTTACTTTGTGGGGGACCTGTTTTTGTTTCTCAGGTGGTATTACTCAGGAAACAGAGTTTGCTGCAGTGAAGTTTGTCAAATCACCTTACAGCCTGAGCCTGGTGTCGACGCCCCCATTTATCAAACCTGGGCTTCCTTATAAGATTCAGGTGTGTCTCTTTATTTTTAACATGTGGTTCCAGTGCACCTGATGGTTGTTCAGCAGGAGAAAGTTTGTAATTTGAAGGTTGTTTGATGGCCCATATTGTGGCACATCAGACCAAATTTCAACAACACAACTGCTGCTTTTTTGGAGCATTTCACATCCCCAAAATATTTGCCCATAACAGCCAATGGGAGCATAAGTAGCAAAAGTGACAACTGCAATTTCAATTCTTTGTATTTTCCTTGTATACTTGTGTATAATGATAATAAAGTTGAATCTAATCTAATCTAATCATTTAACATCATTGCTTTTCTCTAAACTCTATTCTTCTTTGCTTTCATTTAGTTACTCCTTGGCCTCCTTTATCAGTAACGGTACTTGCAATGAATATATTGTATTTGTAGCCTTGGAGGCTAGGCTAACTGAACTGGAGACTCTGCTCCACACCCTGGAAACTCCTGTAGCTTGCCAGGCCCTTGTAGTCGGTGCAGACCAAGGTAGCTTAGCCACCAATAGCTCTTCCCGAGCAGATCCAGAGCAGCTGGGAAATCAGGCTGGCTGGGTGACTGTGAGGAGGAAGCGTAGTCCTAAACAGGAGGTACACCACCAACCCGTTCACATCTCTATCTGTTGTCTGTGTAGATTCTCAGTCATCCAGGTCATAGTAGTCCCTGAAGCTTGAAAAAAGGCGACTGGACTTCTTTTTGTTTCTTGAAGACGTTTCACCTCTCATCCGAAACGCTTCTTCAGTTCTCAAACAAATGGTGGAGAGACCCAGGTATTTAAACCCCTGTGGGCGTAGTCCCCTGGAGGTGGTTATGACCCTCTATTGTTATGTGCATAAACACATGTGCCAAGGTGTGAAAGGAGGCGTGGATCATTTCAATCAGTGGTTTCAGTTGAAACCAATTTGGGACTTCGCTCCATTGTTTCATGTGGCCTATTGAGGTCACTGGAACAAAGGTGTGAATGGGGGTTGAGACGTCTGGGAAGGGAGCTCAGGACAGCACTGTAAGTGGGGGATAGTTGGTGACGTAATCCACCTCCTCTGTTCAATAATGGCTGTTCACGGTGGACATAGATGGCTTCTTTCACTCCTCTTTCAAACCATCTTTCTTCCCTGTCCAAAATGTGAACATTGGCATCCTCAAAAGAGTGCCCTTTCTCCTTCAGATGCAGATGTACAGCTGAGTCTTGTCCTGTCGTTGTGGCTCTTCTATGTTGTGCCATTCGTTTGTGAAGAGGCTGTTTGGTTTCTCCAATGTAGAGGTCCGAGCACTCTTCACTGCACTGGACAGCATACATTACATTGCTGATCTTGTGTTTGGGGGTTTGTCCTTGGGATGAACCAGTTTTTGCCTTAGGGTGTGAGTTGGTTTGAAGTATACTGAGATGTCATGCTTGGAGAAAATTCTTCTGAGTTTCTCTGACAAGCCTGCCACATAAGGGATGACAATGTTCTTCCTCTTGTCCTTTTTATTCTCTGTAGCTTGTGTTTGGCCTTCATTCCTGTGCATCTTCGCTGATTTGATGAAAGCCCAGTTGGGGTAACCACATGTTTTGAGGGCTTTCTTAATATGTGTGTGTTGCTTTTGTTTCCCTTCTGCCTTAAAGGGAACACTTTCCGCTTGGTGTTGTAGGGTCCTGATCACCCCAAGTTTGTGTTCCAGAGGGTGGTGGGAGTCAAAGAGGAGATACTGGTCTGTGTGTGTGGGCTTCCAGTAAACTTCAATGTTGAGGCTTCTATCTTCCTTGATAAGCACTGCACAGTCCAGGAAAGGTAACTTGTTATCTCTGGTGTCCTCCCTGGTAAACCGGATGTATTTATCCACTGAGTTGATGTGACGAGTGAAGGCTTCTACTTCTTGGGTTTTGATTTTGACCCAGGTGTCATCCACATATCTGTACCAGTGGCTAGGTGCCACCCCTTTTAAAGAACCAAGAGCTTTACTTTCCACTTCCTCCATGTAAAGGTTGGCTACAATGGGAGACACTGGGGAGCCCATGGCGCATCCATGTTTCTGTCTGTAGAATCCATCGTTGTATTTGAAATACGTTGTGGTAAGGCAGAGATCTAAAAGTGCACAAATCTGATCTGGGGTGAAGCTGGTTCTGTTCTGTAAGGAGTTGTAAGGAGTCACTCTGTTTATACTTCACTCTGGATTTAATCATTAGTTATTATTAATTTCTGGCTCTCTTCCACAACATGTCTTTTGTCCTGTCTCTCGTCCTTCACCCCCAACCAGTCACAGCAGATGACTGCCCCTCCCTGAGCCTGGTTCTGCTGGAGGTTTCTTCCTGTTAAAAGGGAGTTTTTCCTTCCCACTGTCGCCTAGTGCTGCTCACAGGGGGTCGTTTTGACTGATGTGTTTTCTCTGTATTATTGTAGGGTCTTTACCTTAAAATGTAAAGCGGCTTGCGGCAACTGTTTGTTGTGATTTGGTAAAAAAAACTGAATTGAACTGAATTAATCCTTTCCATCCTATTCACTCCCAATGAAGACCTCAGCATCTCCAGCTCGGCCTCCTGTCTTTGTGTCAGTGCCACCATGTCCAAACCATACATCATAGCAGGTCTCACTACCATCTTGCAAACTTTCCCTTTCACTTTTATTCCTGTCCTTCTGTCACAAATTGCCCCTGACACTCATCTCCACCCACTGCCTGCACTCTCTTCTTCACCTGTCTTTGGATGGTTGACCCCAGGTATTTAAACTCATCTACTTTTACTACTTCTCTTCTTTGCATCTTCACCTTTCCACCTGTCTCCCTCTGACTTTCATTCTTCTTCTCTCCAGAGCATACCTCCACTTCTCCAGTCTATTATCCACTTGCTCCCTAGTCTCACTACAGCTCACAATGTCCTCTGTAAACATCATCAGTCAACCTGTCTATCACCACTGCAAAGAAGAACAGGCTCAGAGCCGATCCCTGATCTAATCCCAACCCCACCTTGAACCCATAGGATTCTAAGGAAATTTAATCATGTAAAATCTGGCGAGTTATAGGCAGCTGCAACTAACACGAATACAGTTAACTAATTAAACTTGATTTTTAAAGCAATTTGGCCATTTTGCAGTTTCACTTTGTCTCTACAGGTGTTGGTGAAGGATCACCTGGACAAGCCAGTGAGAAATATTCGAGTCAGGCTTGTGGAGCGACAGCTCTTCAGACAGGGGAGGGACTCCGAGGACATGTCCTGTACCGAGAGCTCCACCAGCAGCTCAAATGGCCTCACTTTATTCATCTGTAACACCCCTACTGATGGAGTCAGGGCTGTTCTTATGGTGGGTGGTAATGGTGGTTTACCAGCATCTGTCTGTTACTCACCATTCTCTTTCTCTCTTTGTTTCTCTCAGTATTTGTATGCATTGATTTATATCTTGGGAGAGTACAGGTAAACATTGCTTCATTTAGTTAAAATACAACTTGTGTGGTGCAGTTTATGTTGGATCTCCAACCACAGTTAACCAGGAGACCATAGCACTGACTGTTCTTTTAACATGAGGCAGTCTAACACAAACAGTACAGGAAACAAAGAAAAGCTCCCCAAACAGTAACTGAAACAACAACAACGACCAAAACGGGATAAGAACAACAAAAGAAAGCAGACAGGAAGTGTTACTCAGATCTCGTTTTCTGCATGTGCGACGTTTACTCATTATTTATGTTAGGTTGATTATGAAATGTTGCTCACAAAGTTTGTTTGAATTTTGTTGTTTGCTCATAGTTTCAATACGAATACGAATACCTTTATTAGTCCCACAGTGGGGAAATTACAGTTAACAGAACATCCATCCAAGAAATACAAACATAGAGACAAACACAAACAGGGGGGACAGGTGTCTGAGGTCATGCAGCCGTTTTGCCAGCGCTACCTTTAGCAGGAAAACAGAAAGAGATACACTGGGATAGGTAGGTTCAAAAAAATCATCTGGTACTGTGTTCATTATGAACACCTTACGAGGTTCCAAAAAAACACCTCAGCAAAGCAGCAGCACATTTAAAGCCTGGAGAGCACTAGGGTGGGTAGGGGAGGGGCTGCCAGCGGAGACGAGCAGGATACTGTGATGGCCAATCAGCTTCCAGACCAGCAGTTCATGATAATGTTTATGATAAGATGGTATAGTCAGCCTTGGTTGCCAGGATACCAGTGCATACAGGTCACAACACGGGGCGGGGGGTGAAGAGCATCTGTTTACAAACATCTCCAAGAGGCGATTTAGACAGACACCCATCCAAGGCCGTCTGGGAGCCAAATTCCAAATAGTGCAATTGTTTTGGTTCAGGCCATCATAACTATTTGCTGACAGACTTACAGTTTTCTGGTTACTCTCAGAAGTCCAATAATCTGAATTTGGTTCTACTCCGCCATGCAGAACAGACACTCCAACACTCCTCCAGATGTAATCCATTTCGATTCAGCTCCACTGAGTCTGATTGAGTTCGTGCTGTTTCTGCATCCCTCATAGGCAGCCTTACTAGTGCCTGAACAGCTGCTCGGATACCAGGTATCCCCAGGTCCAATTCGAGAAAAGAAATCCTGGTATCAATATATATGCCACGTCCACACAGTACAGCCAGGAACGTTATCTTCCATCCCCACAGGAATCCATAACATAGCCAGCCGGGTGTGTAGTCGGACCAGAGGAAAGAGGGTTCCCCTTCTCCCAATCTCCTCGTGATGAGAATTTGGCCATCAGTAATGTTGACAGACCAGCTGACCAGATCCATAATTTAATTTCCAGTTCGGGGATGTGTGAAGAGATGCTCTAAGCAGCGAAGCAGCAAAAAACAGGGGTAGATAGGGAAGGCTGGGGAGAAGAGAAAAACGCATCCGTCTCCACCGAGAGCAGGAAAGTTTCTTATTTACATGTTGTTTACGTAGCATTGTTTGTTTGTTTTCTTATTTGCTTGGCTTCTTCTTGTTTACGTGTTGCTGTCTAGTTGTTTTTGTTTATTTGTGTTTTAACATGTAGTTGTTTACTGGATGTTTACTTGTGATGATGCTGTTTACTTGTTGATTGCATGATGTTTTTTTTACTTGTTTTGTGTTGCTGTCTTCTTGCTCATTTCTTATTGTTTACTTATTCTTGTATTCTTATTCTCAAGTTTACATTTCTTCTTATTCCTAACTTTTTGTTTAATTCTGTGTTGTTTAATTATTTTACCTGTCCTTTTCGTACGTCTGTTCAGTTGTTATGTTTACCTCTGTTTCTTGTTTGCTTTTAGTTGTTTAATTGTCTTTGTTTACTTGCTTTTCTTGGTGTTTTCATGTCTTCTTTGTGTACTTCTTTACTTGCCATCGTTTACCTTTTGTGTTTTTGTTGACACAGTTTCAGACAGAGGACTCCACCCTCCCAGCAGCCAGTCAGAGCAGTCTCAGTCTGACGCCAGTAGCTTATTACTCACCAAACCAGCGTTATCTCCACATTGACACCCTGCTGACCGGCCCCGACCTCCGGGTGGGACAACTAGCAAGTCTTAGCGTGTACTCGGCCACGCCGTCCTACATTCCCATCAGAGCCATCAGTTACCTGGTGAGGAGAAGATGCCACCTGATGCTGATCTTTCTCCTGTTTGTATTATTTCTCATGACATCGTGCTGCATTTCCTCAGGTGATCTCTAAAGGGAAGGTGGTGCACTTTGGCAGTGAGAAGTTCCTCTCCACCGCTGATAACACACAGAGACTGATCTTTCATGTGACTTCTGACATGGTGCCGTCCATCAGGCTGCTGGTCTACTACATCCTGTTTGGAGAAGGGACGTCTGAGCTGGTGGCTGACTCTGTGTGGCTGGATGTCAAAGACAAATGCGTCAACGGACTCCAGGTACAACAACATAAAGAAACCTGTGACCCTGTTCCAAAGTTTGCTGTATTGATGTGTTCAAGGTAAGGTAAGCATACCTGAAACCAGACCTAGCCATGAAATAATGACATCAGAAACATGAGAGACCCCAACACTGTGGGAAAATGGTTCAGGTGAGTGGAGAGGTGCTGTGGGGATGATGCACTAGGTGTGAGATGAAGTTAGTGCTCTAAAGACCTGTGTACCTGACTGGTTTGATGCTAATGTGTAAGGGTCTTCCCACGTGGATGAAAGGTTTGACTCGTTTGTCTTGATATTTGGAGGTGAAGAGGACCCAGAGTGCAGGAAGCAGGAGTCCAAAAAGACGTGTAACACCTTAGTCGTTACAGGGTTTGGACCAGATGACAGGTTCGGCTATGGAGAGTAGAGTTAGTGTCACCACAATTAAGGACCACAGACCAAGAGAATAAATTTAAATTAGCCGGCAAGATTTATTTACACACAACAAAAACCATAAAAGACTTTGACAACAGAAAACACAACAGCATACACCTTCCTGGTGTATAATCCCTCTTTTTGTTATCTTAACCAAAAGAAATAACTTCAACTTAGGGTTATTTGTTCAGTTCCCTTTGGTTTGTCTGTTTGAGTTAACTCAGTAGTCACTAAACCTAGTTTAGTTCTCTAGCTTCAAAATCTATTTATCTATTTTATTATTTTTTTTTCCAAAATTAATACAAAATTAGGCTCTGTATTCAGATTCGGCAGACTCAATGTTATGTTAGGTTTAACCAACAAAATAGTTTGCAATCTCAATAATATCACAGCAGTACCACACAGGGTCATTCAATATTAAAATAAAAATATTGAACCAAAAGACAACTCAAAATAATCCAGCAAAAGGCTGAACAAGGTGCGATGCACATGAGAGTCTCTTTTCTTTTGTCCTGCTGTTGATCCCTCTATTGTCTGTGTTCTGCGCTAGTCTTGAATCCACTGCTGTTAGCAGTCAAGGATAAATCCTACCAGTTCGGATGAAAACGGTCAACACTCCGCAGACAGCATGTTGCTCCACATGCACAGATCAGCAAATTCACAGTTCATCAGGTCCGGTGGCTCGCCATCTCGTTTCACCGCGTATGAAGTCCCACTTCAGTACTAGCTCAACTTTTCTCCACTCCAACTTAAATGGCCTAATGTAAGCAACATAAAATATCAATAAATAAACAAAATAAAGCGTTGGCTGCTTAAGACATTAGCCAAGAGTCAGCGTTTTGCTTAATAGATGCTGATTAAGCTGCACACCTGCCAAAATGGCGGAGCGGAGATAAGTGGAAACACAACACTTGCACTTCAATTTCACACATGGGCATCATAATATCAAGTTTTAAAACACAAAAAACATAAATCTGACATCTTAGCTTATACTGTTTCCCAAATAATACATTCAACGTAACAAAATTCTCAAAAGAAATAAAATACATTTTTACGAACTCACCAAGTCCCATTCAGCAATGTACACACGTCTGAAGGGCAGGATAAAGTGGAAAAACAAAACAATTTCTCAAAAAATTAAAGATATTCTTTTAGATAAGTTTCCTTTGTTTAATAACGGCAGCTCGACGTCTGTGTGTCTGCAGCGATCTTGGTCAGAACCGAAAAGAATCCGGTTGGCTACTACCAGTCACATGGGCCACGCTGGGACACTTTCAGAATAAAAGCTTGCCTATTTAAAATTTCAACCATACATATTTTTAACCAACCAATAATCATCCATGGATTGAATGTTTGTTTTTAATATTTTTAAACCAGTTTTTTTCCAGATGAAATAATAAACAAAAATAAATTTTAATCAGGTTTTTACCTCATGCACACTGTCACCTGGGTTACACCCTCCCCTCTAAAATCTATGCAAGTCCCTTTGCATAGTGCATATGTTCAGACTATTTAAGGTGCTTCAATGGAATTAGTTATCGCTTCACTTAAGCTTTGAAATAAAGACTCAACTATGCTAATAAGAGGGTTTCCCAACTCAGGGTAAGTTAAGAGTTTTGGCTTTGTTCTTTCTCGAGAAGACCTTCTGACAGTTGGTTGTGTATCAGGGTCATGCTCTTCTGTGTTATTATCCACGGGTTCGTTCTCCTTCATTTGGTTCTGAGTTGCTTCCTCTGCTTCAGGTGCAGTTTCCACTTCACCAGTGTCTGTTTCCATTTCTTTTTCCATTCCAGGTACAGGTAAGTTTTTGAGATTCAGTGGCATATCCGGTTCGGAATCAGATCCAATAATTTGCTCATTACATCCATCTGGAGCAATTTCAGGAACTGTCACAGGTTCTGAGACTGTTGCATTATCAAAGGTTGGTTGCTCAACAGTAGAATCTGAATGATTACTGGGAGAAAGGACCACTTCGTATTCCTTTATGGACTTTGAAACTTCCAGAGGAGCAACTGGAGGATAATACAATAGGTAGTTATCCTCGTCGTCCAGGTTGTAATCCAGGTCTTGTTCGTCAGGATCAGTTATAGGGTGCTGACGTGTACTTGGCCGGCTTGGCTTTTCTTGCTCTGAGGAGACATTCACAGGAACGGTGGGTAAAAACCCACATGGCAACAAAAGGTCTCTGTGAAGAGTTCTTGTGGGACCAGCCTGATGCTCAGGCTTGACAGTGTATACAGGTAAGTTGCCCTTTTGACTCAAGACAACATGTACCACAGGTTCCCACTTATCAGCCAACTTGTGTTTGCCTCTAAGCCGGACATTCCTCACAAGTACACGATCACCAATATCAAGGACAGATTCAGTGACATATTTGTCATAACGGGCCTTGTTCCTTTCAGCAACTTTCGCAGCATTTTTGGTAGCTATTTGGTAGCTCTCCTGAAGATGGGATCTGAGTGCTTTGACATACTGCGAGTGGGATTGTTGCTGACGACGATTTAAAGGAACATTGAAGACAAGGTCAATTGGCAGCCTAGGTTGTCTTCCAAACATTAACTCATAGGGTGTAAACCCAGTGCTTTCATGTTTGGTGCAGTTATAGGCGTGCACAAGTGGCTTAACAAAGTCACGCCAGTGTCTCTTGTCTTCGTCTTTGAGTGTTCCAAGCATGTTGAGTAATGTTCTATTAAACCGTTCAACCGGGTTTCCTCTAGGATGATAAGGTGTCGTTCTGACCTTTTGGATACCAGCAAGGTCACAAAGGTCTTGAATAAGCTTTGACTGAAAGTCTGCTCCTTGATCACTGTGCAACTTTTCGGGAAATCCATAGTGAACAATGAAGTTTTCCCACAAAGCTTTGGCTACAGTTTTAGCCTTCTGGTTGGGAGTAGGAGTTGCTACAGCGTATTTAGTGAAGAAATCAGTAATGACGAGAACATCTTTGGTGTTGCTCCGGTCTGGTTCAATAGTCAGAAAGTCAATACAGACTAGTTCAAGAGGTCTGGTGACTTGGATGTTTACCAGAGGCGCTGCCTTCTCTGGCAGTGCCTTTCTGAAAACACATCGACTACAGGTTTTGATCTTTTGCTCAACATCTGCGGCCATTCTTGGCCAGAAAAATCTGGATCGCACTAGGTCGAGAGTGCGGTCTATACCAAGATGACCCATGTCATCATGGAGACTTTTTAAAACCATGAGTCTGAGGCTCTCAGGTAAGACCAGTTGACACTGAGACTCTTCACCAACTTGCCTCTTTCTGTAGAGAATCCCAGTCTGCAACTTAAGCTTTTTTAGCTCTCGCAGAAGGATGGAAAGTTGTGGGATCTCCTTTCGCACAGCAGGGGGTGATGTTTCACCTGTTTCAAGCTGGCGAATGATTTCATTGATCGCAGGGTCATCCATTTGATGTTTTTTTAACTCTTCTACTGAAATGCATGGAATGACTGGATTACTGTCACACTGATCAAAACCATCAGGAATGGCATTAGCTGACATGGACAGGGAAGTTACAAGTGGACACGTAAATGCATGGTCATTTGTGTCCGAGGAATGGAGAATTAGGTGTTTTTCACAAATTGCATTGACAGCATTTTGAGAAACATGAGTGAACAGATCAGTACCAGGTAAGTGGTGCTGAAGGAACTGACTGATTCGCTCTTGTTCTTTCTGGGAAACAATGTCATTTACTGGTTCTGGGTGGGGACGGCGGGATAGCCCGTCCACATCTATGTTTTGTTTCCCTGCTCTGTACTTGAGCTGGAAATCAAAAGAGGACAGAGCAGACAACCAACGATAACTGGTTGCATCCAGCTTAGCTGTGGTCAAGATATAAGTTAAAGGGTTGCTGTCAGTAACCACAGTGAAAGCATTTCCATACAGGTAGTCACAAAACTTTTCAGTTACAGCCCACTTTAGGGCTAAAAACTCGAGCTTGTGAGCTGGATAATGGCTTTCACTCTTTGACAGTCCCCGGCTTGCATATGCGATTACACGCACCTCTCCTCCCTGCTCTTGATAAAGAGCAGCCCCTAACCCTGTTGTGCTTGCATCTGTGTGTAGCAGATAAGGCAACTTGGGGTTGGCAAACCCTAACACAGGAGCTGTAGTGAGTTTGTCAATTATGGTCTCAAATGCCTGTTGGCAACTTTCTGTCCATCTTTCTCCAAAAGGGGCCTTTGGCTGAAAGTACTGGACATCTGGTGTTTTAGGACTATTACCCTTCCTCAGTGGTGGGTATCCGGCAGTGAGATTGGTCAGGGGTTTCACAATTTTGGAATAGTCTTTGATAAATCGTCTGTAATACCCAGCGAAACCTAAGAAGGAACGGAGCTCTTTGAGGTTTCTGGGACTTGGCCATGTTTTCAGGGCTGCGACTTTTTCAGGGTCTGTTTCAACACCCTGTTGGGAGACAATGTGTCCCAAGTACCGTACTGATGTCTGGAAGAACTTGCACTTTTCCAGAGACAGTTTCAGCCCATATTCTTTAAGGCGATTGAGGACATGAAGAAGGCGTGTTTCATGCTCCTCAAGGGTTTCGGAGAAAACTATAAGGTCGTCCAGAAATACTAGGACTTCCTTAAGGTTTATGTCCCCCATACATTTCTCCATCAGCCTTTGAAAAGTGCTGGGAGCGTTCGTTATGCCTTGGGGCATCCTATTGAACTCCCAAAACCCCATGGGGCATACAAAGGCTGTCTTGTGCTTGTCTGCCTCGTCCACCTCAATTTGGTAGTACCCACTTTTGAGGTCAAGGACCGAGAACCACTTCGATCCAGTGAGGGCTGAGAATGCCTCTTCCAAGTTGGGAATGGCATAGGCATCTTTGATGGTGTGCAGATTTAGCTTTCGATAATCGACGCAGAGTCTTACATCTCCATTCTTCTTCCTCACCACCACTATTGGCGAAGAAAATGGTGAATCAGACTCGCGGATTATTCCTGCCTCACTCAGTTCTTGCAAATGTTTTCGAACAGCATCAAGGTCCTGAGGTCGTACTGGACGGGGCCTGTGTTTGAAAGGCGTTTCATCACTCAGTTTTATTTGATGTTTTACCTTGTTTGTACAACCAAAGTCTGTATCATGTTGTGCAAAAACTTCAGGCATAGTACTGAGTTTTTGTACAATCCGCTCTTTCCATTTAGCTGGAACTGGAGAATCAGCGAAGTTGAGATTTAGCACTGTGGATTCTTTTGATTTGGGTGGCTGCGTGGATTTTAGTATTTGGCTGGTTGTCACTATCTCCTGCATAGCATGGATTTCAGCGATGACACTCTTTGCAGGAATAATAATGTCATGTTTGCTCTCATTTCGCACAACAACTGGAAGCTTTTGTGAGGGCCTTTCAGGAAAGGTGAGTAAACAATTGGTGACTAGAATGCCACCAGGCAAAGAGGATGTGGAGGGTGGCTCAACAACAACCCACTTGTCTGGGGTTTTGGTGTTAACATGGATTGACCCCTCCAACACTCGGCTCTGGCCTGCAGGTATAACTTCTGGCTCTTTTCCAGATAGTCTAACAAGTCCGAGACTACTGTTTTCCTTCTGCTTGTGTCTCTGTTGCAACACGCTTAACACCACTCTGTAGCCGTAAGGTAGTGCATGGAGATCTGCACCGGTCAAGAAGAAATGCTCATAGAGAAGGTCAAGAGTGTTGGTACCAATCAAAAGAGAGGACTGGGCATTAGAACGTGTGTCTGGGACAACTAATGCAAAGGTGGACACGGTCATTTCAGAACCAAAACAGCTCTGTGGGAAGGTAATCTCGACCTCAATGAAACCTGAGTAAGGAACATTTTGACCGTTTGCAGCTTCAACTTCCAGCAGCTCATTTATTGGATGAATTTCCAGGTGAGAGAGATTGTTTTCATAGAATGAGTGTGACACGGTAGTCACCTGAGATCCTGTATCAAGAAGACAACTGCTAACCTGACCATCAATTTGGACTTGAGCAGTATACTTAGCTCCAACTAAGCCTTTAGGTAGTTTAACAGTGGTTGATTTGTTGTGCAGTCTCTTTTTTCTGAATGACTGTTTCAGAGAGGGACTGGTCTCATTAACAGCACCCATCTGTCCCGCAATGAGGGCTGTTTTTAGTTTAAAGAATGGGATGAGTTTTGATTGTTCTGTTTATCCCAAAGTAACTGTTTGTCTTTTAATTGTTTCCTTTTATCAGCAACCAAGGATGGGTTTGGGTCATTTGAGCATGCAGAGGCAATATGCCCATCTTCACCACAGTGGAAACAATACCACGGCTTTGGTCTGTTCCTTGTGGCTTGAAGTGTAGTGGAGATTGGCTCAGGCATTTTGGGTCTAGGCTTTGTCTTAGCATTAGCTTGTGGTGTGCTGGGCTTCTTTTTGGGAGAACCTGGTGGCTTAAGTCTAGCAAGATGGCTCTGAAGCTCAGTGATCTGTGCCTTCAAATCTGCGACCACATTGCTTGGAGGAGCTGTGGGTTGGTCCGCTTTCTGTGCTCTTAATCTTGTCAATTGAGTTTGCAGCTCAGTTATTTGTGTTCGCATTTCAGTGATTTGATGTTGCAAAATGGGCTCCGATGTATCAGTGGCTGCTGCAAGGGCGTGGGAAGACACTTTTGGTCTTGTAGCAGCAAAGTGTTTTTTCATTCGGCTTTCTTTTGCAACATGTTTATCTTCCTCCACTCTCAACTGTAGCAACAACTCTGCAAATGGAGGAGGGTTATCTTTTTGTCGCTCGAGCTGAAGGTCTGCTAACAATGCGTTATCCCAACACCCACGACAAAACTGCCGTAGTAGGTGTCGGTCTGCCTCGCTAGCTGAAACACCACCTCTGTTCAAAGCTTTGGAGAGAGCTGTATGTAATCGATGGAGGTAATGTGATGGCTTTTCACCTGCATCCTGCAGTGTGTTAAGAAATTTAGCAAAAAGCTCATCGCCATCTTCCACTGTACCAAATGCTGAATTGAGCAGCTCAAGGTAAGCTGAAGGCAAAGCTTGAGGGCCTAAATGTTTAACTATATTGGCTGCAGGAGGTACAAGACTGTCTGAAATTTTCCGTGAGCACTGCAAGTCAGACAGATCAGGATCTTGCTGCATAAGCTCAACACTGTGGCGCCATGTGTCAAAGTCAACCTCGTGACTAGGGCAAGGTAACCTGCCTGAAAAGGGTCTCAGGCGAAAGGATGCACTCGCCTGTGAGACTGGAGATTCACTCCGAACTATGTGCTCCACAATAACCTTTTGAACCTCTGGGTGGGTTATAAGGGTTTTTGGAACATTGCATGGCAGATCAGGTTGTGTTGGCTTGCCTGAATCAGATTCAGTTACATTTAAGTTGGTTTCATTCACCTTAACTGGGTCACTTGGAAGAGCTTGTGATTGTTGGGTGACTGTGGCTGTAGGTCTACTTTGTGTTTCTTGCATAGGAAATGCAGTTTCAGCTGTTTCTGGATCACCAGCAACTGACTGACTGCATTCAGACAGATGCTCATGCAAAACATCCTCAAAAGGCTTGCCACTTAATTTGGCGATTTTCTGTAGTTCACTAATCAAGCTGTGGGTGGCGCTGGTTGTAACAGCTGACACATATTCCGTTGACAGGGCTCTGATGTAAGGGACTCCAGTAGGTCTCTCAAATTTGTAGGGCAGCAAGGGTTCAAGCGCTATCAAGGCAGTTCCACTCTCATACTCCACAATGGCATTTTTGGGGTAGGGAGAGTGGAGATCATCAACTTTAATGGTTCTCGAGATGCGCCCATACTTGTTCAGGAAGTCAGATAACTCTTCATCAAAGTCTGCATCAGTGAAGCCCCCAATGATAACTGAGTTAGGGATTTTAATGTTTTCTTTATCAACAATGTCCATTTTTGCCGGTCTTGGCCTATTTTGAGGTCTGGGTCAAAAATAAGGTTTTATGGTTCTATTTACAGTGTGGTTAAGGTTTTATTACTACTCTCCTGGCTGGCTCGCCACTTTTGTTCTGTAACACCTTAGTCGTTACAGGGTTTGGACCAGATGACAGGTTCGGCTATGGAGAGTAGAGTTAGTGTCACCACAATTAAGGACCACAGACCAAGAGAATAAATTTAAATTAGCCGGCAAGATTTATTTACACACAACAAAAACCATAAAAGACTTTGACAACAGAAAACACAACAGCATACACCTTCCTGGTGTATAATCCCTCTTTTTGTTATCTTAACCAAAAGAAATAACTTCAACTTAGGGTTATTTGTTCAGTTCCCTTTGGTTTGTCTGTTTGAGTTAACTCAGTAGTCACTAAACCTAGTTTAGTTCTCTAGCTTCAAAATCTATTTATCTATTTTATTATTTTTTTTTCCAAAATTAATACAAAATTAGGCTCTGTATTCAGATTCGGCAGACTCAATGTTATGTTAGGTTTAACCAACAAAATAGTTTGCAATCTCAATAATATCACAGCAGTACCACACAGGGTCATTCAATATTAAAATAAAAATATTGAACCAAAAGACAACTCAAAATAATCCAGCAAAAGGCTGAACAAGGTGCGATGCACATGAGAGTCTCTTTTCTTTTGTCCTGCTGTTGATCCCTCTATTGTCTGTGTTCTGCGCTAGTCTTGAATCCACTGCTGTTAGCAGTCAAGGATAAATCCTACCAGTTCGGATGAAAACGGTCAACACTCCGCAGACAGCATGTTGCTCCACATGCACAGATCAGCAAATTCACAGTTCATCAGGTCCGGTGGCTCGCCATCTCGTTTCACCGCGTATGAAGTCCCACTTCAGTACTAGCTCAACTTTTCTCCACTCCAACTTAAATGGCCTAATGTAAGCAACATAAAATATCAATAAATAAACAAAATAAAGCGTTGGCTGCTTAAGACATTAGCCAAGAGTCAGCGTTTTGCTTAATAGATGCTGATTAAGCTGCACACCTGCCAAAATGGCGGAGCGGAGATAAGTGGAAACACAACACTTGCACTTCAATTTCACACATGGGCATCATAATATCAAGTTTTAAAACACAAAAAACATAAATCTGACATCTTAGCTTATACTGTTTCCCAAATAATACATTCAACGTAACAAAATTCTCAAAAGAAATAAAATACATTTTTACGAACTCACCAAGTCCCATTCAGCAATGTACACACGTCTGAAGGGCAGGATAAAGTGGAAAAACAAAACAATTTCTCAAAAAATTAAAGATATTCTTTTAGATAAGTTTCCTTTGTTTAATAACGGCAGCTCGACGTCTGTGTGTCTGCAGCGATCTTGGTCAGAACCGAAAAGAATCCGGTTGGCTACTACCAGTCACATGGGCCACGCTGGGACACTTTCAGAATAAAAGCTTGCCTATTTAAAATTTCAACCATACATATTTTTAACCAACCAATAATCATCCATGGATTGAATGTTTGTTTTTAATATTTTTAAACCAGTTTTTTTCCAGATGAAATAATAAACAAAAATAAATTTTAATCAGGTTTTTACCTCATGCACACTGTCACCTGGGTTACAGACGGGTGCAAAGTAACCCAGGGGCAAAACTCAGAGCAGAGGCCAAAACAAAGAGCAAAGGGAGGAGTCTAACTGGGAAACCAGACACAGATGAGGTCCAGGAAGACACAATTAGTGACAGGTGCAAATAATCAGGGATGAACAGCCAATCACAAGGAGGAAGTTCAACTAGAATGAGACACAGAAAACTACTCTTCAAAGTAAAACAGGAAATGACCAACTAATACTAAAACACGAAGGACAACATTAAACAAGAAGAAGTCAGGGACCAGGATACAGAAGACTCAAACACATGAATGAACAGAGGGAGCACAGACTGGGAGACACTGAGGAGACAAGAAGAAGGAAAGCAGGACAAGGCCTACAATATAATGTTACTAAAGACTGAAACATATCATTAGGACGTGTGTAAAGTCAAAACACACAAGAATGAAAAACCTTAAGATAAAAATGAACCAGTAACCAAAATATAAACACACAAGAAGAGCTGAAGCTCAGCATGACTGGAATTAAAGTGAAATCAAAAACCACACTAAACAACATGGCCAACCTAAAGCTAGCATATCACTTATCACTGGAATATGTTGGATTGGTGCAGCCCTAATGCTGAGTACAGGACGTATTAGAATCAGGTGAGACCACACAGCTGGCTTTACTGCACCTTAGCCAGGTGTTAGCTGTTAGTTGATGCCTGGCAGCTCAATGTTCTACATAACAGTGTTCAAACTGAATGCATTCATTAGAATTAGAATTTAGATTGAAATAAAGTTTATATTCTCATGTAATAATATTGTTTTATTATTACATTAATATAGCACGTGGGTCAGTTAGCTTTGCCCAAAAGTAGCTGGTAGAAACGTCCTCCAAAGAGCTACTTTTACTTTCTTACTTTGAGTAAATTTCAGAGCCTGTACTTTTACACTTTTACTTGAGTAAAGAAGTTGAATACTTAACCTTTTACCAGAGTATTTTTAATACAAGTATCAGTACGTCTGCTTAAGTACAGAATATACTGTACGTTTGCCACCTCTGCTCTGGTACATACTGTAACTCTTTCTTTCCTATGAGCCAGTTCCAGGTGTGTGTAGCTTACATTTTTGTGTACTTTCTTAGATCACTGTCCTTTCCTACACATATTTTATTTTTGTACTTAGTTTTTAGGACCAAAATCATATAAGAAAATAAAAATAACCAATGTAAATTTTACAGCATATCTGTCATCAATACAAATATTTTTTCCATATCGGTTTAATGCATGAAGGCATGAAGGATTAACAGATAATTTACTGTGTGTGTGTGTGTGTGTGTGTGTGTGTGTGCCTGTGTGTTAGACTGACCTATCTTTGAATAAAGTGCAGTACAAGCCTAAAGAAAACCTCCAGCTGAATGTCAGAGCCAGTGCGGATGGCCTCGTAGCTCTGTCCGCTGTCGACTCCGCCATCTTTACCCTACGACCCAACTACCAAGACCCTGTTTCCATGGTAACCCAGAAACCATCCCATTTTATCCATGGAAATTTGCTTTGCTTCATCATTTAAAAACAGATGCACCTAGAGCACGAAACAACAAACGATCATGTCATTTGTAGAGATTTTGTCTTGACATCGTTTTCTTCTTTTGAGAGACTGTCCTGAATGATATTTTCTCCCTCTGAGTTATTTACCACACGCTGAGATTTAACAGGATGTACGGTGGCCCGCAGGTTTTTCGTCACATTGAGCAGAGTGACCTGGGCTGCGGTGGAGGCGGCGGTAAAGACAGCGCAGATGTTTTCCGACTGGCCGGCCTCACCTTCATCACCAATGCCAACGCCGCACCCTCAACCAGCAGTACGTCAGTCAGCAAACAAATGAGTGAAGTAAGGCACTGTGGCAGCTTAAAACGCTCCATGGCTCACTTGCGGTTTGCGGTTAATGTGTTTCAGATCAGCTGTGTACTGCCGTCGTGCGTGCAAAACGAGCCCTGACTGAGGAGGAGAAAAAACAGATAGGTGAGACCGTACCACGATGTTTCTCGCTCAGGTGTTTCCCCCTGTGAATCGTACATCTGGAAGTGGATGCATGTTGTTACATGCTGATGCATGTTGTTTACAATCATACCTCAAACGTGAGGTATGATTGTAAACTTCTGGGAATAAATGACAAAAACTGTGTCTGATTAAAATTAGGCTGATCTTGCCTTCGAGGCCCTCTCCCTGTGAACCTCCTCCAGCACTGCCTCTCTCCCACTCCCTGGATGTCACATTGTAAGATTTCAGGGATTTAAAATGTTCCCACAGAGAAAATCATTTAGTATTTAACCAATCCCATCTTGATTATTAGACACTGGGCATCACTTAGTGACCATCTTCAAGTTACCTAGCATGGTTTGATAGCACGAGAAAGTGAAGCACGGGGATGATGTGCAAACTTGTGAGCCAGCTTGAAAACTCACTGTGATGCAACACTGCCAAATAAGACAGGATTCCCACAGAAGTGTTGCTTCAGTGCCTGATGGCAGCCATTCCTGTGTTTGGAGGGGGTATCTTTGCAATCTTTGTCATAGCAACAATAATCAATCATCACCAATTAAGCTAGCTGAGCTTCAGTTAGCAGCTTCCATGTTACTGACTTTGCTCATATATAACAGGCTGATCACATGCCTCTATGATCAGCTTCTCCTTCCTTTTGATGCTGACCAACATTAATCATGTTTGATTATTTACTCAGAAATGCCACTGATGTGACTGTTTGTTGTGATTTGGTGCTATTTAAATAAAATACAGTTGAATTGAAACCTCACAAAATCTAACAAACGTCCACAGGATTAGCTACATTTAAAAAGAAAAAAATCCTGTTACTGACATGGACTGGGTAATGTGTTAGGAGTGAAAGGATGCCACACCTACAGGGGGCTGAATTCAAAGACACCCTGAAAATCAAAGTGGAAAAAAATGATGCATTAGGCTGGAACATTTAGCTGAAATTTTATTGCAGCAACTCAAAATGGTACTCGTTTGTATTGCTCCCACGTGCTTGTATGCATGCCTGTTAACGTTGGGGCTCCTAATGAGATGGACCAGGGCATCATTGAGCTCCTGGACAGTCTGAGGTGCAGCCTTGAGGTGTTGGATGGACCAAAATATAATGTCCCAGAGGTGTTCTGTTGGATTTAGTTCAGGAGAGTGTGGGGGGCCAGTCAGTGGTATCAGTTCCTTCATCCTCAATGAGCTGCCTGCATACTCTGGCCACATGAGGCCGGGCATTGTCGTACACCAGGAGGGGCAGAGGGCAGCCGATGATCTTTTCAGCAGTCCTGGTGACCCTCTGCAGAGGGTCACACAGTACATCAGCAATTGCTCTATGAAGGATGAAGGATGATGAATGAATGAATGAATGTAGAAGAACACCTGCAGCTTCTCCTCCATGTGGTTCCTTCGCAGCAGTCGCAGGAAGTGGAGTCTCTTCTGGGCCTTCTTTTACCAGTGTGGGTCCTCAGAGATATGTTTCCTCAGGAGCCTGAAGGAGGCCACTCTCTCCACAAATACTCTGTTGATGGAAAGAGGAGCGAGCCTGACAATCTCTTTGGTCTTAGTGGTGTTCAGTTCCAGATTGGTTTTGATGCACCACCCTGCCAGCTCCTGTATCTCCTCCCTGTAGCAGTGTTAATTTTGACAGCAAATTTTGATTTAGTTTTAGTCATAGTCTTTTGATGAAAATGTAATTTAGTTTTAGTCATAATTTAGTCATCTGAATAGTTTTGGTTTTGGTCTAGTTTTAGTCGACGAAATTTTCGTAAGAATACAGTCGACTAAATCTACAGTTGATTTAGTCAACTAAAATATAAAGAGTGTAAAATGTAAAAGTTATGGAATATTATTAATATTACTAAGTAATATTAGTAATATTAATATTAATATTAATTAATTAATATTAATTAATTAATATTAATATCAGTAACATCAGCACTCTGAATCTGTCTTTCTTCAGTGGAGGTTGAAACAACTGCGGCAGCTACACTTATATTTCCTGATTTTCACGTCATTATGTTTGTAGTTAGATGTGGTCAACCTTAACATGTCAGAGGAAAAGCTGATTAACAGAAAAAGTTTTCAGAAAGTTTAAATATATTTTGAAAACATCATGTGGTCTCCTTCAATAACCAGTAACTTTGGTAGCTGATGGTCCACCGTGTGCTTCTTAGATACTAAATTAATCCAAAAATGTCCACCCTGTCGTCAAACCCTGCATGACAGGGTGGACTTTGTATTGTATAGTTGGGATTTTATTTTATTTTATTTTTTTACCTATTTTGATGAGATGGTGATAATTTAAGAGTTCTTTGAACTTTTTTTTTCTCAAATTAGGCTCATACTGCTAAAAAGGGTCAATCATTGGTGAGTTTTGTACTGTCTTTTAGAGCAATGAGTCCAGGTGGATCAGAGACAGCACGGCAATATTAGGAACACTAAGATGCTGCTCCAGACAGAAGAAGAGATAAAGACAGAAACACTGGAAAGAAGAAGAGTGTCCCTGAGCTCAGTGAAGGGGGGGAAATGGCAAAAAAAAAAAAAAAAAGAGAGAGACGAGTATCCCGCTGCCTTAACTTGCTGTGGGAGAAATGCATCAGTACAATTGAGATTTTTTTTAAAAGTAACATCCTTGTTTCTAAAAGATTCCACCCATCCATCCTCTTCCGCTTATCCTGTTCAGGGTCACGGGAAGGGGGTTACACCCTGTACAGGTCGCCAGCCTGTCACAGGGCCAACACAGAGAGACAGACAACCATTTATACTCACATTCACTCACAAGAAGTTGGCAATTTAGAGTGACCAATTAACCTAACCCCAGTAAGTGCATGTCTTTGGACTGTTGGAGGAAACCCACACAGACACGGGGAAAACATGCAAACTAAACACAGAGAGGCCCGGGCCGAGGTGGAATCAAACCCAGACCTTCTAGATGTCATTTTACCTGTGAGGCAGCAGTGCTAAACACCATGCCACCGTGCTGCCCTCTGAAAGATTATGGTAGTCAAATGGCAACTGGACACAAGCAAACAGTCACACAAGAGAAAAATGCAGAGAGTTTGTGTACGATACAATGGAGAACTTAGGAAGTGACTCCCAGACAAGCAATTGGTCATACTTCCTTTTGCCACCTTAGACCCTAATATTTATCTTAATTGTGATGCAAAAAGCTTATGAATGTTCATAATTATATTTTGCAATGTTCACCTTTGTTGAGAAAACTCTTAATATATCTACTCATGTCAGCAGTTACCACATTTTTGTCCACTCTGTCATCTCACGTCCACCCTGTAATTTTTCAGTTTTTTGAAAATAATCAAGTTATGATCCCAAGTTAGTAAAAGCTTTTCATGTTTTTTTTAATAAACTAATCGCTGCCAAATAATATTGTTTGAAAAGCTGATCAAATCGCAGTTTTTAGAGATTTTATTTAAAAAGGAAAACACAGCTATCAGATTCTTTGAAGACACAAGCAATTTGCAATTATTTCACTACTTTCAAAAGCCTTATTTTACCAAATAAATATTATTGAGCAAGGGACAGACTAGCTATCTGAAAATGTGCATTGTAAAATCACATTGTTATAAAAATGTATTTATTTTCATTTGACTTTGTGCTTGACAGGGTGGACATATTTTACAATGTGCTCATTCTTTATCTGCTTCCAGTAAATTCATAAAAGGTGTGGGAGCTTGACCAACATTCATTTACAACAGCCTAATGTAAACTTGATACAATGGATATGAAATTAATTGGGAAACTGTAACTTTTTTTGGGACAAATTACGATGTCCCAAAGGCACTTTTTAGTGATATTGACCCAAATAAAATGATTGGATGTCATCCCCGGCAAGCATTTTCGTCTCGTTTTCATTCGTTGACGAAAGTGTCAATTAATTTTGTTATCGTTTTTATCCTTTTAGGTAGTTTTTATTTAGTTATCGTCTCGTTATCGTCATGAAAAAAAGGGTCGTTGACGAAAACTATGGCAAAAATATTTCGTCAACGAAATTAACACTGCCCTGTAGGCTGTTTTAATCACCCCCATGATCAGGCTGACCACCATGGTGTCATTGATGAACTAGTCAGTAGTGTTCGATGGGTGAATAGGGGCACAGTCGTACGTGTAAATGGCATACAGGAGGGGGCTAAGCATGCATCACTAGGGGGGAGTCAGGATCGAGGAGCAGAGCTGACCCACCTTAACAACCTGTGGTCAGTTGGTCAGGAAGTCTTTGATGAAGGATCAGATGGGGGGGTAGGTCCAAGTCAGCCAACTTCTCCACCAGGGTGTCAGGGGTGAAGCTGTAATCAACAAACAGCATCCTGAAGTAGATTCCCAGGTGTTCCAGGGCTGTGTGGAGCGCAGTGGCGTTGGCGACCTCCATGGACCAATTTGTCCTGTAAGACTAACTGGTGTGGGTCAAAGTTCAGGGGGAGGTGGGCTTTGAGGTCCTGGAGAACAAGCTTTTCTAAGCACTTAATAACTACAGACAATAGTCTTTTGTGGCTGTTTTCTTGGGTATTGGGATGATGGTGCTGCCTTTAGACAGAACAGGATATCAGCCATTCTTGTTTAATCATTTATTCATTTTAGTTAAAAACGAATTTCAATACAAAAAAACAAAAAAACAAATCTCATAAAATGAAAGGAAGCAGATAGAAGAAAAAATCTTATAATCTCTGCCCCTATTTAACAAAAAATATATGCAAAATATAAAAATATATACACACATATACAAATTTCACACCCTTATTAATAACCAAAGAAAAAAACTTAAACCACTCAAATAATAGCGTATATAAATACATGTTATATAGTTTTATATCTCATCAACAGATTTACTTTTAACATTCTACAAAATAATTTAATCGAATCAGCATTTTTGTTGTCACTAGCCAAATTGTTCCACAACCTTATTCCTTGAACAGTGGTACATCTCTCTTTCAAACTTGTTTGGATTTTAGGTTTTACAAACATTTCAAATCCCTTTAGATTATAAATATTTTCTCTTAATAAAATTAGATTGAATATTCAAAGGTAATAGATTTTTGTGTGCCCTATACATAATCAACAAAATCTTATAATCAACCAACTCATAAAACTTCAATAATCCCAATTGATCAAATAATATATTTGATGGGTGACTACAATGTTTTTTGGCAATAATTCTTATAGCTCTTTTTTGCAAAATAAAAATAGAATTTGTAAATGTTTTACATGCCTTCCCCCAAACTTTAACACAATAAATCAAATGTGGAACAATTATAGCATTACACAATATACACAGTGCTTTTTCATTAAATAACTCCTTTACCCTATATAGTACGGCAATAGACCTTGCCATTTTTGTTCTTAAGTAATTTATATGAGACTTCCAGGTCAGGTTTTCATCAATAATAACACCCAAAAACTTCACCTCACTGACTCTGCAAATCTCAGCACCATCAACTCTAAATGAAACATCCACCGTTCTTTTTTCTATTACTGAATATCATGTAATTTGTTTTATCCAAATTTAGCGATAATTTATTACGCTTAAACCAAGTTTGTATTTTTGCAAATTCTGTTTGCATCATTCCCAACATTCGCTCTAAGTCTTTGCCCAAGCAAAAAAAATGTGGTATCGTCAGCAAACAAAACACACCTAAACAATCCTGACACATTTACCAAATCATTTATGTATAAAAGAAACAACTTTGGTCCAAGCACAGAACCCTGTGGGACTCCACATGTAATATCACCAAATGTAGATCTTACGTCATTTAATTGAACAAATTGTTTCCTGTTGGTAAGATAACTGGATACCCACTGTAATACTGGACCTCTCATACCATATTTATTCAATTTCTCAAGAAGAATGCTACGATCAATAGTATCAAAAGCTTTTTTTAAACCAACAAAAACACTAACACAATATTGTCTTTGATCAATAGCTGTCGATATTTGTTCTATCAAATCCATGAGTGCCATCGATGTTGAGTTGTTAGCTCTAAAGCCATATTGATTTTTACTCAAAACATTTTGTTTATCAATGAATTGATCCAATCTTGTAACAAACAATTTTTCCAAAATTTTCGAGGACTGAGGCAACAGGGAAATAGGCCTGTAGTTAGTAAACATAAATTTGTCCCCATTCTTATAAAGAGGAATTACTTTCGCTACTTTCATGCTGTCAGGAAATATCCCTGTCGAAAAAGACAAGTTACAAATATATGTGAACGGCTCAATAACATAACCCATTATTTCCTTCACAAACGTCATATCCATTGACAAGGATGTGTTGAATATCTCGATTAGTAAAACAGGAAATAATAAACAAAACACAACTAGAGATGGGATTCATATCAAACATGATAGCAGAGAGGGTACGAGGATGGAGATGAGATGGAGGCAGGAACAGACTGAAGGAACAGAAAGCACCAGAAGACAAAACTCCAACTAAGAACCAAAGCTCAAAAAACCCATAAACACTAGAAGAGAAAAGCAATCGGAGCAGGCACCACAAACTCCAAACTGGAAGCAGATATAGCACTCAAACAGAAAAAAGAAACCAAACCACAAAAATATTAACCAAGAATCCCCCTCTGCTAGTTTCAAGCAAGAAACTGTTCATGGTTAGGTTTACAAAACAATTACAGCTTATTACTGTGAGTCTGAGCACTGTTTTACAACTTTACTATCTGTTTACACACACACACACACACACACACACACACACACACGCACGCACACACATACACACGTTCACCAGTGTGATTTCTGTATTTTGTTTGTAATGATTGTAGATAAATCAGTGAGAGATGTAAAGTAAATGAAATTATGTCGTTCTGTCTGTCCAGCGGAGAGTTACGGTAGAGCCGGCAAGCAGTGCTGTCAATATGGGATGAGGCGTGCTCCAACATTTACTTCCTGCCTTGATGAAGCTGAGACGTTTGTCCGCAAGAACAAAATTTTCCGCAACACTTCGAGTTTTAGAGATCGCTGCAAGCAGGTCTTCCAAGAATGCTGTGAGGCTCTGCTGAACAGCTTGGGCCGTGAGAGCGTCATTGCACGAAGCGGTCAGTCTGGACTTTTCTTTGTTTACTGCATCACGCTCTGACAACACCAACATGACAACAGGTGACATCATTAAGGGAATAGAAGCTCATTTATGTACTATTATAATGTAATGCTCCACTTCTTCAGCACATATCTACATTATATTTGTAGAGTCAGACTGTTGACATTAAACAGCTCAATTACCTGTTAGCAGGTAATTGAGCTGCACTCAGGATTATACAGACAGCTGTATCTGACTGTGTCTGAGTGGATTTATTATGGTGAAGATCAGAGGAGGTGTAAGTTACCTCTCACTGTATCTTTGCAGCTTTAGTGTAGCTAAGTCCAGTGCTGTGGTAATGAAGTGCAGATCACTGTCACACTGTTGTTGTTGTACAGACATGGGTCCAGACTTTGACCTCGCTCCTTCCCTGGTGCGGAGCTACTTTCCCGAGAGCTGGATGTGGGAGGTGCAGCGCATCAGGTGACACAAAGCAAACACACCTCGGGAGCCTCATTTAAACAAATTGATTAAATGGACCTACTCTGCTTATTTCCAACTCCATCCATCCATCCATCCATCCATCCATTCATCCATCCATCCTCTTATGTTTTAATTGTACTTTCGGTGGCCTGACCTCGAGATAAGGTGCACTGAAAGAGAGAAGTTAGTCTACTACTTTCTGATCTGTTGCTCTCTGTCTAATGTATTATTTAATTATTTAATTTACTGGAGTTTACCTTAAACATATGTCCTTTATTCACTGAGTAAAAAATAATCCCTAACATGTGCAAGGCCACCGGGGGGCTGGAGTCTGTCCCAGCTGTCATAGGGCAAAAGGCAGGGTACACCCTGTACAGGTCACCAGCCTGTCACAGGGCTAACACAGAGATAGACAACCATTCACACCTATGGGCAATTTAGACTCACCAATTAATTCTATCAAAATAATCCTTCTTTGTCTGACACTGACCCTCAGCAGAGCACCTCAGCTCCACCTCTGTCTAAAACAAGCTGTTTTAACTCCTCTCCACCTTAAACTAGCTCTCTTTTGATTGGCTGCCCCCCACAAACAAATTTAAACAAAAGATGGGTGTTGCTTCTGAGATGACCACTTAACAATATATTTCCTTGATGATGTCATAAAGACCCAAGAGTAGAAAAAACTGTGGGATTGTTAACAGCTGTCTAAAGCCTTAAAAGTTCATTCTCAGAATGTGTAACGTTTATTTTATTATGCTATATAGTCAAACTGACACATAATGATGTGTACATTTTATTCATGTACTGTCATGCAGAGCTATGCTTTGGCTTTAATCCCTGACTCATCTACTGTGGTAATACTGGATGTACAGTGGACACAACTGTCTCAAACAGCAAAACTGTCCATTTTGGAGTTTCTCTGTTGCCAGTCAGGAGACTTTGTTTGGCTACAGGCAGCAGAAACTCTGCAGACTGTGATTTGGCATCATCCACCTAAACAAGCAAGACCTTCCCCGAAAATCTTTTACTGTGCATGTTCTCCAGAGGTAAAGAGTCTGACCCACCTGGGTCAATAATCAGTTTTTCAGACATGGATCGAATTTAGTTCAAGGCTAAAAATAAAATTTCACTAAAGATCTCCACTGAAAATAGATTTTTGGGAAGTAAACGAGTCACTAAATAAATGGATGATAATGCCCATATCATTGATTGGCAGAATAAACATGATCAAAATGAATATATTACCAAAATTTTTGTATCTTTTTCAGTCAATACCTTTGCCTCTTCCAAAACAATTTTTTAATGGATTAAACAGTATTTTTAGTAGATTTATTTGGAATAATAAAAAACCTAGATTAAGACTTCGCTTGTTATACCTGCCATATGAGAGAGGGGGGTTACAACTTCCTAATCTTAAATTGTATTATTGGTCCGCCCAGCTGCGTTCAGCCATGTTCTACTTTTCAACCGAAACGCCCCCAGCATGGATAAGAATTGAACAATTAGTAACAAACCTTAGATTAAATTTGTATTTATATTCCACAAGGCCAAAACAATTGATAAAAATGACAAAAAATCCCTTTTTAAAAAACACAATTGATGTTTGGTATAAAACCCATCAATATATTGGAGATATCCCTTCCATTTCTTCTTTCTCACCTGTCTGGGGGAACAGATATTTTAAGGCAGGAAGAGCTGATGGAGGTTTCAAAATCTGGTCAAATAAAGGTGTACAGAAACTGGCAGATCTTTATAAGGATGACAGGCTTCTTACATTTGAGCAGTTATGTCAAATATATAACATTTCAAAGAAACACTTTTATAAGTACTTACAAATTAAACATTTTATTATGTCAAAACACAAACAGATTGAATCTAAACCACCACTGTCATACCTAGAGAACATTATACTAGAAAATTTAGAGAGGAGAGGTCACATTTCCTTATTTTATGCAGCTTTACTAGTGCATGATAAGGAATCCACTGCAGATAGATTGGATGCATGGAGATCTGACATCCGAGAAGAGATACAGGTAGCGGACTGGGAATCTGCATGCGTAAAAGCCCAAAAGCAGTCAATTAATACAAGGATGAAACTCCTTCAGTACAAGTGGTTGATGAGAACTTTTATAACTCCTGTCAAACTGAACCGCTGGGCACCTAACATCCCAGATATCTGCTGTAAATGTTTGGTTGGAAAGGGTACTCTTTTTCACTGTGTATGGGAGTGTCCAAAATTACAACAATATTGGAACTTGGTTACGCAAACTTTGTCAAAGATCGTTGGAGTCAATGTATCTGCTGAGGCCAAAATGTGTATTTTAGGTATTTATCCAGAGAACTGTGTTTTTAATTCCAGACAGTTAAAATTGATTGACTTTGGACTCCTGCAGGCCAGGAGACTAATATCTTTACACTGGAAAAAAATGGATATACCATCAAACCACATGTGGGTGAAGGATATGGCATCATGTATGACTCTGGAGCGACTCACTTATATTGTCAGAGGAAAGGGAGCGGAATTTGAAGAAACATGGTCACCATTGATCAAGTTTCTGAAACATTACAAAGGACATTAAGAGAACTGTGCAGAGATTGCTGAGTTTAATTTTTTTTTTTTTTTTTTTTTTATTATTTGTGTTTTTTTTGGGGGGGTTTTTTGCGCTTCGGGGACTGAGTTATTTAATGTGAATCTGTATTAAGTGTATCACTATCACTTGTTTTTCTTCTATGTCATAAAAATTCAATAAATATAATGTAAATAAAAAAAAAAAAAAAAAAAAAAAAAAAAAAAAAAGAAAATAGATTTTTGGGCCTAATCCAGGTCGGGAAAATAAGACAGAGTTTAAATGGTTACATTATTAATGAATTTCCTTTAATTAAAGTTTTACACATGGTCCCATAACATGATTGTACCCTTAACTTTAAAAAAACAAACATATTTCCTGATTTTTCCCACATTAGTTGAGGTAAACTTTCCAATCACAAAAAAAAAAAGAAAAGTGCTCCAGTGCCACACCTGGTGTTGGTTAGGGATCAGAATTAGCTCCTCTCTCCTCAGTATGGAGTGTGGTGACTCTAAGTTTCTGTTTTTGTATTTCATGTCCTTAGTTCAGGGCAGCTGTTGGTCAGCAGGCCTCTACCGGACTCTCTCACCACCTGGCAGATAAAGGCCGTTGGCATGTTCCAGAATGGTGAGTTTCTTTTATTTACTGACATTTAACATCTTGTATTTTTGCTCTTCAGTCTTCCACGCTGCAGCTGGAATAAATAAAGTTGTACTGAATGGTTCCTGATTGTCCGGCAGGTATGTGCGTTGCAGATCCCGTCCAGGTGTCGGTCAATCTGCCGGTCAGCGTGGACATCCCGCTGCCTTATCAGGTGGTCAGAGGAGAGCAGCTGGAGCTGACAGGCTCCGTGTACAACCAGCAGTACGACAGGATCAGGGTACCCATCACACCCACACCCAAATGCATATCTCATGATCCTCTGCCATGCATGAATGCGGGGTGCCATGTTGGTAGAGGGAACTTGCACCATCTTGGTCTGTTAGGACAAATAAAATAATCTGGTTGGAGTAGATGTCGTTTCAGTGATGAAGAATCTTAATTCTTTTTTTTTTTTTTATAGATAAGGTCTCATCTATATTAGATTACTCCATCAATTGGAGTAAATCAACCCTTTTATCTCTGAATTGTAATTTTCAGAACACCACGACCACCTCACTACAATGTGGCAACATTAGATATTTAGGTGTTAATTTTTCTCCCAGGTTGTCAGACCTGATACGATTGAATTGGGTTCCTCTATTAAAAACAATAGAGGATGACCTCACACACTGGAACTCTCTACCTATATCTCTCATGGGGAGAGTTGCCACAGTAAAAATGTTGATTCTGCCTAAAATCAATTATCTGTTTTCACTGATCCCTAATAAACCTTCTGTTGCCTGGTTTAAGTCTGTGGACTCAAACATTTCAACCTTTTTATGGAAAAATAAAACCTCAAGAATAAGTTTAAAGACTTTTCAAAAGCTAAAATGCAGTGGTGGTCTAGAACTTCCAAACTTTTATCACTATTTCTCAGCCAATAGATTACAGTAAATTTCAAGGTGGATCAAATCAAGCCCTTTAGACAGCCCATGGCTAGATCTAGAACAAACACTCTGTGGAAAAGTGGAAATCTCTGACTTACCTTTCATTAGCTTTAGTATTAAACATCATAACTGCTTTAAAAGTCATAAACACCTCTCTGACAGCCTGGTGGGAATTTTTAAAGATAACAAAGTCTTCACTTATCCCATGTAAACTGACACCCATTTGGAACAATCCAGATATATGTCAGAAAATACAGTACTGAACTTTTCAGCATGGCAATAGAAAGGAATAAAGAATTTAGAACATGTTATTCACGATGGGACCTTTATTTAATTTGAAGAACTTATTTCAAAATATGAAATTAGCAATAGCAAATTTCTTGAATACCAGCAGATGAGGTCCATCATACAGGCAAGGTTTAATTTAAATAATTTAAAATGAGAAAACCCCTGTACTGGTAACAGAATTTCTAAATCTTTATACCCCTAAATTACTATCAAAAATATATAAGTTATTATTAAAAATTAATGATTCAATATCCCTCCCAACTACAAAATGGGAGCGAGATCTTTCCATCAACCCAGAGGAAAACTTCTGGACACAGATATGTTTAAACACTTTCAAAATGACTTGAAGTCCAAATTTAATACTTATACAATACAAAACTCTCCATAGAATACACTATACAGGAAACAGGATGTTCCAAATGGGCCTCAGAGACACAAATATATGTACCCACTGTTCAGTTAACTATACTGAAAACTATATGCATGCAATTTGGTCTTGTACACCTGTTCAGAGGTTCTGGCAGAGGATATATGGAGACTTATCCACATGTTTTAATTGCGGTATCCCAGCATCACCAAAGCTGTGCATTCTAGGTGATTTAAGTGAATTAAACATGGAAACAAATATATCACACATAGTTCTTGCATCGCTAAGAAAACTATCCTCACGAATTGGAAATCAAAAGATGATTTATGCATTACTCACTACAAGAATCTACTTTTAGACCACATTAGTTTGGAAAGAATGTCTGCCACCTCCAAAAAACAATCTCTCTGGTCCCCACTGATCAGCTCCATCGCGTGATGGGGGTGACCGGCTGTGGTCTTGTCTCGCGGCGTACCCGGCAGGTGGCTGGGGGTGGGCCGGGGGATTCGGGTTTCTGATTGCTCTTGGACTGGAGACGGTGGCTGCCATTTTGTGGTTTCTGTGTCCGGGCCCTGGTTTTTGGTGGTGGGGGCTTGGACGGATGCTCTTATGGTCTTGGGGTGTGGGGCTGGGGGGCCCGTGGTGGTGGGTGCTGGCCCCGTCCAGATGGCCGGCTTCCGCTACGGGGGCCGGGGTGTGGGGTCTGGGGCCCTGGTGCCCGGGGTTGCCCGTTTCCCAGTTGGGCCCCTCCCTGTACTGGAGGAGTCTGTGCCCCCTTGGGAGCGCCGCCGTGTGGGGTGGGTTGGCTCACGTCGGGGTGTCTGGCTGGCATTGTGTGTGTGTGTGCGCGCGCGTGTGTGAGTGTGAGTGTGTGGACAACTGGGCCTGGGTCTGTGGCTTGCAGAGCCTTGGCACCTGTGGGACGCATACGCACACATTACTGCAAATAATAAAATTGTGTGTATATCAGGGTTATAATAGTTTAGGATTTTACATTATCGTTTAGTTTTAGTTAGTTTTTACTTTTGTTTCTCTAATTCAGTTAGTTTGAATTAGTTTTCAGAGTGGTTTTGCTCGTTTTTATTAGTTTTTATTTTAGGTTTAATGCTTAGTTTTAGTTTAGTTTCGTTAGTTTCAGTATTAGTTTTAGTATTTTCATACTTTGTCAGGTGCAAGATTCAATGCGCAAAAGTGACTATTGAGTAATAAAAACTCAACAAAAGATACCATAAAGAAATATATTCAACAACCAACAGTTCACAAGACAGAAGCACTACATGCTAAATGTGTAATATTAAGGACACACATGAACATCAACAGGGAGAAACAAAGAAAAACAGGAACTCCAAACTCAATAAATTCTACAATAAACTCCACAATAAACTCCAGTGTCAGTGCAGTAGATTAACAACACCTAAATGTGGTGTTTGACAAAAACAAACTATTTAAAGGAGTCAAAGCTCAAATCCAGCTGCATCCTGATGTTCTCACCACCTGAAGCTTCTTCTGTTTTGGAGCTAGCTTGGTTAGATGCTGCTAATTAAACTTGCAGGGTCTTTGCAGCCTCTGTACACAACCTACGGAAGTGTCCGACCTCGTGTCCGCATTTATGCTTGTGTAGCTGTGTGTGTTGTGTGTGTTAATTACCTTGTGGTCGTGTGCTGTGGTGCCAGCTGGAACGTTTTTGGTCCTCACTCTTTGTGTTCAGTTTTTTGGCTGCAAACATATTTGTCCCTTTTTTTCCACTTCCTTCATTTCCTCACGTCCATTCCGACAGCAGTCTCCCTCCAGGAATCTGCTGACATTTGTGAGTCCTTATACTGATGCTTTGATTATTATTCCTGATTGTTATTCTCTCACTGATAAAGTAGACGGAAACGCACAAGAACTGAACAGGTTGACCACAGCGTTGCGGCAGCGTGGACCCGCTCTGAACCCGGTCGGTTCAGAGCGACTGCCGCTTTCTCGTGCACACGCACGCACACAGCTGCCCGACGGCGCTCCCAGCTTAAACTCTGAGAGCAGAAAAATGATCAATCCACAATAATTTCAGTTAGTTTTAGTTAGTTTTTTAAACTCACAATACAGTTTTAGTTAGTTATTGTTTTTTCCTTTTAACTGTAGTTTTTATTTATTTCAGTTAACGACAATGTTTTTTCAATTTCAGTTTTCGTTATTTCGTTCGTTTTCGTTCACTATAATAACCCTGGTGTATATGTATGTGCGTGTGTGTGTGTGGATGTGTGTATATGTATGTGCGTGTGTGTGTGTGGATGTGTGAGTGTGTATATCTACTTTTCTTCGATTTTTTTTTTTCTTTCTTCCTGTTGCCCCCCCGTTCTCACCCCTTCCTTGTTGCCTGTCAGACCTGGCATAAATAACTAAATAAAAAGATAAATAAATAAAAATACAAACATTAACAAGAATAGAAAACTTATAGAGCTGTTCTTGTTTGGTGCGTTCAGATCATCATTCCGATTGTGAAAAATGCCAGACATGACAGGCTTTAAAACAAAAAAAAAAAAGAATCTTAATTCTGTCTATCCTCGCCCTCAGTACTGTGTGACACTGAAGGTCGGCCCGGCCATCTGCCTGCTCAAGTCTGAGCCTGTGGCTCAGGAGCCAGGGTTTCACTCTACAGCCTGCACCTGGAGCATCCTGCCTGGGAGAGAGGTGGCATCAGTGGCCTTCGAGCTGCTGGGCCTGGAGCCTGGAGAGCACACCCTGACCTTCACCGTGAAAACACGGTACAGAACTGCAGACATCCTGGAGAAGAAGCTACGAGTGGTGGTACGTACCTGCGCAGAGAAAAAAAAAGAACCACACATCAGGTTTACCTGTTAAAGACTATTGGTCAGAAAACTGCATTAAAAATGCTGCAAAAGGCTCCAACAGCACAAACACGGTCCAGATTTACAGTTCAGGGACTCCAGCTACAGCCACCTGCATTTGTGAGTTTTGGTTATTTATAAATGAATTTAATGCAGGATTGTGTCAGGATTATGAAAATGAACAACAACAGGGATGTTAATAATCAGAAAACCAAAATCACGACACAAACATCCACGGTGTCCGTTCCCGCTGTCCACCTGCTGCCAACAGTTTTCTCCACCCTCTCGGAGGCTCTTGAGCGCCGACTCTGGGCTCTGCTGACAGTAACTAATGATGCTCATGTTGGTTGTGTTTCCAGCCTGAAGGAGTGAGACGGGAGGTGAGTTCTGGAGGAAGACTCGACCCACAGGGGGTGTATGGTACGTAGGTGCTGATCTGTGCAGCTCTGCTCCACCTGAAGTGCTGGCTAATGTCAGCGGGGTTCCCGCTGGCCTCTGAAATCAAACTTCCTTCCTTCTTAAATTTTTACTTCTTATTTTTTTTAAGTTTGAATGGCTATACTTTAGAAAAGAAAGAAAGAAAAGTACATCTATTACCTGATAAATCCAAGAAAAATGAAAAGTTTTAATACTAAAGCCAGCTTCTCATTTCTTGGTGGGCTGTAAGCCAGCCTGCCACTCACTGGGTTTAGTTGTTGTAGACTTCACAGCACCTACGTGCTGTACACCTCCACAGGTAGTGGTCTGCACCCTGTTACCTACTGTCCAACCAGGGAGACCTGCTTCCTTTTCTACTTGGGGAGTGGCTCACAGTCCCAAGAGAGAGAGGCTCTTAAGCAGCAAAACAGGGTAGATAAGGAAGGGTTAGGGGGAGAAGAAATATGCGTCCGTCTCTGCTGAGAGCAAACCCCAAAACACCCAAATAACAAAAGCTGGACTTCAGTACAAAACCAGTAAGTGGGGAGGGGTGGGGGGGGTGGGGAGAGCTGAAGAAGTTGGTCGGACAGTATGTAGTAGAGGAAATGCTGCCCTTAAACACGGCTGACTCGCCCTCGTTTTGTGGTTGTCATTTTCATATTGAGGCAGCGGGGGTGTTGCTGGTGTTGTGCCAAAAAGTGATTGTCTGCCATAAAGTGATTCCAATAATTCCATGTGCTTTTATGTGTAATATCTTTGCCTATATTGGTAAATAGAGTGCAGTCAACATGATTTATGAAGAGCTTATATATAAAATGAAGAAATTATTGTTATTGTACCTACGTTATAATCAATCCAGTGTTTTTTGTTGAAAAAGACATTTTTAATGTCAATGACAGTTTTTACCTTGATTAAAAAATGAACATATAAAAGTCACTTTGACAGAAACTGACTGCAGCTAGTACCTTGTGATAGAAATACTGTTTCTAGCACAAAATGACCTGATATCATTCATGAGAGATATGTTTGACAGATGTTTCACAGATTATAGGTCAACAAGTCATTTACAGCCGTTTAAATACAGGCAATCACTTTTTTGGCAGCTGTTGAATGTAACTAATAAAGTAACTTGTAATCTTACTGAGTTACTTCTAAAATTAAGTTATCAGTAAAGTAACTAAGTTACTTTTTAAAGGAGCAATCAGATTGCTTTTTCAGATTGCTCTGTGCGGCTTGTGGAAGTAAATTATAAGAATCCAATTGAAGTACATTTTATTTTTGTCAGTTCGGTTTTTGTTGTAGTTCTAGATTGAAACATCAGTGTGATCTTGAAATATTAAATAAAATAATTTTATTTATTTATTTATTTTCATTTCTTAATATATGCGTCACTCACGGTAGCGGCTCTCAGTGGAAACCGGGTTCAAATGGCTCTTTCCATTTTAAAGGTTGCCGACCCCTGCTCTAGAAAAATAAACAGGTTTTTTGAACAAGTTTGAATTTGCAAGATAAATCTGTTTGATTTTCTCTTCTGTCGTTCACAAATTTCCAGCTGCTTTGTGAGCCTGTACTGAGCATCTCTGTAAATCTACATGTAGAATGATGACGTGTGCTTCCCCAGTGATCGATAAACACAGATCCGGCAGCTACACAGTAAAATGCAGACGTCTAACACAGTCATCAAACTCTGACAAGTAAAAACAAAGTACAAGTTGAGGATTTCTGATCAGTCACTGCGATCTTAAATGGGCCATTTAACTTCTCTGCACACGTTCCCAGCTTCTTACCTTTTCTATCCATTCAGAGGAATTTGTTGAGTCCCAGTTACTTCGTCCGGCTTCTCTGTCTCATACGAGCAGCCATGTTCCCCGTGTTCCAACTAGTCCGGACACTGGGCTTAGTGCATCCTGCTCTATGTCTGTGCACACCGGCATTGGTGACCGAGGGGCTGCTGGGGAGAGGTTATTGAAACTTGGTGAGAATGGGGTTATCTTCATATTTTGCAGCTCATGCTGATGAGCTTGTCCAAGCTTGATGTTCTTTTCATAGCTAGAAAAAAATATTTTTAACATTAAAATAAGTACTCTATGTTTCAGTCCTACGTTGCAAAATGTGAGCACAACATATTTTGGGGGGAATTTAATAATACTTACATCTATGCGTTTTTACATTAATGGGAACCCTGTGGCAGTCTGTCCTGTGTGTCTTATCATGCTGTAGGCTCAGAGAAGAGAACAGTGGAGCTGAAGAACCAAGTGCCAGTCAACATCGTTCCCAACACCAATGTGGAGAGAATGCTGACTATCAATGGTAAGGAGGGGAAAGCATGTTTTGTTGCAGAGCTGCATCTCAAAGCAACATCTAAAGTCATCTGGATGTGTTTGTTCTGTGTACCAGGTGAGGTTCTGGGTGAAGTCCTGACGTTGGCGCACAACCCTGAAGGTTTCCGGCAGCTCATCAACCTGCCGTCTGGCTCAGCGGAGGTGGAGCTTGGTGGCCTCCTCCCCCTCATCCAGCTGTATCAGTACCTGGAGTCATCAGGGAGCTGGAATGTGCTGGGAGAAGACATCCAGAAGAGTGCAGCTAACATGAAGCAGAAGATCAGGGAGGGTAAGGCACTGAAGAGGCCCTGATAGTAGCATGAAGGATTAACCGATAATTCACTGTGTGTGTGTGTGTCTGTGTGTGCGTGTGTCTGTAGGCCTGGTCAGCATCAGTTCATTTAGACTTGGAGACTCGAGCTACAGCATGTGGAGGAAGCGAGAGTCCAGCACCTGGTAGGTAAACATCAAAGACTCTCAGCCTCAAGCACTGAAACACAAAGCGAACCCTGAAACTCCACAGCTGCAGTTCCTCTGATAGCCAGCAGAGGCACTACAGTGAGTCAGTCCCCATAGACTCCCATGTTAGAATTTAAAGCAGAAATAAATAGATTTACAGCCTGATACAGAAACTGCTTCGGTCTCTGTAGCTAATTTGCACTAGAGTGTGTGTATTTGTGCTGTTTGAGCCTTTTGGAGCCTCTTTAATGTAATTATCTGACCAATAATGTGGCTGCTGTGCGCTTTGTTGGACTAACAGAGCATCTAAGAACGCACAGTAAAGTTCTGGGATTTTATTTGGATGCGATGGAACTAAGAGGTGTTTTGTTGAGCCTTAAACCCTCTCCTGCCCCTAAGTTTGTGCTCCTGTTTGTCACAGAAGGATTCTGGTGATCTGAGCTAAGAAGCCACGTGGCCAAGTTCAGATTTTGCTGAGGAAAAGCATGGCTTCCTTTGTCCTTCTTCGAGAGTTAGCACTCTGTGCTAACTTTCTCCTGCGCTCCAGGTGAAGTTACCTGGTGTTGCTAATGAAACTTGTTGAGTTGTGGGGACTCAGTTAGGCAGGAACCTTCAGAAGGCTCTTGTGTTGCAGCAGTCTGCAGAGCTTGGAGCAGGCCTCTGAGGCCAGTGCAGTGGAGAGAGCAGTGACCTCCTTCCTCTCTGAGGGTGGGAGGGTAGGGCCACTAATGGCTACCAAAAAAAGACAACAAAACAATAAATTTAGACTTCAAAGTCCAGAAATCAATCTTTTGCAGTCTATGACCAAGGCCGAGTGCCAGTGGCCACGCTGCTGATAATGGAAGCTTCAAGCCTAAAATAAATTCACGCATGTTAATAACAGCTGTTATGAAGGGGGAAATCAGCTACAGAGACCAAAGCAGTTTCTGTATCAGGCTGTAAAAGTTTTAATGTGGGAGTCCATGGCGACTGACTCACTGTGGCACCTCTGCTGGACCGCAGAGGAACTGCAGGTCTGCTGCACCCGGCAGGTTGATGCGTGTTGCTCGTTTGGTTTGGGGATTAGATGCTATGTTGTAATGTAACCCAGATTCTCTTTCCAAACGTGAGCACTTGGATCTGAAATCACTTCCTGATGCTTTTGGCTTGATCTGGTGGCTGGTCCTGAGAACGACACTGACTCTTTTGTCCCTCTGTGCTGTCTGTCAGGCTCACGGCTCTGGTGGTGAGGGCTCTGTCTGCAGCAGATCCGGTGGTCTCTGTGAACCACCAGGCTCTCTCAGAGTCTGTGACCTGGTTGATCTTCAGGGCTCAACAGCCAGACGGATCCTTCAGAGAGGAATCCCCCTACAAATCTAACAAAATCTTGGTCTCCACATCCTCTTATTCTTTTTCTTCTGCTGCTCTCAGTTTAATATTTCACTCCTTGTGGTGAGGACAGAGCTCTGTGTAATGCTTGTGTATTCTGATTGGCTGCAGGCTGATGGGACTGATGCAGTGGAAAAGTCAGTGTATCTGACATCCTTTGTACTCATTGCTCTACACCAAGCAACAAAGATTAGAGACCCAATCCTGCAGCTTCAGGTGAGATCACACCTCCTCTCCTCATCACTCTACTCCTCTTAAAAATAAGAGGAGATGAAACAAACTCAATGCATCAGCTAATCTGTGCACCAAATCAATAGAGAATATTTAATGCATAAAACTGCTCATAATCCATTTTAAACTAATGGCCTCCTCCTTTCAGATCCATGATAACAGCATTAACTCTGCAGTAGCCTACATTTCCCAGCATGCCCTGAATGTAAAGAGTGTGTACGTGCGCGCAGTGGCAACCTATGCTGTGACCCTTCATGACCCCAACAGCGTGATATCCTTTGAGCTCATCAGCAGCCTGGAGAAGCTGGCTCGACAAAAAGGTGGGTTTGGGTTTGTTTATTGGTGTTTTGAGTGGTTCTTTCTCTGGATGTCTGCGTGTTTTTTAGGGGGTTTTGTTTGGTTTGTTTGGCGGTTTGAGCTGATTTTTGATTTTTATTTTGAGTAGTTGGTTGACTCTTTCTTTGGTTGTTTGCTTGGTTTGTTGGTTGCTTTGTGAGTGGTTAATTGGTTGTTTGGGTCTTTCTTTTGTAGCTTGGAAAGCCCGAGCAATATTAGCTCGAGCTAATATCGCAACTGTACTGGTAAATTTTTGGTTGGTTGGGTGGTTGATTATCAGCGGACTTAAAACACTTAGTGAAAAGTTTGGCCTTAAAACATCTTTAGGGGGATGTCAGATATAATTGTTTTGGTCAAAGATGTACTTTTTTTATTTCTTATAAAATTCAAGGACTACTGCAAGGATACCTTGATAATGTTACAAAGTTAAGTTCTCAAGTCAATTCAGTTTGCTGCTTTTTCTTTAAATGAATTTATAGCATTGATGCATCTGTAACTGAAAGGAAGAAAGTGGTCCGTGTCCAAAATCTAACGTGTTCTTGCTCATGCTCCACCCATCACCAAGATTCAGGGAATTAAGCTTGGCAGTGTTTTTGTTCTCAGACCGGAAACACATAAACGACAGTAATGTCCTCTCACATCATAAAAACTGTTTTTCTATCCAGGTGATCCCGTGGTACTCAGGTACTGGCAGGAGGCCACCGTGACATCTGACTGGCTGAAGCCCGACCAATCCAGCGGTGTGACAGTGGAGACCACAGCGTACGTCCTGCTGACTATGCTGCGCAAGGTGCTGCAACTTCCTGTCGATTCTTTCATTACCTCACCCACCGACAGGTGGAGGGAGGTTATGTTTTCGGCTTTGTTCATCTACAGTGGCATGCAAAAGTATTCATACCCCTTGAACTTTTCCATATTTTGTCACATTACAACCACAAACATAAATATATTTCACTGGAATTTAATGTGAAAGACCAACACAAAGTGGTTACAATTATGAAGTGGAAAGAAAATTATACATGATTCAAAACATTTTTTACAAATAAAAAACTGAAAAGTGCGGTGTGCAAAAGTATTGAGCCCCCTTGAGTCAATACTTTGTGGAACCACCTTTTGCTGCAATTACAGCTGCAGGTCTTTTAGGGTATGTCTCCACCAGCTTTGCACATCTAGTGACTGAAATTTTTGCCCATTCTTCTTTGCAGAACAGCTCAAGCTCAGTCAGATTAGATGGAGAGCGACTGTGAACAGCAGTTTTCAGATCTTGCCACAAATTCTCGATTGGGTTTAGGTTTGGACTCTGACTGGGCCGTTCTAACACATGAATATGTTTGGTTTAAACCATTCCATTGTAGCCCTGGCTTTATATTTAGGGTCGCTGTCCTGCTGGAAGGTGAACCTCCGCCCCAGTCTCAAGTCTTTTGCAGACTCCAACAGGTTTTCTTCCAGGATTGTCCTGTATTTGGCTCCATCCATCTTCCCATCAACTCTGACCAACTTCCCTGTCCCTGCTGAAGAGAAGCAGCCCCAGAGCATGATGCTGCCACCACCATATCTGACAGTGGGGATGGTGTGTTCAGAGTGATGTGCAGTGTTAATTCTCCGCCACACATAGCGTTTTGCATTTTGGCCAAAAAGTTCAATTTTGGTCTCATCTGACCAAAGCACCTTGTTCCACATGTTTGCTGTGTCTCCAACAGCTTCTGGCAAACTGCAAACAGGACTTTTTATGGTTTTCTTCTTGGCTTCAATGGCTTTTCTTCAATGGCTTTCTTCTTGCCACTCTTCCATAAAGACCACATTTGTGCAGTGCACGACTAATAGTTGTCCTGTGGACAGATTCCCCCACCTGAGCTGTGGATCTCTGCATTTCATCCAGAGTCACCATGGGCCTCTTGGCTGCATCTCTGATCAGTGCTCTCCTTGTTCGGCCTGTAAGTTTAGGTGGACGGCCTTGTCTTGGTAGGTTTACAGTTGTGCCGTACTCTTTCCATTTCCGGATAATGGATTGAACAGTGCTCCGTGAGATGTTCAAAGCTCCAGCTCCACCTGCTCTCTGCAGCTCTGCACCTGTCTGTCCTTAAGAACCTGCGCCTCCATCCTGACAGACAGGTGCATGCATTACACAGTGACACCTGCAGAGTAACTCACTCACCTGTGTGTGAGTCCTAACTGAGTCCTCCAGCTGCTGGCAGTGCCTCTGAGTGTCTTCCAGGTGTAGCTGCAGACTCTGGTTTTTGGCTTGCAGACTGTGCACCTGCAGCTGAGAACGATGAGCCTGAAACACACACACACACAATGTTTAGCAGTTTCAGAAGTAACTAGACTGCATCAACACCCTTTCATAGGATCACAGATTATCTTCCATCCTTCTATCTGAAGGCAGCCTAAGCCTGCTTTAAACCTCTCCACAAACTTATTCCTGACCTGTCTGCTGTGTTCTTTGGACTTCATGATGCTGTTTACTCCCCAATATTCTCTTAACCAACCTCTGAGGCTGTCACGGAGCAGCTGTATTTGCACTGAGATTAGATTACACACAGGTGGACTCTTTTTAGTCATTAGCAGTCATCAGGCAACTTCTGAATGCAATTGGCTGCACTCAGAGAAAAGGGGGCTCAATACTTTTGCACACCGCATTTTTCAGTTTTTTATTTGTAAAAAATGTTTTGAATCATGTATAATTTTCAATCCACTTCACAACCACTTTGTGTTGGTCTTTCACATTAAATTCCAGTGAAATATATTTATGTTTGTGGTTGTAATGTGACAAAATATGGAAAATTTCAAGGGGTGTGAATACTTTTGCAAGCCACTGTATCTATATATATCTACATATAATGACAAATAGTCTTCTCTATCTGCCTGTTAGCAGGATAACTCAGAAAATTATGAAATGATTTCAATTGAAGGCTCTGGAGTTGTTGGGAGTGACTCAAGGAACAATTAAAGGAATTTTTTTTTCTTTTTTGGGGGGTGGGGTTGGGGGATTTTGCCTTTAATGGATAGTAGAGCAGTAAAGACAGACAGGTATGTGGGGAGAGTGAGAGAAGGGGAAGATATGCAGCAAAGGGCCACAGGTCAGAATCGAACCTGGACCACTGCCATACGGTAAATGATCACCTGCTCATCAAACAAGCCAAACCAGCAACAAGGAATTTTGTAAAAGGATTCTTTACCACTGTGACACAGAGACAACGCTGACATATTTGCAGAGGTGGGAAGTAACAAAATACTTTGTTACTAAAGTGGATTTTTTTAGGTATCTGTATTGTACTTGAGTATTTATTTTTCTGACCTAACCCTAACTTTTTACATGTACTCCCTACATTTTTACACAAATACCTGTACTTGTACTTTCTACTCCTTACATTTTCAAACTGACTCGTTACTTTAGGTTTAACACATCTGAGGGAAGTGTTTATTTCCAGTCACTGCGCCTAAACTGATCTGTGCCTAAATAGAGGAACTATAACGCATTAAGGGACAGTCATACTGGAGTATCCGTCTCCGGGACTTATAGCATACAAAGAGATGAAAGAGTTAAAACCATATTGTCTATGTATCATTTATAGCAGTGTACTCAGGGGGGTTCCAGGGGGCCGGACTGAGTGCAGATGTCTTTAAGTTGTGGTTGTGGTACTTCAGTATCTTGCTAGCACTTACAGAAGAGGAGCGAAAATAAAGGGAGTAACATGTTGCAGATCATTTCAAATGCAACATTTCTAAATGCTCAACAAATATCAGCAAACACACAAAGTGTCTGCAGTTTGTCACACAGTGAGTCTGCGAGCAAAAAGAAAAGCTGCTGTGAGCTGCTTGCGGTGAGGGAGAGCGGTGGGGCAGTGTGAAGTTCTACAGAGATGAGAAAAAAGTTATTGGTGGATCTACCAGTATGATTGTAACACAACATACACTTTATCGATATAAACGATATTGCCTCATCTAATATCATGTATAAAAATATATCAATATTTCTTAAAAACTCAATATATCGCCCAGCCCTAAACTGAGGTAGACTTTGTGTTATTCAAAATACTGCAGTTTAGTGCAGGATAAACAGGTTACTGCGCTGTACTGTGGTGAATGTGGTGAACAGTAAAGATCCGTGTTGGTGGGCAACAGCTGTGGTGTTCATGGTCAGAGTTACAGGTTACATCAAGTGTTACATTTTGTTGAATTCAGTCATGTAAACAGAGCAGCAGCTGATCACAGCCTGACACAAAGAAAATCTAGTGGCGCTCACAATAGAAATTATTGTGCGTTTTAATTCTTTACCCCAATCTGAGCCACTGCAACTGATCTTAAGGTCCCTCCACCTGCTGAATCCCACTGTAACCCCTGACTGTACTCATTTTCCTGTTCAGGTGAGGCAGAGTCACCCTCTACAATGTAGGTATCAGCAAATAGAACTTTTTAAAAGTTCTCTTTTTTTTTCTCTGCTCATGTTCTATATAACAGTGTTCTGGTTAAATACATTCATTAGAATTAGAACTTAGAATGAAATAAAGTTTGTATTCTCATGTAGTAATCTTGTTTTGTTATTACAGTAATATGGCACAAGGTTCAGTTTGCTTTCCACAAAAATAGCTGGCAGAAATGTCTTCCGAAGAGCTACTTTTACTTTCTTACTTTGAGTACATTTTAGAGCCTGTACTTTTTTCACTTTTACTTGAGTAAAGAGTTTAAATCAGTACTTCAACTTTTACTAGAGTATTTTTTAATACACATATCTGTACTGCTACTTAAGTACAGAATGTGTGTACTTTTGCCACCCCTGCATATTTGCGTCTAACCTTTTGAACCTTTTTGAAGAATTTTGGTAACATGACCAAAAGTTGTGTCATATCGCAAAGTTTGTTCATGATAGAAGGACAATTCCAGATCTAATGATCCGGAATGCTGGAAACTATAGGGTAAAAAAAAAATTCACTCCTGTAGTAAGAAATAAATCAGTGACAACTAACACCAAAATATAGCTTAACATGATGAGCTGACACTGGACCTAAGAGGTGCATCTGGACCTTCAGCTGATCCAGCTACTGTTCACTGAAGCCTCATCAGAAATGGTCTCAGTGGGAGGGCAGCTGTCAGGAAGCCATTTTTAAGGAAGGGAAACATGGAGGTATGCCACATTATACAATCAGTGGCAGCAGGTCTGATGGAGGGATGGATCCAAATCATCATCAGTATGTGCGGAGGAGGTCAGAGGAGGTCCAACAGTGAGTGTCAGTAGCTGTCTGAAACACGGTGGAGGCTCTGTCATGGTTTGGGCTGCATCTCAGCCAGTGGTGTTTATGAACACAGAAAAGTACCATCAGATTTTGATCCATCATGCAGTACTATCTGGAAAGGTTCTGATTGACAGCAGCTTCATTGTATAGAATGAAAATGATCCCAAACACACTGCCAGTGCAGTAAAAGCATCCCTGGATAGAAAAACACACAGTGGAAACTATCAGTCATGGACTGGCCTCCCCCGAGCCAGGACCTCAGCTTTACTGAAACAGTGTGAGATCATCGTCAGAGAGAACAGAACAAAAGGCTGAAACTGCTTAAAGCAATGACAGAAAGCTGCCTCAGAGTTCAAGCTGTGCTGAAGGATAAAGGAGGTCACACCAAATACTGACTTTCAAGGTGCTTAGAACTGTACGAGCTCTGTTTTTCCCTCATATGCTGTATTTTCATATGTTTGCACGTTTCAGTAAATCTCTGCAGCTATTTCACATTTTCCTGCAAAATATAAAGAAACGAGGGTAGCTCAGGACTTTTGCACAGTATTAAATATTACTTTGTACTGTCCATGGTGGCAGCTAGCTGGCTAAACTCAGTTTGCTCTCTGATGTTGCCTCCATCTAGAGTTATATCTGTGAAGAAGAGAGGCACCGAGGCATAAATGTTTTTGTCCCGAGTCCTTCACAGTTTTTAACGTCACAGGTCGTTCAGACACTGGCAGGAAAAAATGTTTAATAAATGAAAAAAGTTGCATAAGCACATATAACTGTGCTGCAGGTATAAACCTCCTCCTAATGAGGTGTACACAGAGTCCAGTCTGACAGTGATGAAGATCCAGCTGCCGACAGGTGTGGCTGCATACCTGGAAGACCTGAAACAGGTGAGCACAGCTTCTGATAGTCAGTAGCAGTTTGAGTCTGTGTGCGCACACAATGAAATCATCTTGTTGCTGCTTTGCAGTTCACGGACCCCATGCAGCCGATCATCTCCCACTACGAGCTCCAGGGAAACACTGTGGTCATTCAGATGGACTCTGTGACTCTGCCTCATCTAATATCATGTATAAAAATATATCAATATTTCTTAAAAACTCAATATATCGCCCAGCCCTAAACTGAGGTAGACTTTGTGTTATTCAAAATACTGCAGTTTAGTGCAGGATAAACAGGTTACTGCGCTGTACTGTGGTGAATGTGGTGAACAGTAAAGATCCGTGTTGGTGGGCAACAGCTGTGGTGTTCATGGTCAGAGTTACAGGTTACATCAAGTGTTACATTTTGTTGAATTCAGTCATGTAAACAGAGCAGCAGCTGATCACAGCCTGACACAAAGAAAATCTAGTGGCGCTCACAATAGAAATTATTGTGCGTTTTAATTCTTTACCCCAATCTGAGCCACTGCAACTGATCTTAAGGTCCCTCCACCTGCTGAATCCCACTGTAACCCCTGACTGTACTCATTTTCCTGTTCAGGTGAGGCAGAGTCACCCTCTACAATGTAGGTATCAGCAAATAGAACTTTTTAAAAGTTCTCTTTTTTTTTCTCTGCTCATGTTCTATATAACAGTGTTCTGGTTAAATACATTCATTAGAATTAGAACTTAGAATGAAATAAAGTTTGTATTCTCATGTAGTAATCTTGTTTTGTTATTACAGTAATATGGCACAAGGTTCAGTTTGCTTTCCACAAAAATAGCTGGCAGAAATGTCTTCCGAAGAGCTACTTTTACTTTCTTACTTTGAGTACATTTTAGAGCCTGTACTTTTTTCACTTTTACTTGAGTAAAGAGTTTAAATCAGTACTTCAACTTTTACTAGAGTATTTTTTAATACACATATCTGTACTGCTACTTAAGTACAGAATGTGTGTACTTTTGCCACCCCTGCATATTTGCGTCTAACCTTTTGAACCTTTTTGAAGAATTTTGGTAACATGACCAAAAGTTGTGTCATAACGCAAAGTTTGTTCATGATAGAAGGACAATTCCAGATCTAATGATCCGGAATGCTGGAAACTATAGGGTAAAAAAAAAATTCACTCCTGTAGTAAGAAATAAATCAGTGACAACTAACACCAAAATATAGCTTAACATGATGGATTATGACAGTATTGCATGGTATCTGTTGCAGCATAGTACTGACACAGAAAATTTATATTAAGCAAGGTATGCATTCTATTGAGTGCTCTTCTAATTTTCAGACTGTAATTCCTCTCTGCCTGTAGTGGGCAGTGTTTCTGTGGTTCCTCGATCTGCCTGTAGTGGGCGGGGTTTCTGTGGATCCTTGCTGCCTGCAGAGGGCGGTGTTTCTGTGGTTCCTCTGCCTAAGTTCAAAACAATCCGTCTTTAAGTCTGACGTTATTTCCAGGTCCAAATGCTCCTAAATAAACAGCAATGGCATAACCAATGACTGTTCACTATTAAAGATGATTGTAACATACTTTATCAACTGCAGCCATTTCCGCTTCTCTTTCTCATTGGTAAAATGACAGCTGAGTGTGTTTTTTTTTTCGAGTCGGATTGGGTAAAACAACCAGGGACAGCGTTGTGGCATATTAATCACCTCACAGTTTGGACCCAGAAATGGAATTCTACGTCATCACAAGCGGATAGTTGTGTCCAAATTCAGGGCCGCATCCTTTGAAGGCCCCATTTGTAGGTCGATTACATCACAGCAAGGCAACAAAGGCTGTCCTAATTTTAAGATTCCCCAAAATGTGGTTGACGAAAGTGTCCTTCTTTTCCCCAGATTTGAAGGATGGCTCCAGTGTATCCTTTGTAGCCTACTATGTATATCCCATGATTCATTGCACAACCAAAGTCAAACGAAGCAATGGCAGGAGCAATGGCAGAGGAGAGCGGACAAAAAGTTTGAAATATGACAGAAAAATGTTTCTGTGACACAAAATAAACTTTTAAGATGTTTTTAGACATTTTTGTTCAATTTATCAAGATATTGCTTAATTGCAAAAAGTGCTCCGACATTTTGGGAGATGTCGGTTCCCGCTCCTCTACCAGCAGCTCACCAAGCCAGCTGTCAGCTGCCCAGCCGATCAAGGCTTGCTATAGCCGGAGAGAACGCCCGACTCCCAGCACATCCTTTTCAAACCCCCGCTGGCTTTTGCCACTGAGTGGAAGTTAAACACAGATATAATTTACTCAGATGATCTCTAACAGCTGATGTTTGGTTTATTTCAGTGTTTCATTTGTTCCTGAGCAAATTGGTTTAGCTGAAATTAAAGTTAAGCTTCATAACTAGATAGTTTTATTTAACTTTCTTACTAGAGAGCTGTCAATATATTTGGAAATGAATCATTCACCCATCCTTCATGTAGAAATGTGGTGTTTTAACAGCTTATTTTCGATTAAGAGCTGACATTAAATGTGAAAGAAAAAAGCAAAAGTTTGGTCTCCATTTTAACAGCTTCTTTTCCACAGCTGTGCTTCACACTGTCACGGTTGCGACGCAGATATCAAGGCTAGACCGTCCGATTTCACAGCTACTCACTTCTGGTCTTCGTGGGCTTTGAAGGACCCTGACTATGTAAACCAGGTCCAGATTCGGCCCCTAAATTTGGATCTCGGCTAATCAGTTTTTTTTTATAGGAGAGACTGACGTATGTGAAACCGATCCTGTCCTGGCTGACCCAGGATCAGCACTATGGCGAGGGCTTCTACTCTGTACAGGTAAAAACAACCTAAACTCGGTCTACCTTCTCAAACAGCTCTTTGTTAACCTCTTTTGGGCTTTTTGGTGACCTTTGACCTCTCTCAGGACATTTTCTTGACTCTGGAGGCATTAACTGAGTACAGCAAGGTTGTCTCTCGTGCTGCCGTCAGTCAGGACATCAGGATCAGCTACGGAACTAAAGGAATACTGGGACAAGTCCACATCAATCAGAGCCGACCTGTAGCCTCTCCTCTCCAGGTGAGACAGGTTTGATGCAGAGACAAAGACAGGTGCATCTGCTGGTTAACAGCAACCTTATCATTTCTCCTCCCAGATCACAAAGAACGATGATATCACCGTGTCCACAGGTTATGGGCGCGGCGTGTCAAATGTAAAGGTGGGTGCGGTTTCATTCACCTCAAAGCATTTGGCCAGAATCACCTCTAACGTTCTCCCATCTTTTTGCAGATGAAGACGGTTTACTATCAGACTGTAGCGTCCACACAGCCGAAGTGTAACTTTGAGCTCACTGTCGAGGTGGTCATGCCAAGCACCAGTGAGTATTGCTGCAGATTTTACACTTCCTATTTCTTCCAAATTCCAGTCAAATGTTAAACTTAACTGTACCCACCTGTAACCAGAATAAATGCCGTTTTCTCATCCTCAGATCCGAGATTGCAAAATCCCACCCTGGCCATCTGTGTAAAGTAAGACCCCTGAAGTCTTTGTATGATCATCTCCCCGATACACTTAATGTTCTGCAGCTCGTATCCTGCAGCAGGTGGTTGGTGGGTGCTGAGGAAACCGAGCTTAAAGCTTCTCAGTGTAATTTCCAGAAAATCGTTGCTAACAGTGACGCCTGCAGACATCATCCTGCTGTACTCAGCTCATGCTGGAATTTGTTGTGACCAAATTAGTTCAGAAACAAACTGTTTGCAGTATAAAACATGGATATAGTCTGAAAGGTGATGCTAACGTGGAAGTGGATGAAACCTGCATTCTTTCTAAAGGCCACCAGGGGGCAGCACCTATAGTTGTCTCCTCTCCTGAGGGGTTTTAGGGCTCAGTCACTCTTTCCAGGTCATACTGAATAAAACAGTAATTCCATTTTTAAATTCTGGTCATTCTGACTGTCAGAGATGAGGACTATTTGGGCAGTGCTCACTGGCTCGATACGTCCACTTTCAAAGCATCATGATATTTAAAATACTCATCTCAGGTCTTCACAAACCAGCGGGTGATGTTACCGTGGCTACATCAATCTTTTTTACCTTCAAACGACTCCTGCAGCCTTGATGGTCTGTTTTCCTGTTTAAGTGAATGCTGGCAGTCCCAAAAACCCTCTAAAATTCTGTGGTAATAAACCTGATGTATTGTGGTCCAAAGATTTCTTCTATGCCGGCCCACACTGAGCTCGGTTCATTCACCAAATATGCCAACCAGTCTGCTCACGGCCTGGGAGTACCTGTCACACTCCCAATGGCTCAAAAACATTTCCACAGTTAGATCCACACTTGTCTCCTAATGATTCACACAGGGTCATGCAGAGCTGCAGTCAGCACTCAGAGACTGGAAGAGTCTGCTCTCTGAGACCAGAGACCTACTGGCGGTACCAGGAGAACGGTACCTGTCTGACTGCATTGTGCCAAGTGTGAAGTTTGGTGGGGGGGGGTTTCTCAGGAGTTGGGCTCGGCCCCTTAGTTCCAGTGAAAGGAACTCTCAATGCTTCAGCATAACAAGACATTTTGGACAATTTGATGCTCCCAACTTTGTGGGAACAGTTTGGGGATGGCCCCTTCCTGTTCCAGCATGACTGCACACCAGTGCACAAAGCAGCTCCATAAAGACATGGATGAACCAGTTTGGTGTGGAAGAACTTGACTGGCCTGCACAGAGTCCTGACCTCAGCCTGATAGAACACCTTTGGGATCAATTAGAGCAGAGACTGTGAGCCAGGCCTTCTCTTCCAACTTGACCCATGACCTCACAAATGTGCTCCTGGAAGAATTGTCCGAAATTCCCATAAATACTCCTAAACCTTGTGGAAAGCCTCCCAGAAGAGTTGAAGCTGTTATAGCTGCAAAGGGTGGGCTGACGTCATATTAAAAATGATGGATTAAGAATAGGATGTCACTCAAGTTCATTCAAGTGTGAAGGCAGACGACTAATACTTTTGATAGTGCACTTTATGTACAGCAGATGAACAGGATCTGAAAGAGCTGACACTGGACCTAAGAGGTGCATCTGGACCTTCAGCTGATCCAGCTACTGTTCACTGAAGCCTCATCAGAAATGGTCTCAGTGGGAGGGCAGCTGTCAGGAAGCCATTTTTAAGGAAGGGAAACATGGAGGTATGCCACATTATACAATCAGTGGCAGCAGGTCTGATGGAGGGATGGATCCAAATCATCATCAGTATGTGCAGAGGAGGTCAGAGGAGGTCCAACAGTGAGTGTCAGTAGCTGTCTGAAACACGGTGGAGGCTCTGTCATGGTTTGGGCTGCATCTCAGCCAGTGGTGTTTATGAACACAGAAAAGTACCATCAGATTTTGATCCATCATGCAGTACTATCTGGAAAGGTTCTGATTGACAGCAGCTTCATTGTATAGAATGAAAATGATCCCAAACATACTGCCAGTGCAGTAAAAGCATCCCTGGATAGAAAAACACACAGTGGAAACTATCAGTCATGGACTGGCCTCCCCCGAGCCAGGACCTCAGCTTTACTGAAACAGTGTGAGATCATCGTCAGAGAGAACAGAACAAAAGGCTGAAACTGCTTAAAGCAATGACAGAAAGCTGCCTCAGAGTTCAAGCTGTGCTGAAGGATAAAGGAGGTCACACCAAATACTGACTTTCAAGGTGCTTAGAACTGTACGAGCTCTGTTTTTCCCTCATATGCTGTATTTTCATATGTTTGCACGTTTCAGTAAATCTCTGCAGCTATTTCACATTTTCCTGCAAAATATAAAGAAACGAGGGTAGCTCAGGACTTTTGCACAGTATTAAATATTACTTTGTACTGTCCATGGTGGCAGCTAGCTGGCTAAACTCAGTTTGCTCTCTGATGTTGCCTCCATCTAGAGTTATATCTGTGAAGAAGAGAGGCACCGAGGCATAAATGTTTTTGTCCCGAGTCCTTCACAGTTTTTAACGTCACAGGTCTTTCAGACACTGGCAGGAAAAAATGTTTAATAAATGAAAAAAGTTGCATAAGCACATATAACTGTGCTGCAGGTATAAACCTCCTCCTAATGAGGTGTACACAGAGTCCAGTCTGACAGTGATGAAGATCCAGCTGCCGACAGGTGTGGCTGCATACCTGGAAGACCTGAAACAGGTGAGCACAGCTTCTGATAGTCAGTAGCAGTTTGAGTCTGTGTGCGCACACAATGAAATCATCTTGTTGCTGCTTTGCAGTTCACGGACCCCATGCAGCCGATCATCTCCCACTACGAGCTCCAGGGAAACACTGTGGTCATTCAGATGGACTCTGTGAGTCACCGAAACACCTCCAGAACCACAACACCAGAACCACACACACACACACACACACTGGTCCTCTGAGCCACAACACCAGAAACACACACAGACATACACCAGTCCACCAGACACAAGCGTTGGAGTGTGAATGTTACAAAGCAAAAGCACTTAGCTTAGTTTCATATGGAAGTGCTTGTGCGAATGGGTGAATGCAAACATGTTGTATAAGCGCTCTGAGTGCTCTATTAGAGTAGAAAAGCTCTATATAAGAACTAGTCCATTTACCAGAACCACACACACGCTGTCTTTTAAAGAATCACTTTCCCATCCTGCGTGTTTTTGCAACTCAATCTCTGGGCAGATAAAAGACGTGATGCTAACAGAAGATAATATAACAGTACAGGATCTTTAAGCACATTCACAGAGGTGTTATAATTTCATATTTTCAAATAACTTCTATCTTTAATTTTAATTTTTATGTTTTCCTAGATATTAAAACTCAAACTCAGCGCTCTGACTCACAGTCAGGTTTGAATAAACAGATGAACCAAAGCCTCGTCAGAGAGTTTGGGATCATAAATTAGAGCAAAAGTTTTCATTTTTATTTCAGTGACTAAAATTTTTTTTTACTACACTTAGTCTTACAATCCCAATTCCAAAAAGTTGGGAGATAAAAACAGTGCAGTGATTTGAGGGCATCACAAACCTGCTTTAATTCACAATCAAGGCAATGAAACGTTTAAACTGAGAAAATGAACAATTTTAAGGAAAATCTGAGCTCATTTTGAATGTGACTTCTCAAAAAATTTGGGATGTAGCAACAAAAGGTATATACGGGTTTGAGAGCAGCATGTGCTCCCATCCAGACGATGTCCTCTTCAGGGAAGACCTTCATATTTCAGCTGATGCTAAACTGCACACTGCAGCTATTCCAGCAGCACGGCTTCGTAGCAGCAGAGTCCAGATGCTGCACTAGCCTGCCTGCAGCCCAGACCTTTGACCAGCTGAGAACATTTGGATAATCAGGAACCCAAAAATAGGGCAAAGCAGACCCAGGACTGCTGAGCAGCTGGAATCCTCCATCAGACAGAACGGGACAACATTCCTGCTCTCCTCAGTTCACATGTTTGCAGACTGTAAAGCAGAGGGGATGCTGCACAGCGTGAGAGATATGTCTTGCTGCCATCAAATTCAAGATGAGCTCATATTATTATTAAAATGGTTTACTTCTTCAGTTAATACATTTCAGGTTTTTAATTTTTTATTGTGAATAAAATCTCTTTTTTATGAGATTTTTATTTACGTTTTGGACAGCGTGCAATGTTTTCAGAGTTGGGGTTATATTTTTGTTTTAGTTTGAATTCATGATAATAACTTTTCCCCTTGAAACAGCTGAACGTGTTGTGTAAGCGCTTTGAGTGCTTAGAGTAGAAAGCTCTATATAAGAACTGGTCCATTTAAGTGATGATTTAGTGAACAATGATTTTCAAGAACACGTCTGTAACTAGAAAGTGCAGGCAGGGTGGAGACAAGTGTCGGGGGGGCGGGGTCAGCTGATGACCACTGAGGTGCACACAGGTGTGAAGTGTAGAGACAAATCTGAAGCTAACTGGAACAGGTTGCTGCCAACCTGATGGATGTTAAGAAGTTAAGGTTTTTTGCCTGTGCCTCTCTTATGATATTGTTTTCCATTTTAAAAGACATGATGATGTAACTTCCTGTCTGGCTGCCAGGTTCCCTCAGACATCTTCCTGTGCATTGACTTCCGGCTCAGGACAACGTTCAAGGTGACTGGAGCCACCAAGTCCCTGGTCAGTGTCACTGAGCCCCAGGACAAAGGTGAGTCTGAGCCTGTCCGCTCATTCAGACAGGAAATATGGACATTTATTTAATTTCTCATAACAAACGAGTCCAAATCTTTAAAAAAAGACCTAAAAATGTCTCTTCAGTTTTTATGTGCTACAGACTCAAATTCAGAGATTGGGCTACAACTCATGAGCACTGAGTATCGCCCCTCAGCTGACTTCCAGAAGTTAGCCAATCAAAAGAAAGTGGGCTTTTAGGGAAACAGGAATTTATCATCCTACATTGAAAAATGACTTGTATAGGGTTGGGGTTGCATTGTTTGAAACACCTTTGTTTGATCATGTACAGATTTGATTTCTCTGCTGAGCCCCTTGAAAATATTACACATCACAGTATTGCAGGTTTGGATCTAGCACAGGGGTATTCAACTCCAGGGCTCAAGAGCCGGTGTCCTGTAGGTTTTAGATGTGTCTCTGCTTCAACACACCTAAGTCAAATATAGAAGTCATTAACAGGACTCTGGAGAACTTGACTGCATACTGAGGAGGTAATTCAGCCATTTGATTCAGGTGTGTCTTCGGCTCTCGAAGACTGGAGTTGAATACCCCTGATCTAGCAGAAGTTACTGAATGTGGTCCTTCAGCCTTCGGTCCTAGAACATCCCAGCATCACTTTCAGCTAAACTGTAAACTCGTCCTGTGGGATGGTGAGACTGAAGCTTTGGGGAAACCAAATGGATGGTGTGTTTATTTTAGAGCTGCTGCACTGTTTGTTTCATTTTAAGCTCTTAATGAAGACTTAAAGCAAAAAAAAGTTCTTGTGGCTTGTTTACATTTGAGAAGGAAAAAGCTTGAAGGAAACTTGTCGTTTCTCCTAAATTATCGACTAAAGTCTCCCAAATTCAGCCTTTGTTCTCAGTGTGGTCCTGGTATGTTACCTCAATCTGTCATTTTTTAAATTGACTTCTAACAGTCGTATTAATGTGCATTTTTTTTTCTCTCTTTCAGGCAGTTTGTGCACAAAGCAGTTCTCCTATGAGCAGCAGGAGCTGCAGCGCCTCTGTTTGGGCGTAGAGTGTCAGTGCATGACAGGTAATGAGCCCTTCTGATTGGCTGAGGTTTCTGTTACCTGGTTGAACTTTTTCATGGACTGTAGCGTGTTTCTGTTTGTTGACGTGTAGCTGCGTGCGCCATCTACAGAGGAGACGTGGACGTGACGCTGACAGCAGATAAACGAACCAACGAGACGTTCCAGCCTCACATCAAATACGGTGAGCTGAGTGAAACCCACGTCTTCCACCGCAGGTCCTCCTTAACCTCCTCCTGCAGGGGGACTTCGTGTATTTGTTTCAGGGCCTCGGTTCAGCCATCGATGCCACATGATTGGAGGCTTGCTGCAGTTGGTTAATGTGTCTCATTGTTTGAAATGAAGCTGAAGTGTTCACATGTTGTTTCCTGCTGCAGCGTACAAGGTGAGTGTGACGTCTTCAGCAGCAGAAGGAGACTTTATGATCTACACAGCCACCGTAGATGAAGTCATTAAGAGCACAAGTAAAGGTGAGCAGCAGCTGGTCTGGGGTGCAGGTTCAAACTGGGTTGACGGACCCAAATGCAGCCCTGCAAGGCTTCTATCTTTGTCTGTCTGCTGTTTCCTGCAGTTTTGCACCGACTAAATGTTCCAACATTCTGAGTTATGAATCAGTGAACTATTTAAAAACATGTTATTTTCATAAAGGAGATGTGTAGCTGTGTTCTGGGTGAAATTTTTACCTTCTTTAGCCTATTTTAGCTCCTGGTTTTGGTTTTTATTTGCTGCCTTTTTCCTGCAGCCAGAGGACTTTCAGCACATCATAGTATTTTCTACTTTAACCTGAGCGGTTAAATGCCAAAAGCTGTTGTTTGAGGTATCAAAGTGAAATCTTCTTCTTCTGTGGTATTTCATCACCTGCTGCAGATTTGGAGGGGGTCAGAGCCGGGACCGTGGTGGACCTGGTGAAGAAGGCCACCTGTAGTGGCATGGATATCCAGAGCAACAAGCAGTACCTGGTAATGGGAGCCAACGGGTCAGAGGTCACGCTCCAGAACAGCTTCAAGTCAGTATCAGTCTCTCTCACCTGTCGCTCTTCCTGATTGGTTGAGACTGAGCTGATGTATTCGTGTTCCAGGTACCGTCTTCCTCTGGACTCTGAGGCCGTGGTGGAGCTGTGGCCGGATGACTGTAGTTCTCCCAAGTGTTAGGACTACATTTCCCACTTGGAGGATTTCACCCTGAACCTGCAGTTAGGCGCCTGCAACTGATTTGTCACTGCACTCTGTGATGTCATACTGAGAGGTGGAGTTTATGGTGAAGCAAATAATTTTTGTATTGTGAGAAATTCTTAGTGGCTCAGAGTCTAAATGTAAATGAATTTGTTGCCTTTTCAGTCATTTCAGAATGTGTCAATAAAAACAAAGAAATTCTCTGTGGTCTGATAAGTGCACACACGCTATTGGTCAATGTGAGAATGATTGCTTAATAAATCCATCCATCCCCGCTTATCCTGTTCAGGGTCACGGGGGGCTGGAGCCTATCCCAGCTGACATAGGGCAAGAGGCAGCATACACCTGTACAGGTCACCAGCCTGTCACAGGGCCAACACAGAGAGACAGACCACACTCTCACTCTCACCTCTGGGCAATTTAGAGTAGCCAGTTAATCTAACCCCAGTAAGTGCATGTCTTTGGACTGTGGGAGGAAGCCGGAGGAAACCTACACAGACACGGGGAGAACATGCAAACACCACACAGAGAGAGAGGGCCAAGGTGGAATCGAACCCAGGCCTTCCAGATGGTGTTCTGTGAAGCAGCAGTGCTAACCACTGCACCACGTACTGCCTTAATAAATGTTACCTTTATTTTGTAAAGAAGGAAAACATTTATTTTGATTTAATTTTATTTTTGAATGAATTGAAAATGAAGCCAAACTCTACGCCAGCTTCTAGCTTTGTTTGAAGTGTGTCGATCAAACCCGAGGACACAAAGTCCCAGAATGCTTAAAGCTTTTTGGACTCAAACAGCTTATCACACACACTCTTTGAGCAGTCTTTTATTGGAAAACTTAGAATTAATGATGTGATCTGTGAAGGTGAAAACATTATTTCAAAATATGTGACACATTTTTATCAAAGATTATACATGACTGACTCAGAAAATGAAGATGACATGAATAGAGAACGGGAAGAGATTTTAATAGCATAGATGATCACTTTAAGTCACTTTGTGATCAAGGAATTAATTTAAAAAGTTCAAGAATCCACTGGATAGATAGCAGATAACAGAGCTCCTGGGAATGATGGTTTAATTAGCAAAGCCTCACCATTCTTAAAGCCAGCGGTTAAATAAGCTGATATACCGGTTACAGTTAGCACTGCTGCGGCACAGTTAGAATACCATCTGGAAGGCCTGGGTTTGATTCCACCTTGGCCCAGGCCTCTCCCTCTCTCTGTGTGGAGTTGATACTATAGGCCATAAATTTATGTTTAAGGTCATTCAACACTTTGGATTTGGGAATTATTTTTAAGAGCCATCATAGAAGGGCTGCAACAGCTCATTTAATCTGGCATGTGGTACAGCTCAGAGATTTGAGGTTAGCCGTGGAAGGTTGTCCTTTAAGCCATTCCTCTTTCTTCTTGTCACACAAATTATGGCAGTGCATATTAAAAAGTTACAATTTCAGGGTATTATAGCCTTAGAAAGAGAATTCAAATTATCACAACTGGCTGATGACAAAGCAATTTTCATCTCTAACCGACATGATGTGAGTAAAACAGCTGCTTGTATCCAGGATTTTTCCTCAGTTTCAGGGCTTAAAATTAATCGGAATAAATCTGGCTTGTTCCTTCTCAAAGATTCTATTCTGTCAGGAATTAATGATATACCTGTTAAAATAGTTAGATATTTGGGAGTGATCACTGAAAAAAAAAAAACAATTGCGTAACTCTTCAAATTTTGCTCCTATGCAAAAAATGTAACGTGGTTGTTTAGAGATCTGTCTTTAAATGGTGGTGTTATTGTCGAAGGCTGAAAGAATCTCCACATCTGTTTGTTTCTTTATCATTAGAAATGCCCAAAGAGCTATCTAAAAAGTTAGACAAAATTTTATTACATTTTATATGGACAAATGAAAGCCATTGTTTAAAAATATATCCTCCTCGGCCTGTGCTTCAAGCATTCTGACAGGTAGTGTGATTCATTGGTGTTGATTCATTTAAACTAACATATTCATCCTGCTGTAACCGGGTTTCTGTAAGGCAGAATAAATCAATTTGTTGATCAATTTACAACATTACATTAGGAAAACTGGACAAATAATTAAACTTAAAGAGAAGGACATTATAGTATGTTTTGAGGACAAAGACGTCACCTACTTCATCCAACTTCTGCTGCTCGTAGGAAAATTTCATATTCATAAAACCAGACAGACACCAAACCAACCAGTAACGTTTGCAATACACCACAATTAAAGAACTGGAGAATACAAAGGCAATTAAAACCAATCATATTCTGGACAAATTTCATTTCAATTAGTAACTTCATAATATATTTACTTTGTATATCGTTATTTTGTTATTTTTTTTTATATTCCTCTAATTTTATTTATTCATTTGTTTTCTTTTATGTAACCCTGGCATTACGATGTTCCGTATATACTTGTTAATAACGTTTGAAGCGCCGCCTGCAGCGCCCAAGAAGGCTGCAGGAGGAGGCGGAAGGAACCTTTCATATGGAGCTCGTACCCAGCCGGAAGACTTGTGCAGACACACCGTCCGTTCTCCTGAATAGTCAGCAGGTGCTGATAAACACGCGGCGGCTTTTCTGAATTTAAATCTACTTCCGTGTCAGTGAGGACCGAAGGCTGCTCTCAGGTCAGTTTCACATAAAAGGTTTTCAGATAAAAATCGTTTCTTTTATCTGTTAATCAGGCCGTTTCCGGTGTGAGCCTCAGGTGAGGTTTGGATTAAACAGGTAAAAGCGGTCAGAAACCACGTGTGGATGATTCTGGTTGGAGGCCGTCCGTAGTGGTGGAGAAGCGCACGTAGCACAAATGCCGGTGACGACGTCAGCCGCTTGCGTAGGTTGCATCATAGCGCTGCACAGGTGACCCTCAGTCAGATACCTGGTGGGACCGCAGGTGTGTTTCTCCTGCAGGAAGCCAGATTAAGGTGAGCATGCGGACACGTCGGGGTTCATGTCCGCGCGGTGCACACGCTGCGCGTGACTGTTTGTAATCATAGACAGGTGTGTGCACGCACCTGTGCAGGAACCGTAAGTGCAATGATGTTTAATGACCGGATAAAAACAGGGAGGCAGAGTGTGGGTGTGGGCTTCATCAGTGGCGGAATGTTCGGCACACTAACCTACTGAAACTCGTCATGAACAGCTGACGTTACTCCGCTGCTGGCAGAAACGAGGAAGAAATCCTAAATTTATTCCAGATGCCCTGAGATTCCCGTTTCCAGCAGCTGGAGGGCAGAAGAACCACAGACATGGAGGAGGTGTGAGCTAAATGTGAGCACAGCTGTGCTCACATTTAGCTCACACCTCCTCAGAGGAAGAGCCCCCTCCCTTTCTCCCTCCAATCACAGAGCTCCTTTCATGGCTGCAGGAGGAGCTGAATGGTTCTCCTTAATCTTGCTCCCTGATCTGCCTGTCAACATGACAGCAGGAATGCTGTACAGCAGATGTCCTCTCACCTGAGGAGCATCAGCCTGAACCTGGATGAAGATGAAGGTAACATTCAGCAGGTTTGGATGGTTTTAAACAACATTCTAGAGATCAGACCTGCTGCCACAGACCACACCTCCTCCATCATTCAGCTCCAAGTTCCTTTGTCCTGTTCAGGTTAATGTCTCTGAGGCAGGTCCATCACGCTGAGGCTGTTAATAAATTAAGTGTGACTTAAAAATGCTGTGAGAGCTGTGACGGAGCTCAGGATTCCTGAACCTGTGACTCAGTGTTGTAGCTCACCTGTGTCAGGTGTAGAAAGGGAAGGCTGGTATTAAAGTAGCAGTGAGCATTCCCTTTCATAACACCTGCATGGGTGGAGAGTGTTTTCTAACTCACCTGTTGAAATTGAGGCCTGGGGTCACTTCTAGCCTCAGAGCACCAAGCTGGCAGCAGCCACAGTTAAACCTGTGGCTAATGAAGAGTAGCGAGTTAATGATATGTTTTGTACTAAAGCCCCGAGGCCTGTGTTGAGCAAAGGGGGCGTGTCCAAATGAATCGTGTGCCGAAGCTGAAAAAGACACGGGAAACATCTAGTTTTACAATACCTCAAATGGAGATTTTGGCATAATTATTCCTGAATTATGCTAAAAGATCTGCCTGTCAACATGCAACATAACAGCAGGAATGCTGTACAGCAGATGTCCTGCACTTCTAAATGTGCTGTTAAACGGGGCTTTGTGTGAATCAGTTGGCGGGAAAGATTCGACACATTCACGGGGCCTTATCCTACCGTCACTAGCGGGAGTTGGGAGCTGGGGAATGTGCAGGATATCAGAATATGTGGGATCTGCTTCAAAATGAAAGCTGGTTGGGGGAGGAAGAGTTGAATAGGATGATGTTTTCCCTCTTCTTTCTCCATCTCTCCAGGATGGAGCTCGCCTCTTTACTTCACGACCTCCATCTCTCCACCTCCTCAGAGGAAGAGCCCCTTCCCTTTCTCCCTCCAATCACAGAGCTCCTTTCACGGCTGCAGGAGGAACTGAATGGTTCTCCTGAATCCTGCTCCCTGATTGGTCGTGTGGAGCAGCTCTTTCTGGCGGCAGATCCTAATTGGCTGTTCTCTCCAGCTAGTCAGGATGGTGGGTGGGCAGAGCTTAAAGCGGCATATGCCTCTCTGATCAGTGCTCTGATTGGCTGTGCTGCTCTGCCGCTCTGTGATGATGACTGCAGCCCTCTGAGTGTGGCAGCCTATAAGAGCATCCCAGCACGGGCCACAGCGGTGTGCACCGCTCTCACAGCACTGCTAAGAACTCTGGGAGATTGGGAGAAAGGGGTTGGGACCAGAAAAGGGGCAACCAGTCTGCTAATTGCTGTTGCTCCACCCATCTGTGTGTTTGCTGTCACACATTTCCAGGTAAGTCTGCAAACATCAAATATGCACCTGTGCTACATACCTGCTTCTTGTCTGACCCTGTGATGCATTTACTGACTGTCAGTTTATTTGAGTTCTGGTGTGTTTATGTTTGTCAGGATCAGGTGTGGACCAGCACCGCCTCCAGAGCGGCAGCACAGCACTTGCAAGAGGCGCTGCTGAGTGCAGGAGGATGGAGAGACTCCGCCCACCTACTGATGGGGGATACAGAGGAGAGCAGAGGGATTCTGGGAGAAATCCTGCACATTCTGCAGCCTCAGCTCACCAAGTGAGTGAGTGTGTGTGTACTTTCATTACTGGGGGGAATAGCCTCTGATGTGACACCCACACTGAGGACTTTGGCCTGTTCCTCACAGAGAAAATGCCAGGACAGGTTCCTTTATGTCTGATTGGTATGACTCTCCAAAAAAATGTCATCGTGTAGACCAGGATCTCTGAAATATGAGTGCCAGTACTCTGGGGCTCCACCCAGTGAACATACTGTAGTGCAAATAAAAGTCTGATGAAGCAGTCTTCTGATTGGGTAAAATTGGATTCTTGTGATTAACTGTTTTTTTTTTTTATGAAATCAAAAACATACCTCAGAATGGGTCTCACACATTCATATTCAGGTTTTTTATTTGAATATGAAATAAATACTAAAGTTAGTTATAACATTTGTATTGCTCTTTTTTTATTTTTGAAAATATTAAAATATCTCAACTGTGTGTGTGTGTGTGTGTGTGTGTGTGTGTGTGTGTGTGTGTGTGTGTGTGTGTGTAGGGACGCATGGCAGCGCTGTGAAGCCATGAAGCTGGTGTTTGCCTGGACTCTCCTGCAGGTCAGGTTCTTTCATTCACACTCAGGTCATGAACCAAGGAGATCTTATTGTTTATTGAGATAAATCTATATTTGAGGTCAGCAGGAGCCAGGTCCCACTTCAGAGTCCTCGTGATTATTTGTATTTTGGTTGATTATGTTTTGATCACCCCTTGCTTACCTGTGAAGATGGTACTGTCTGTACAGGTGAGACTAGGAAGGCGGAAGTATAAGGACAGTTGTGAGGCTGCGTTTCATTCAGGTCTTTTATTTGGTGTTTTTTTTGTGAAATGCTGTCTCTCTCATTCACATGTGCCTCTTCAACATCCCTTCAGCTTTCATGTAGGAACTATTTCCTTTCTACTGTCTTCATCCACCAACTGTATTACTACACAGGAGGAAGCATCAAAACCGGACAGGATGTAAACATCAGTAGCACCCCTCCCATCTCGCTGCATGTTTCTTATGGTTGGCGGATGTATACAGTGGGCAGAAAGTAGTTCCTTCACTTAACAGTGAGGTTAGAGCTGATCGACCCACCAGGTAACCATCAGTCTCAGGTGTTCTTTCTTTACCTGTGTGTTGGTGCAGGTGACCCGCCCCTCTCTCTCACCTCACCTTCCCCACCTCCTGCCCCCCTCCCTCCTCTTCAGTGACCACCACAGACCAGAAAACTGCATGCTGGGAGTTCGCTGTCTGCACCACATCGTGCTCAATACGGTGATAACATACACACACAAACACACACACACACACAAGTGTAAAGTCTGTAGTGTTTTACAATGAGGATGACTGTGTGTGTGTGTGTGTGTGTGTGTGTGTGTGTGTGTGTGTGTGTAGCCTGCTGCAGAGCTGCGTCAGTTCAACAGAGCAGAGGTTCTTTATCAGGCTTTATTCAAACACCTGTACACGACCGAGGCCGCTGTCATCCAGGTAACACATACACACACACACACACTCTCTCTCTCTCTCTCTCTCTCTCTCTCCTCTCTCTCTCTCTCTCTCTCTCTCTCTCTCTCTCTGAGGACTCAAAGGACATCTCACTAACCCCCCCCCCCCCCGCCTCCCCCCCCCCCCGGTGTCAGCTCGTCCTCGCCTGCCTTTTGGACCTGCTGCTGATTTTGGAGAAGCCCCCCTCCTGCTCCTCCTCCCGCAGGAAGCCCTGTCGCCATGACGATGTGCTGCGTCTGATCCTGACCCACATGGAGGCGGAGAATAAGGTTGTGCTACGGCGCGTCTATGCCGCCGCTCTGCCGGCGTACATTGCCAGGTGCGTTTGATTTTCACTCCATTTTAAATAAAATGAGACCTGTGGTTCAAAAAAAACATGGAAACATCACAATATCATTATAAACAATGATAAAAAATCATTAAAAAATATTTGTTTAAATGTCAATATGTTAAATAATTTATTGTACGAAATACCACTGATGTATTTTGTTGATAGTTATGAGATAGTTAAAATGTATACATTCTAAAATGATCATTTATTGTTATATTTAATTGTTTTTTGTAAATTACACATTTGTTTTGATAATTATTGTTATGATTGACAAACTATCAATGTGATGATTTGTACTTTTGTAATAAAAAATATATAAATTCCCTACTCGCCCTGTGGGGCCTGGGAGCTTGAGGGTCCTTCGCAGTGTCTTAGCTTGTCCTGCGACTGCTTCCACATCTTCATCACATCTAGCTTATTAATCCTTAATAAATAAATAAAAAATTTTTCATTTTGCCACATGATGGACTCAGCCGTCATTAAAACAGAAAATATGAATCAGATGTTGATGTTTACAGACACACTTTGGGTTAAAGAGCAGCTTGTTGGTGTTCTGCCTGCACAGCAGGGGGCGCCGCCGTTTCAATCTGATCTCAGATTTTGGATGTTTTCCAGTTGCAGGCCTTTGTTGTTTTTTTTTTTGTTTTATTTTTTAAATTAATCTACAGCTGCTGATCATCAGATTCATTAATGTTTTGATTAATAACATCAGCAGCTGTGACTGACTGAAGTCTGAAGTCAAGTAGACTTGAATAAACGGTTTAAGTTACCAGAAAAACAGAAAAGATTTTTTAGAGGAGAAAAGTGAAACAACAGAGGAGACGTGTTTTAGTTGTTTCAGTGTGCGCTTGTTTTGTGTGTGGCGGCATGCAGGATGGGCGTGGCAGTGTGCAGACACCTGCGGCGGCTGGAGCGGGTGGTGCTCGGGTACCTGGAGGTCAGAGATCCACCTGAGGAGACAACCCGGCTGAAGATGCTGGAGGCGCTGCAGAAGACGGCCAGAGCGGCATGGCCACGGTAACCACGCACACACGCACGCTGAGCCTCGCGGCACAGATGTGAGTTTGAGGCTTTTGTTGGTTTGCTGTGTTGATTATTGATGCTGAAGACGGCGCTCAGAGCGTTCCGTGCGACTCACCGTCAGGCTTACGCGTTTCTCTCCTCAGGATGCAGTGTCGCGTCAACGCGTTGCTCCGTTGCTTGTTGCGGCTGCTGGTTGACGTCTCCTCGGACACAGACCTCTGTGATTCGCTCAAACAGCAGCTGATGGATCAAAGCGCCGCCTGCATCCGGCTGCTGGATGCCTGCTCGCATGGAAGCGTGCAGGTGAGTCACCTGCTGTATCGGCAGGCTGGATGAGCTCAGATTATAATCCCAAAAATATCTCTAAATTTTCTCTGTTTTACACGCTGCTCTCAGCTGTTTTTATTTTTTTCATTTTATCTTGATTTTGACAACCTGCCGGCATAAAGAAGGCCCAAAGTAATCTGAGTAATTTCAGCAGATTATTTATTCTGTGTATAAATGATTCACTTTAAAGGTGTAAGAATAATAAAATCTTTATTCATAAAGGGAATCTGGTGATCAGAGTACAAAATGTTTACAAAGAGAAAATAAAACCAGTTAAAAGATCCATGAAATGAGTGATGAAAGAAATGAAAAATTAATAAATAAAAACAACAAAATTTAACAGACAGAAAAATGAATTGGAGCCACAAAAACAGCTTAGTCGGATTTTAACCCGTAAATGATCGACTGTAAAACCAAACACAGACCTTTGGATCCACATTTGAAAAAATAAATAATTTTATATTAGAAAAATATGATGTCCCATGAATTTGTGGATTTTCTTTGGCAACTGATTTTCATGTTAGCCATCAGAAGTATTTTTCTCAGTATGTTACACTCAAAAAATTAAGGTAATGCTTGATTAAACTGAAGTGACTACGACTGTGTATATTTAATACATAATTATTACATAATTTAACAGCTACCTTAGATATTTTCTCCGTGCAGAAATCAAGTTTCCTCAGGTGTGTTTTACATTGAAGATTCAGCCTCTTATTTTCAAAGTTTTGTCCCTGCTAAACATCTGGCCCCGCCCCTTCCTGTCTCATGTTCCTCTGATGAACTCACCCTCCTTCATCTTGGAAAGCTGCTGTCCAACATGAAGAAGGTGGAGGCTATGTGCTGGAGGCAGCAAACTGTGGTGATAAATAACTGATCAGTGCAAAGTTTTGATCGTACCCAGAAATCTAAACTAATCTAATCTGTCTCTTAGCACCTTCTCCAGGAGGTCGACAGCAGCTGCTGCAGCCCTGAAGTACTTGGTTGCCTAGCTACAGTGACTGCGATGACTGACAGGTGATGCTGTGCGCCTGGAGGCGGAGCTTTAAGATGCAGCGCCAGCAGCACGTCTCAGGATGTAATCTGGATACAGGAAGTTTGATGCAGACGTGTTTGGTCCTGATGAAGCACAGCTGAACTCTGGGAACTCAGGTCTGCGAGCGTGAAAGAGAAAAACTCATCCATTAGGATGTCACCATGGCAACCAAGAAACGGCACTTTGGATGTGGCACCCGGGGTTTTTTTTTTTTTAAAGCCATTAATCATTATCAGTGATTAAACTCTGGCTCTCTCCCACAGTGTGTCTTTGTTCCTGCCCCCCCCCCCCCCCCCCCCCCCCCGAGCCTGGTCTCTCTTCTCTGTAATTATTGTACCTTACAATATAAAGCACCTCAAGGCAGCTGTTGCTGTGATTTCTGTATATATAAAATTGAATTTGAGAATTTCTGAGGAACAAAATGACAATTTTATGAGAGAAATCGAGACGGTTTGAGTCTGTGGTCACTGCACACAGCTGCTTCAAATTTGGGATCATATAAAAATTATCAGAACTCCAACATCACGTCGTTCCAATCACATCATGAAGGCAGCCGACCTCTGACCTGCACTAACAGTGCACTGACTGCACGCGCAGACTGGAGCTGTTTAAAAACGTGCTGTTGGTGTCCTGATGAGTTCAAATATGTGAATTTTTTTCCAACTCAACTTTGAAAACTGGAGCAACTCGATACACTGACTAAAACACTCAAACTAATTTGTTTCTTTTTTGTAAATTTCACTCATTTTAGATGGCGTGTGAGTGTGTGTCTGTCAGTGTGTGTCTGTGTGCGTTATGTAGTGTGTGTGATCAGCGAGTCGAGCCGGTCCACGCTGGTCTTCAGTCCTCGTAAAGTCTCCTCAGTCTCGAGTCGTCTCACTTTCAGATTCTCCTGCTGGCTCCGTAAACTGCAGCGCAGACGAGCCTCCAACACACACACACACACACACACACTTCACTCGTCTTATCAAACAGAAATCAGAGACAAACTGCTCTCCTGGTTTGGTGGATGTTTGTGTCTTAAAATAAGTCAGGTCTGAGGTCGTGCTCCTCTCTGTATCTGAATCACTTACTGATCAATAAAGGTGATCGGTTTACCTTCAGCCGGTCCTCGTGTTGCCTCAGTTTTTCTCTCTGCAGCTCGGCCCTCCACTTCTCCTCCTGAACACATACAGAGGAAACAAACTGCTGAAACCAGGAGGTTATATTCATTTTTAATCTTAAAATCCTAACATACAGAAAAAGGGTTTTTTTTTCCACTGCTGTGCATGAAGCTAAGGTTGTGTGTCTGAGCCTCTCCGTGCTTCACTCTCACTGACAGATGTTCACAAACGTCGCTCAGAGCGAAGAACCATCAGAAACTCTGCTGGTTCAGCTTTTCAGGGGATTTCAAATGAAATCAGAGCACTGATATAAAATCATATCCGGTGTCCATATCTGATCTTCTCAGTTTGAGTTAAATGATTTTTGGTCTGTTTGGTGGAAGGCTTTAATGAGGACTTACCTCAGTGCTGAAAGCTGATCTCAGACCAGTTGTGGACAGATAGAAAGACTCCTCCTCCTCTGAGGACACCTCACTGCTCTCCTTCACAAATACACATTACAGAGCGTGCTCAGTGAGGGGACATCTTGAAATTTCCTACACTAAAGTGTGTGTGTGTGTTTGGAGTCATTCATGACTGATGTTTCCAGCTGTTTCACAAAAAACCTTCAACCTCTGGATCAACTTCACGGCCTCACTGGATTTGTGGGACTCAAATGTCTTCAGAGCGCCTCTTCCTCTTTTTTAACAAAAGATTAGGCAAACATAAAACTAGCCATCCTGCGGATGGTTGTCAGATGTTAGTAATGTAGGGATGGTTACTGGAAGACGCATAAACATAAATGATCAGCTGGTGGCTTGTGTAGACCTGAATTGGACCGCCATAGAAATAATTTTTGCAAATTATCATCTCATGATTGGAAGCTGCCTTTAAGCTGAAAATTCAAAGGATTGTTAAATGAAGAACCCTGAACAGATTCCTGTGGAAGAAGCTGCATCACGTCTAGTTTAGATCTTATTAGGACACCAGGTGGCGGCCTTCCCTGTTTTGGACACCTGCCAACACATGAACAAGATCAATGTTAAAATGTTCTCCCTTCAAAAATATCCCTTTATCACAATTTGCACTGCATATTATGCAAGAAGAAGATTATAATTGAAACGTGTGCTTTCATGCGCTGCGGACGATGACCTTCATGTTTCCCTTTTATTTTATAGAAGATATTTTATGATGATATATTATGGATTACACAGCAGTGGGGAATAAGTTTTATTACAGTAGAAGTCTTTCTGTAGTGCTGTAACTAAGTTTAAGGATCTAATTCCTTCATTGTTATGCTCTTCAGTGCCAACACAGTACAGAGCAGCTACCTAAACTCTGCTCCCAGTGAGGTCGATTATCTCGTCAATAGTTTTACATCCTCACTGCGTATAACTTTGGATACTGTGGCTCCTCTGAAAAGGAAAGCTTCAAATCAGAAGTGCCTGACTCCGTGGTATAATTCACAAACGCACAGCTTAAAGCAGATAACCCAAAAGCTGGAGAGGGAATGGGGTCTCACTAAATTAGAAGATGCTCATTTAGCCTGGAAAACGAGTTTGTTGCTCTATAAAAAAGCCCTCCGTAAAGCTAGGACATCTTACTATTCATCATTAATTGAAGAAAATAAGAACAACCCCAGGTTTCTTTTCAGCACTGTAGCCAGGCTGACAAAGAGTCAGAGCTCTGTAGAGCCGAGTATTCCTTTCACTTTAACTAGTAGTGACTTCATGGATTTCTTTACAAATAAAATTTTAGACATTAGAGAAAAAATTATTCATAACCATCTCAAAGATTTATCTTCATGTTCGGCTGCTTTCAGCACTGCTGGTATTTGTTTAGACTCTTTTGCTCCAGTTGATCTTTCAGAGTTAACTTCAATAGTTACTTCCTCCAAACCAGCAACATGTTTGTTAGATCCCATTCCTACTAGACTGTTCAAAGAAGTCTTTCCAATTATTGATGCTTCAATCTTAAAAATGATCAATCAGTCTTTATTAGTTGGCTATGTACCACAGACCTTCAAGGTGGCTGTAATTAAACCTCTGCTTAAAAAGCCATCACTTGACCCAGCTGTCTTAGCTAATTATAGGCCAATCTCCAACTTTCCTTTTCTCTCAAAGATTCTTGAAAGAGTAGTTGTAAAACAGCTAACTGATCATCTGCAGAGGAACGGTTTATTTGAACAGTTTCAGTCAGGTTTCAGAATTTACTGCTTATAAATTAAGAGAAAACTGAAGTTCTTCTATTCAGCCCCATAAATCTTAGAAACATGGTGTCTAACCAGATACTTACTGTGGATGGCATTACTTTGGCCTCCAGTAACACTGTGGGAAATCTTGGAGTCATTTTTGAGCAGGATATGTCCTTCAATGCACATATTAAACAAATATGTAGGACCGCTTTTTTGCATTTGCGCAATATTTCTAAAATTAGAAACATCCTTTCTCAGAGTGATGCTGAAAAGCTAATTCATGCATTTATTACTTCTAGGGTGGACTATTGTAATTCATTATTATCATGCTGTCCTAAAAGCTCCCTGAAAAGCCTTCAGCTGATCCAAAATGCTGCAGCTAGAGTACTGACAGGGACTAGAAAGAGAGAGCAGATTTCTCCCATATTGGCTTCTCTTCATTGGCTCCCTGTTAAATCTAGAATTGAATTTAAAATCCTTCTCCTCACATACAAGGTCTTGAATAATCAGGCACCATCTTATCTCAAAGACCTCATAGTACCATATCCCCCAACAGAGCACTTCACTCTCAGACTGCTGGCTTACTTGTGGTTCCTAGGATACTTAAGAGTAGAATGGGAGGCAGAGCCTTCAGCTTTCAGGCCCCTCTTCTGTGGAACCAGCTCCCAGCTTGGATTCAGGAGACCCTCTCTATTTTTAAGATTAGGCTTAAAACTTTCCTTTATGATCAAGCTTATAGTTAGGGCTGGATCAGGTGACCCTGAACCCTCCCTTAGTTATGCTGCTATAGGCCTAGTCTGCTGGGGGGGTTCACATAATGCACTGTTTCTTCTCATTCACCTTATTTACTTTGTTTATACTCCACTCTGCATTTAATCATTAATTGATATTAATCTCTGGCTCTCTTCCACAGCATGTCTTTCTCTCCCCTCAGCCCAACCGGTCGCAGCAGATGACTGCCCCTCCCTCAGCCTGGTTCTGCTGGAGGTTTCTTCCTGTTAAAAGGGAGTTTTTCCTTTCCACTGTCGCCAAGTGCTTGCTCATAGGGGGTCGTTTTGACTGTTGGGTTTTCTCTGTATTATTGTAGGGTCTTTACCCACAATACAAAGCGCCTTGAGGCGACAGTTTGTTGTGACTTGGCGCTATATAAATAAAATTGAATTGAAATTGAATTGATGTGTGATGCTGAAGAGAAAGGACCTTTAAAGTTATCTCCATACTTTTCTAGGCACAGAAAAGTCTGATACTTTATCTGCAGTTATTTTGGTCGGATGCAATGAATTGTACCTGTTCAGGTACCATCAAGGCAAGATTCAAAGAACTGCTGAGCAGCACGTCTTTGACTCTTGCACTGGTGGTACCTGTAACTGGTACCACCGAAGCAAGAATCCATTTCCCGACTAGCAGACGACCGGTGCCGCTGCCTCAGTGAACAGTGGACTTCCAGGGGATGGGTCCAAAGTACTGCCTGTACTGCTACACCAGTGACAATGTCAGCAAATCATTTTTACATAAAATCTGGTATAAGGAAACTTCTGAGTAATTTTAACCTTCTTATGTTGACGTGTATGATCTGACACCAAGATGCTTCAGGAAGTTTGGGTCTAGCTTCCATTGAATGGATAATAGGATTCATCAAATGAGTATTTCTGCAGATTTCCTGGATCTGAAGTTCTTTGCTGCCGTTTTACTGCTCTGATGAACTTTTGTTTCCTTACCTGGTTTTTATGAAGCACCTCCTCTTTCACACAAAGCTCCTCCTCTTTCATTTGTAGCTCCTCCTCTCTATGTTGCAGCTCCTCCGCCTGCTCTTTTAGCCCCTCCTCCTTCACTTGTAGCCCTTCTGTCTGCTGTTTTAGCTCCTCCTCCTTCAATTGTAACCCATCCTTTTTCTGTTTTAGCTCCTCCCCTCTCTGCTGTAGTTCCTCCCACTGTTTTTCCAACTCCTCCTCCTTGCGGTGCAGTCGTTTCTCTCTCTTACGCAGCTCCCCACCTGATCGTTCAGAACCAATCAATGAGAACTTCATTTATTTGAGCTCAGACAAAGTGGATGTTGGATATTTGGGGAGAAATCACTGACTGAGCCAGTCCAGCTGCAGCTGTTGTTCGCTCAGTTGGCGCCCCCTGTCCTCCATCTCACTCACTGCAGCTTTAACATCATCCAACGCAGTCTGAGAAAGAGACAAGCAGAGAGAGGAAACCTTTGATTGGCTGATATATTTTTAGACAATGAAAACAGGATGAATTCTGCTGCACAGCTAACAGGTTATTAAGTGAATTGTATGTGTGTACTCTGAGGATGTGACACCTGTGTCTGAATTTTTTAATTTTAGGTAAAAACTATAAACATATTACAGATCCTCTGCTGCCAGACTGTGTGTGTGTGTGTGTGTGTGTGTGTGTGTGTGTGTGTCATACCTGTTTGTGTTGTATCTGTGTGTTCAGCTCCTTCAGCTGTTCTGCCCTCTGCTGACTGAACACACTCAGCTCCTACACACATTAACATCACACACATTAACCCTTTAAACACACGGCTCTATAACGACCTGTTCCCAGAGTTTTCTAGTGTACCTGCTCCACAGTCTGAAGGTGTTTCTTCTTCTCCTCCACCTGTTGGCTGAGCAGTGACAGCAGCTCCGAGCTCTCTGCAGGGCAAACATCAAGTTACCGTGTTTTTGTGTCGTCACATAGACAACAAATTATCAGACCTTTCTGGACCTTAAAAAGGCTTAAGATACATTTAATGACAACATCCTTCTTTGCTGTACAAAGACCTCTGATATACCTCTGATATGGCCAAAAAAAAAAAAAAAAATCGCTACCAAAAAAAATGATTGCACACTAATATCTTGTTGGACCGCCTTTAGCCTTGATTATGGCATGCATTCGCTGTGGCATTGTTTCAATAAGCTTCTGCAATGTCACAAGATTTATTTGCATCCAGTGTTGCATTAATTTTTCACCAAGATCTTGCAGTGATGATGGCAGATTCTGACCACTAAGCAGTAAAAATCGCCTCAGTCGAAGTCGCAGAAATCGGATTTTCGCTCTAGTCGGATGGCTTCTGCAGGTCTCAATTTTTCTTGACGTTAATTCCAATAAAATTATCACCTAAATCAGTCAGATATTCACCTACCTCAGATGAAAAATCTGCTCCCATTGTAATACATTTCCAATTAAATGTGATCCATAAGCCGGATGAGTTTAGTGCTAAAGCCTTCCTCAGCTCCCGTCCGCCCACTTCCATGCACCGGCTCATTCATGCACAACTACACACACTAACAACGCCTGGAGATCACTTTAATGTCTCTATCAGTTCATTTCACCAGGGAAAATCATGGCGAGCCCAGGAGGCAAGCATAAAACACAAACTCACTCTTACAAGCAAAAATATGACATTATAAAATTTGCAGAAGCTAATCTAGAGATGAAGCAGGAGCAATTGCAGCGAAATTTGATATCAGACCCCAAACTGTCGGATATTTTAAAGAAACGGATTTTATCTGACTTACACTTATGATGGATTTTTTATTTTTTTTTAATATATGCTGGATGAAATCCCATGGGGCATTTGGGCCTGACTGACGAGATTTCTACTGTATGCACGTTTTTGAGGTGTATCTTATTTTGAAGGCATGTTTAAACATTACCATGGCGACCAGAGAGCGTTGCGGCGTATTTATCTGCCACACCTTAAAGGCCGGTCCGTGGAAATATTTTCTAACACTAAACCGGTCCGTGGCTCAAAAAAGTTTGAGGACCACTGGTCAGCAAAGCTGCACTGAGGTCTAACAGGACAAGAACAGAGATGAGTCATCATAAGATCATTTGTAACCTTCACTAATGCTGTTTCTGTACTGTGATGAATTCTGAAACCTGACTGAAGCTCTTCAAATAAACCGTTCCTCTGCAGATGATCAGTCAGCTGTTTTACAGCTACTCTTTCAAGACTCTTTGAGAGAAAAGGAAGGTTGGAGATGGGAGATAATTAGCTAAGACAGCTGGGTCAGTGATGGCTTTTTAAGTAGCAGTTTAATGACAGCCTGTGGTGTGTAGCCTGTTTATAAACATAAGCTGATCATATTTAAAATTTTTAAAAAGTATGTGATGATGTCATACTGTTAAGCTGGTGCTGACTGGCTGTTGTTTCCCTCATCACTTCCTGTTGGAGGAGGTGGGTGTGGTTGTATTCCTCTTTCTGTTTAGCGAGCTCCACTTGCACCACTGACAGACACCTGACACACACACACACACACACACAAACAGAGTCAGTGTGTGTTTGTACCAATCACACGTCTTTGAGCACTCTGAGGATTCGTACCTGTTGGCGTGCCTCCGTCTGGCCTCCAGGTGCTTACATTGCTCCCGCAGGCTCCTCCTCTCCTCCCTCCCCCTGCTCAGCTCCTCCTGCACCTCCTGCACATGAACCATAAACGATCATCAGCATCCATTCATTTTCTGAACTGCTTATCCAGTTCAGGGTCAGCTGACAGGGTGAAACCTCAGCTCCTCCTCCAAACACACATCAGTTCATCAGAAAACATCGTGGCGAACGAGTTCTTCCTGACCTGCAGCTCCGCTTGCTGTCGGCTTTTCTCTCCAAGACACGACTCAGCCTGTCTCCTTTGGGACTCCACGTCCTGTTTCAGCTCAGCTAGCTCCACCCTCTTCCTGTCCATCTTGTCCTGCAGCTCGTCCAGTTCATCCCTCACCCCCTCCACCTGCTCCTGCTTCTTGTCCAGCTTCTCCTGCTGCCTGTGCAGCTCCTCCTTCGTCCTGTGGAGCTGCTGCAGAGTCTGGGTCCTTTTGGTTTTCACATCCTCCAGTGTCTGCTGCTCTGCCAGCAGCTCCTGCAGGACCTGCTTCAGCTCTGCACACAGACACACATCCTAACATCTGCATTTATTTAACAATCCATGTTTTATCCATGTGGAGTTCTTTATTTTGTTCCAAAGAGAGTTAAAATACTTCAAACTGAATAAAATCTGCTTTTTAACTATGTAACATAATAATAATGACAGTATTAGAATAAAGGGCAAATAATAAATATTTCCAACAATAAAGGCTGGCCAGCATTAATATTCAGAATAAGGTCACCTTCTCTGTGTGTGCTGAGCTCAGCCTTCAGTGAGACGAGTCTCTCCTCTTCCTCTCTCACAGCTGAGACTGCAGCCTTCCTCCCTCTCAGCAGCGCCCCCTGCTGCTCCAACAGCTCCTGCACAAACAGAGCAGAGGTAAAGAGTGCAACTGTTTTACTCACGCCATGTGTTTGGAAACATGTCGTGAGCTTCATTCATCTGCTGCCGTAACATCAGCTACCTGTACAGGTGTGTGCTGCTGTGCTCTCTGTTTCATTCGCATTTAGTCAGAGTGGCGCCATAAAAAAAGGAGCTGAGCACGATGGGGTAATATGTGCCATTTTTGACTTAAGGTCCCCTCTAGATGAGGAAATATGAGACAGGAATAAAACTAACAGACCTTCAGGGTGTTAGCTGAAACCTGAGCAGGAACTAAAACAAATATGACGTCCAAAAGCAAACGACCTTGCTCCATGAAAGGAGGAAGATGATCCATCAGAGAAGCCAAATTTGAAACTATTCATAGTTAAATCTTCAATTATGTTCATTTTACTGGTGATTGTAAAATAAATTTTACAACTACTGTGTCTACATTTATTAAAGTTGTATTGCCCAGTTTTTTTTAAGAAACAGACTCCATCCATCCATCCATCACCTTTAACCAAGTTTGGGCCTCCTCCTAGTAGGACACACCCGAAACACCTCATCTAGGAGACATTCTGGTCAGACTCTAAAGCACCTCAGTGGCTCCTTCTGCTGACCTCCCCTCACTCAGGAACAAGGTGTCGAGATACTTGAACTCCTCTCCTTGGGGAAGCAACCCATTCCAAACCCAGAGTGGACACTCCACCCACATCAGGCTGAGAACCGTGGCCTCTTTCCAGCTGCTTCACACTTGGCTGCAAGTGTGAGCAGGAGGTCATTGTTCAGTGAAGCCAAAAGAACCACAGTCTGGTTAATGGACTAGTTCCTATATAGCACTCAAAGTGCTTTATACAACAACACAATTATTATTATTATTATTATTATTATTATCTGTTGGTAGGAGAGCTGCACTTTCACTGAAGCATTTTTACACACCAGATCTTCATCAGCACGTGATGCGACTCTGTGACGTGACCTAAAAAGCTTTCCATGTGGATCTGATAACACCAAGAAAAGCTTTGGGGTTAAATGTCCTCTTTCTACAGCACAAAAAAGGGAAATGCTAACTGAATTCAGGGTCTTGTGACAGCAGCTGTGTAGGCTGCTCGGATGCAGGTGGTGGATCATCTCACTCCACTCACAGGGTCAGAAACTGAAGGACTCCTAAAAATGTGCTGATTCTCAGTGAACCTCAAAACTGTGTTTGAGGATTTCTGTCCTGTCACCTTGGCTGTGTTGTGGAGTCGTCGTTCCTCCTCTCTGACCTCCTCCAGTCTCCTCACAGCAGTTTCATGCTCCTCCTTCTTCTGAAGCAGCCTCTGCTCCTGCTGCTCCTCCTGCAGAGACCACAGCACATGTTTTCTAAATGTTTCCATCTTTTCCTCCACATCTTCTCCTTCATTAGTGAAAAACAGGAAGTATTAAAGAGCACCCCATTCTGTTCAGGAGGGTTTCTCCTCCAAACAGGAGAGCGCAGATTTTCTGATCTGATCTCAGCAGGAAGATTTGGACCCACCGTTACACCTCACACCACATCCTATATCTGCAGGTAAAGGTGTGATGTTACCTGACAGCTAAGAGAGTCCAGGCGCCTCTGAGCCCCCTGAGAGTCCGACAGCAGGTCAGCGAGTCTGCAGGCATTCACACAAACACAATACAAAATAAAACATTTAAACACTGCCACATATTCACAATAAAATCTTCCTGTCTCCTTCACAGCAAAAGCTTCCTATTGCCATCCATCCATCCATATATATATATATATATATATATATATATATATATATATATATATATATATATATATTCATGTGTGTGTGTGTGTGTGTGTGTGTATCTGCTTATTACAAAATATCCCAATTAAAAGCAAAGAGGGAGAGGGTTCTGAATGAGGCTTTCCAGCAGACAGCTGCTCCTCCTCTTCCTCTACTGGTGCAGAATCTTTTAGTGGTATGCAGTACCGGACTATACCGGCTTACTTTCACCCCTGCTTACCACTCTCTACACCACAATTGTGTGTTTGTTTGTCAATTCAATTCGATTTTCTTTATATAGCACCAAATCACAACAAACAGTCACCTGTGCACACAGGGTGGGATTGTTGAATTTTCTGCAACATTTTTGTATATTTTATTTTTGTCCTGTTGTTTACAGCTGCAGCACTTGGGGAAAAACTGCATTTTTCCATTTGTGCTCTGTCCCCTTATTCTTATTGTTTCTCTTATTTTTTTCCCGTCTTTGTTCCTGCTCTTTTTTCCTGGACTGTCATCTCTAGCATTTCCATATTACCAATGCACTTGAATAATAGAAATGCATAAATAAATAAAATAAAAAGCAAACACTAACAAGAGGAGCCTATAGCCTATGGCTGTGGCTTGGTTGGTAGAGCAGGTCACCGATTAATCGGAAGGCTGGCGGTTCAATTCCCAGCTGCTCCGGGCTACGTGCCAAAGTATCCTTGGGCAAGATACTGAATCCCAAGTTGCTCTCTGACCCGAGCACTGGAGTGTGAATGTTAGATAATAAGCACTAAGCTTAGTTAAATATGGAAGTGCTTGTATGAATGGGTGCGAATGCAAACATGTTGTACAAGCGCTTTGAGTGCTGAATTAGAGTAGAAAAGTGTTATATAAGAACTAGTCCATTTATAGAGCTCATCTTAGAAAAGCAAACATGTTTGGCACAACAGTGCATTCAGCTGATTATGACTGCAAAAGCTGCCAGAAAGGACAGGCTTAAAGAAAAAAAAAAGCCTCCTTACGTGTCTCTAGCTGTTTGTATTTCTGAGTCGAGCTGTTGAAGCTCCTCCTCTCTGCTCCTCAGCATCACCTCCACCTGCTTGAGCATCTGCTCTTCCTCCTCCCTTGTCCTCCTCAGCTGCTCCACCTCCTCCTGCAGTTCCCTGCATGATGAAGATGATAGCAATGATGAAAATATCAACACTTTGAGGTCAGCGGTTGAGCTGGAACACTTTACCTGGTGTGCTGCGTGGCCTCCAGCAGACGGGTGGCGCTGTCCTCCATGCTGAGCTGCAGGACGGCAGAATCTCGCTGAGCTTCGCTGGCCTGGAGGCACACGAGGATGGACGGGTGAGGGTTCAGGTTAGAGCGGCGGCTCAAAGGTCTTCGGGATCACATTATTAATCAGTTGTTAAAAAATGGATCCAACCTGATTTTATTTTGTGAAAAAGTTGATTGTTTTGATGTCAGGTGACTGACTGGAAAAGATGGCGGAGCAGCAAAATTATTAGCAAATAGTTTTACCAATAAAACTGGTATAAATATTTCTAAAATTAGAAACATCCTTTCTCAGAGTGATGCTGAAAAGCTAATTCATGCATTTATTACTTCTAGGCTGGACTATTGTAATTCATTATTATCAGGCTGTCCTAAAAGCTCCCTGAAAAGCCTTCAGCTGATCCAAAATGCTGCAGCTAGAGTACTGACAGGGACTAGAAAGAGAGAGCAGATTTCTGCCATATTTAAAATCCATCTTCTTACATTCAAGGTCTTGAATAATCAGCTCCATCTTATCTCAAAGACATCATAGTACCGTATCACCCCAATAGAGCACTTCACTCTCAGACTGCTGGCTTACTTGTGGTTCCTAGGATACTTAAGAGTAGAATGGGAGGCAGAGCCTTCAGCTTTCAGGCCCCTCTTCTGTGGAACCAGCTCCCAGCTTGGATTCAGGGGACAGACACCCTCTATGTTTTTAAGATTAGGCTCAAAACTTTCCTTTATGATCAAGCTTATAGTTAGAGCTGGATCAGGTGACCCTGAACCCTCCCTTAGTTACACTGCAATAGACCTAGGCTGCTGGGGGGCTCCCATGATGCACTGAGTGTTTCTTTTCACTCTCCGTGTGTTTATTCACCACTGCAGGTCATTAACTTTTATCTTCTCCTCCCATAATTTATATTGTCCCCTGTCTTGCTTTCCTTTTCTCTCTTGTCTCCCCCCTCCTCCCTCCATGATGGCTTCTGTTAGAGGCTTCTTCCTGTTCTATTAAAAGAGGAGCTCTTGTTCCTCACAGTCACCCAGTGTTGCTCATAGGGGATCATCTGATTGCTGGGTATTCTTTCTAATATCTAATATAGGCTCTATAGATTATGAAACACCTTCAGGTGAGTGAGCGAGTGAGTGAGTGTGTGTGTGTGTGTGTGTGTACCTGCTCTCTGCTGGTGTGTATGCAGCTCTGAGCCTCCAGCAACTTCCTGTCAGCCTCACGCAGCTCAGCTCGTCTCTTCAGCAGAGTTTTCTCCACACACTCCACCTCCTCACACAGCTGCATCACAGTCCTGCACACACACACGTACACACATAAAAACATTGTCACGTAGCTTTAAAAAATAAATAAAAATACTGCCACATTTCCATAAAACAGTTTGTAAGTTTTGGTAGCAGTCGTAGGTCACAGTTCTGCAAACCTGCCCATAAAAATCTCTGATTCCTCAGATCTCCCCTTTAAATGCTGGACGTTGGACTGACCAATTACACAGAGCGCACTGTGATGTGCTGGATCTGCTTCACTGACTACAAAGAGTGACCCTTTAACTTGGATTTTATTTGGGGAAGAAAACAAAGTCGCAGGGAGTTACATCCTGGTAGAGTCCAAAAACTTGTGTGTTTTTCTCCAAAGTTCAGGTGTTTTCCTCTGAATGTTCTCCCTCTGATGCTTCAGGACGTTCATGTTGACAGGTTCACCCTGAGGGACAGATTCATGACCCCATGAATGTATATAGAAAGCACCCATCAAGCTCCTGGTCTGGGAGCTTGTGAACTCGCCATCTGAAACCTGCACATCCCTGACCCTCATCACCAGCGATGGTTCTTGAACTTCTGGTTGATGCTGAAGTTTGAGGTCGTGGTGAAACATCGAGAATAACAGCTGCTTTGAAACCGTCCATCTTTAAACCAGGTACAGCTTTTAATAAACCTCGTGATTCTACCACATCAGTTTTTCATTGTAACTGCTGATCCCAGAGCAGTGTGTGTGATCACGGAGTTTGTGTGTGTGTCAGACTGTGCGTTACCTGTGTTGTCTCAGAGCGTCTCGCAGCTCTTTGTTTTCCAGTAGTAGCTTCTTCTTCTTCTTCTTCTCTGCTTCACTGTGCACACACTCACACACACAACCACCTCCCTGCAGACACAGACACACACATACACACACACACAGTTGGATAAATAATCTCACTGTGAGGTTTTAAATTATTGTTCACTCAGCAGCTGAACACAGAGCTGTGACCGTTCCTCTGACCATAAATTACATCTGAAATTTATTTTTATGGTTAACCTGATTTCAAACTGCAAACCTGTCATAAAACTGAAGATATTCTAACATCGGTTTAAACCTGATTTACACTCTCCAGCCTAAAGAAGGCGACAGTGCACCTCTGCCGCCCACATATACGCTCTGCCCTCCTACTTCATTTAAACTTTAAACAGATGTAAAATATACGGTGGCCTGTCAGGATCATTAAGAATAAAGAAATAAGGAGCCGAGGGAGAGGGGTGACACTCTGAGAGCAAGCTGAGAACTCCTGAAATTAAACTCTTAAATTTCTGAGCAGCAAACCCAGAGATTATAAAGTTGTATGTTTGCAAGGAAAGTTTCATGAGATTAGAGACATCAGCTCTCGTTAAATTAAGAGCAATGAACTATAATAATAATAATAATAATAATAATAATAATAATAATCAGGTAATCAACCTAAAAAACAAAACAAAGTTAAACATTCAGGTTATTAAGTTCAAATCAAACATTTTCAGTGGATTTCAGCAGTAGAACAAACTGCTTTTACAGAAATAACAAACATTTAGGACCTGAATACTTCCTGCTTTTCTTGTTATTACACATATGTGAAATTATTATTTTTATTTTTTTAGTCTGGACACAGCTGAGGTCCTACCTGCTGTTATAAAAACTCAGGCTGAACAGTCAGTGTTTGCATCTGCTTCACTTTATGATGATTACTGAGATAATAAAGCTGCAGACTCTCACCGTGTCACCGTGCGCAGCAGCGCCTCCTGCTGGAGGACCGTAAACAACAGCTGCCGGTGAACCGTAGAGGAGCCAGGCGGGTCCGAAGGGTGGAGTCTGACTGTCACCAGCAGCGGGGTCAGGAGGGAGAGGAGGAGTCAGTCCTCCTGAGCTCCCGTCAGTGTCGCCTCTGCTGCTGTCCCTCCACCCTGCAGGAGACGCCATTCATCAGTCTGACACTCTAAAAGCTCCTTCTGAAAGCTGGTGTGTGCGTGTACCTGAGGTGGTGTGTGCCGGCAGTGTGTAAACCCAGTAACTCCCTCCTGCAGGAGGTCCATCCTGATGCTGCCCCCTTTCAGGAGAACAGAGGTACTGCAGCCCCAAACCAGAGTCCTGCGTCCCCTGAGAGCCCAGACTGGGAGCCTGAGAAAGACAGGAAGCTTTTTAAAAAAAATGTTAATTAATGTTTTCACAAAACATTTATCAAACCCCGAAACAACCTTCCTGTAGCCAAAGTCCCTGCAGAAATTTTGTTTTGCTTAACGTGAACAGTAATCTGTGACAGATGATGAGAATCATTTTGTGCTGCTATCATCTTCATCTAAATTCAGCATGAAACACAGCAGGTTTGAGCTTTGTGAGGAGACACTGCTCGGCTGCTTCAGTCACTCTCTGATCTCGAGCTGAAAGGCAGAAAAGTCTCACACTGAGTCCAGCAGGTACGAACCACCACCGTCCCCCATCCCCGGCCTTGATCCCGGTCCTGGTTTCGGTCCTGACCCGGTCCAGCTTGTTCTTCAGCCTGCGTGTTTGTCTGTGAGCGTCGGCCAGCTCGGCCTTCAGCTCCTCCACAGTGCGTTCCTCCTGCAGGGAGGGTGGGTCCCGGTCCCGGTGAGCGTCTCCATCCAGCTCGTCCACAGATTCCTGCTCCTGCTGAGGGTTTAAAGGTATTTATGGTAAATTACAACGTCTAAAAAAATCAATTAAAATCTTTCTAAAATGAACCTGAACCTCAACAGAACGTGACGAGACTTGAAGGTACCAACTGAAGTTAAAAACAGGGCCGGGCATTGTCCATGTAACAACAGCGCCCCCTGGAGCATGTCAGATATAAATCTGTTCAGTCACAGAATAAAAAAAAAAACTTTAAATAAAACAAACTACAAAAATCTAAATCTAAATACTGACTGAAATACACGTGAAAACTGGCCAAGCTGCGACCATCACACAGAACCTCTTATAACCTCTACAGTTATTTAACCCTTTTTTTTGGTTATTCATTCTTACTATTTGCTTATTTGCATAACGGCCATGTAAAAACACCATGAGAACTTCTTAAACTAAGCTTTTTATCTGAATATCAGCTAATTAAAAGCATTTTAGTATGGTTGGTAATTAGATAATTAGAATTGATAATTAGAACTTAAATGTGAGTGTGCTATTAAAAAGCATCCCTGTGGGAACAAAAGCTGTAGAGGAAAAATATTAGTGATTGGATATGACTCTTTGAGTAGCCCCTTCAACAGTGTGTGTGTGTGTGTGTGTGTGTGTGTGTGTGTGTGTGTGTGTGTGTGTGTGTGTGTGTGTGTGCGTGCGCACCTGTGCTTGCAGCAGCTCCACAGTGTGGTTCAGCTCTCTCAGCTGTTCTGTGGTGGATTTCAGCTGTTCTGCGGTCAGCTGATCGGCGTCACGTGTGGACCTGCTGAGCTGCCGTAGCTTCCTGTTGATGCGGCTGAGGCTCCTCTGCTGAGCGTCGCTCCGTGAACGCAGCTGGAAGTTACACGGACAGAATCAGAGCCAAAACCAGATATTGAGCAATCATCTAATATTCATATTCATAAAATTTAGATGGCAATTTAGATGTCAGTTGACTGCTGATTGCAGTTAACTGACATCTGACAGTCTCAGATGTAGGTTGATCCCCCCCCCCCCCCCCCCCCAAAAGAAAAAAAAAAAAGGATAAGTGGAAGAAAATGGATGGATGCACAATGTGAGAATGTAATCAAACTGTTTATCAGAGGCAAAGTGTGATTTTTAGGACACTCGAGCCTAACATTAGTTGGCTTAATATTAAACCCTATGGATTAAGAACTTTTGTCAGTATAGTGTATCTTAAATTAAGGATTGCCAGCTGATCCAGTTCACACTTGGATGAGTGGTTTCATTCTCTGCTCTGCATGTAGGAGGAGCACATGCAGACACGCTGGTTTATCTCAAATCTCCTGGAGAACGCAAACATCTGTCCTGCTGCCTCTCGCACGCTAAGCAAACTCTCCCTCTGCTTGAAGGGCTTTGTTAAAAAGACAGAAGGTAAACAAACCACCAGATTGTGCTGAAGGAGTCTACTCCTGCGCCCACTTCTCTTATAGTCCAAATCATCAGAGTATAAGAACATTCTCAGAAACCCACCTGTTAGGTTCAAAGTGAATCACATGACCAAAATTTAGCATTAATGAAAAAATAACCTGTTTATGACGACAGACACCATGAACGGAAATAAAAACACTGCTGGAACACGTTTAAAGCAGAAATATGAAGAAGAAGAAGAAAGAAGAAGAGAATAAAGAGAGCTTTATTTGTCACATACATATACATGCAGTGAAATTCATTCTCTGCATTTAACCCATCACACACATGGAGTATGTAGTACACACAGCACAGCATGGAGCAGGGGGCAGCCAAAGGGCGCCCGGGGAGCAACCTGGGGGGGGTGGGCTTGCTCAGGGACCCACAGTGATGCCAGCCCGAGGATTTGAACCAGGGTCCTCTCAGTGATGAACCCTCTTCTTCTCCCCTAGGCCACCACTCCAAATAAAAATAAATCAGGGTCTAATTAATCTAATCAAATTATTTCACTGAGCTTCAAACAATTTGTTTTTACAAAAGTCAAACCATCCAAAATCTTCAGTCCTGGGTGTACCTCCCAGCAGGACATGCCTGGAACACCTCACCTAGGAGGCACTCAGGAGGCATCCTAGGTGAGGATGCAGTGTCTGTGTCACTGCAGCCGGAGCCCCAGTCTGTCTGTCAATCCCCTGCTCCCCTCTTTCACTCGTGAACAAGACCTCAAGATTAAACTCCTCTACTTGGGGCAGCAATTCAAAGTGGGCACTCCACCCTTTTCCGGCTGAGGACCATGACCATCGCTGCTGTTGTACAGGGACTAAATGACTCCCGCACACCCCCCCAAAGCATGCCATGAGGGGCGCGGTTGAATGTCTTCTCCAGGTCCACAAAACATGTGTAAACTGGATGGACAAGCTCCCACGCACACGTGAATATCCTCAGGCTCTTTCCCCACCAGAGCGGTGAAATTCCATGTCCCGATGGCCATCATCGATAGCCGGGGATCTGTCTAGCAGAGCCTTCGCCTTTGGCCACCGCCCAACACACACTGCACCTGACCCCTACAGTGCCTCCTGCAGGTGGTGGGCCTACAGGATGTTTCCAGATGGGCTGCGCACAGCCGGGCCCCACAGGCTAAGACCTGGAGACTGGCTGCTCTCCTTCGATCATCCTCCCAAGGCCTGGCTCCAGGGGCGGGCTCTGGTCATCATCCTATCCCGAGCAGGGTAACCTGTTCCCCTGATCTTCCTCTCACAGGGGTCGTTTGAATTGCTCTTCATTTGGCCCCTCAACCAGGATCAATTTGGATTGGGAGACCCTACCAGGGAGTAAAAGCCCCCAGACAACATAGCTGGGATCCCTGAGACACATAAACCAGTGAGTGACCTGTGATGCTGTAACCTTTGACCTGAGGCGAATGGTGTCTGACCTGTTGCAGCAGCTCGTCTCTCTCCTGCCGGACGTCCTGAAGCTGCAGACGACTCTCCTGCAGCTGCGCCTCCTGCAGGACAAAAATATACGAGTAAACATAGAATTTAATGTCTGACAGTTCAGATTGAGCACAGGAGTTTCTGCAGGGCCACCAACATGAAGCATCACTGAAACTCCAAAGCTGCAGTTCCTCTACAGTCCAGCAGAGGCGCCACAGTGAGTCATTCCCCATAGACTCCCATGTTAAAACTTTATGGCAGAAATTAACATGTTTACAGTTTCAATATAGTTAATTTAATGTTACCACAAGCACCACAAGCTGCTTTACAGCATCCTCCAGTTTGATTTGGGGTGTGAACTGAGCAGCAGCCTCCTGTTAGCATCACCTTCAATCGAGGCAGCCAGCTGGTTTCTGCTGGGCTTTAACTTCACTCCTAAAATCTGCTCGAGTTATCATTTGAAAACGGGCGCCCTATCCTACATCCTTACCTGACAATCAGATCGCAGAAGCAGAATATTGTGCTGACGATCGTTTACGTTGCTGAAACGTAATATAACAGGAGCTGCTTTTGTCTTTGTGATTAAATGATACCCACCAGATTTTGCTGAAGGAGTCTACTCCTGCGCTCACTCCTCTGAAGCTCCTCAAGCTTCCAGCCTGACTCCTGCTCCTCAAAATGATCAGCCTGGTGCCGGGTCAGCTCAGCCTGCAGTCTGGTTATATGTTCCTGGCTGTATTTGATGTCCCGCTGTGGTCTGCAGGTCCCGGTTTGCTGGATCATCCCGGAGAGCTGATCCGAGCTTCTGGACAACGTGAGGTCAGGACTGATGGGACTGAAGGGGACGAGGTGAGGAACTCAGCAGGGCAGAGAGGCGCAGGATGAATTTTATTGATTTGAATATAAAAAGCAAAAGAGCACTCGGCGAGCCGAGGTCTGCTCTATCCAAACTACGAACTATCATTTATTCCAGCATTCAGTTTTATTTATCCATCACTGAATGTATTTATTTTAGAATTAATTTATTTCCTGTTTATGTCTGATTACTGAATTTTTTATGATTTCTTTGACTATTTTGGGGGGTTACTTTTAATTATGATTAATTTTTTTATGACCTTTAACTTCATCCATCCACACAGAGACAGACATTCATTCACACCTATGGCCAACTTGGAACCACCAGGTAACCGAAGCCAGAGTGTGTGGAAACGCAGCCTCAGCCGCATAGCCAGCTGCAAAGACTGCATGCTTACTAATAAAGATTTGTTTGACCTACAACTGTGTTCTGTGCTTGTGTCCAGGTTAACGGAGGAACTTAACAAAAACCGACCTGCTCGTCTGGTATCTGGATTTATCTCCATCCGGCTCCTCTGCTCCACGCAGGCCCTCCTGAGGTTCTGACAGGGCGGTTGTAAACTGGTCCAGCTGAGCCTGAAGTCTGTGGACTTCTTTCTGAAGACACGATTTCTCATCCTGTGGACAGAGGAGACTGCTGCAGGTTGATGGTCTAGGTAGTCATTCCCAAAGTATGGTTCACGGCCCCATGGGATTTTCTGTTTTGTAACTGGGCTGCAGCACTCTTGACTTTGAGAACCATTGGTCTCGTGCATCGCGCTGAACACAAATACATATTAACGCAGCACAGGTGTGTTTATGTCACTGCACTTTATGTCAGTGATTGCTTAATGTGGGATTCTGTCAGGACTTGAGAGGCACTCACTTACTATACAAAATACAAATATGGGTGTAGCTCACATGACAGAGGCTGTTTAGGCTGAAATGCTGCCTTGCTCTTTGCTGTGTTCTGGGTCACTGATTTATATCACAGAGATGTCAGAAATAATAATCACGTGGAGGACCCCGAGGTCATAGAGATCAGCAGACATACCACACGCTTACATGTCCCAGCATCACCTGTTCGCTTAGCTCCTCCCTCAGCTGCTGAAGCTCTGCCTCCAGCTCCACCTGCTCTCTGCAGCTCTGCACCTGTCTGTCCTTAAGAGCCTGCGCCTCCATCCTGAGAGCTAAGAGCTCTCCCTGCTGGACAGACATGTTCTGAAATGCAGACAGGCACTCAGGCAGGCAGACAGGTGTATGTATTACACAGTGACACCTGCAGAGTAACTCACTCACCTGTGTGTGAGTCCTAACCGAGTCCTCCAGCTGCCGGCAGTGCCTCTCAGTGTCTTCCAGGTGTAGCTGCAGACTCTGGTTTTCGGCTTGCAGACTGTGCACCTGCTGCTGAGAACGATGAGCCTGAAACACACACACACACACACACACACACACACACACACACACACACACACACACACACACACACAATGTTTAGCAGTTTCAGCAGTAACACCCTTTCATAGGATCACAGATTATCTTCCATCCTTCTATCTGAAGGCCACCAGAGGGCGATAGCTGTGGCTGCAAAGACATGTCCAGTCCTACAGAAGTCGATAGGAAAACAGCTTTCTGACCTCTGACCTCTGCAAACACTTGTCTAAAAAAATGAATTCTGTTTTGTAAATCTTGGTCATACTGTATTTCAAAATGGAGGATTATCTGTGGCATGAATCTGCATGCTCATTGGCTGATGACTTCTTGTTCTATGGTTTTAAAGTCAAACCACGATGAACTTTCCAGAAGAAAAACATTTGGAGCTCCACCCATTCTGGACAGGCTGGAGAGCACCACCTGTGGAGCAGGAGCTCTGGGGTATATCTGTTGTTCCCCACTGTCCCTCTGAAGCCCTGACCAGCAAATATTATTATTATTAATGTTAGGGTGGTGCTAATGACGTCAGGGATCGACACCGGTCACAGCATTTTCCCGGGCATGGGTCATCAGGCCAGGTTGCACCTGCTCTCTGAGTCCTCGCAGGTATTCCTGAAGTCCAGAGATCACCTCCTCCAGATCCCTCTGCAGAGCTTCGTTCGCCATAATCTGACCTGAGAAGGTGGAGGACAGAAATCCTTTTATTAACCAACAGCCAATCAGAGGGCTCTGGTCTGAGTGCTGCTCTCTCATTGTTCTGATTTCTCCTCACCATTGGTCAGCTGCTGCTCCAGTTCCTTGATCTCCTGTGTCTCCATGGCGATGCGTGACAGCAGGTCATCAAGGCGACCCTCCAGCTCACGCTGCATCCTGCTCATCCTGCCCAACAGCTGCCTGCAGCTGGACACCTCAGAGGTCACATGGACCTAAGAGAGAGAGAGATGTCAGCCAGTCAGAACGTTGCTTTCCTGAGCTGCAGTAATTAAAGGGAGAGTCCACTGATTCCACACAGACAGCTGTACTTTACCAAATATGCTTTAACATCTGGAAGTTTCAAAATATAAGCCCCAGGATAAATATAGGAGTTGAACAGTGTTAGTTAAATGCTAAAAATAAAAGCCTCCAAATGCTTATTGGATGTTAATCCAGATGCTTTTGCTGTCAAATTTTCAAAATAAAAACTCTTAGTTAATCTTAGAAACTTAACAGGATGCTCAAAAATACCTCAGATTTTCCAAATAAAAGCCTTGAGTTAGTTACAGAAGTTTATCGGCATATTTTAAGAAGCCAAACAATGAAAGCTTCGTATCTAATTTTGTCATCTTTTTTATGATTTATGTATCAAGTGCTGCTTCCTTTCAACGTGTTTATCTCACTTTTTAGCAGAAACCCACAGACGAGCTCTGCAGAAGCAACAGTCCCGCTGTGATATGGACCATAAAATCTGATTACTGTTTTAGTTATTGATTTGAAATTAAACCTGAAAATCATCAAACCTGTAAAAGTTTGTCAGATCTGCCTGCCGATTCAGTTTTTAAATGATGATGACCAGTAAAATTAGATATGACTCCCTGATTATTCATTCAGAAATGAGCTCCCCAGTTTGGTCCAAGGAAGTCAGCTGAGCTCTCAAAGTCCTTCTAGAAAGACTTTGATTTAAACTCCTGAAAGTTCCCGGACCTTAACCCTGATAAATCGCTCTCTTGGTTCTTTTAATCTCATTAAACCTGATTCTCCTGTCCTTCTTTCAGTCTTTGTCTTTCCTGTCTTAGACTCGGTCGTTTGCCTTCTGTCCTCTTCTCAGAAATCTTTCAGCGTGAGTCTCACCGGTTTGTTTTCAGGTTTTCCAGCTGGGATCAGATCCTCTGCGGCGCATCATGGGTCATCAGAGACCTCCAGCACAGACTGAAATCCTGCTCACGGTGTTTCATCTCAAAGACGTGTTGTTGTGCTCACTGTTCTCACTTCAGTGTAATGGACTGTGCTCCACTGGGAGCTGCTGGGTAACCTCCTCCTCCTCCTCCTCCTCCTCGTGTCTGTCAGTTCACAGTAAACATCTCACCTTCCTCCCACCTCCACTTTCTTCCCTCTCTGTTTCCTTTCCTTCGTTACAAACTCCTCTTCCTCTCCTCCTCTCTGTCTTTCTTTGAATCAACACAGGAAATCTTACTCCCACCCAATCACAGTCTCCCTCTGTCCAACAGGAGAGGAAAAGCTGGGTAAGCCCCGCCCCTGATGGGGGGGGGGGGGGGGGGGGGGGGGTATGTTCTTAAAGAGACAGCGAGCTGTTGCTGCTCTGAGGCTGAACACCAGGCTCAGCTTCAGTCCTGCGGGACAGAAACCTCTGAGGACACCGACGGCTTCCATCATCTGTTAAAGTTTCAAGGCTTTCTCCTCTCTACTGTGATTGGTTCAACACACATGAGCGCACACACATGAGCACACACACATGCTGCTAACAGCTGTTCTTAAACTGAAATGAATGTACCTGAGGTTGTAATCTTCAGTTAAGAACAGTAAAGTAGTTATGCCTAATGTGTGAGCATCATTTAACCAAACTGGTTTCAGTGCTGTTTCATGTCATCAGCTGATTGTGTGTTTGTGTAAAATATTAATCTGAAGGAAGCAACAAGTTGACTTCTGCTTCGTAAATGATCTTTGTACGTTAGTGTTTCTACGATCTGCTGCAGATACCGTTTCACTGATGAGCTCAGACAGGGTTAAACCTCCGGTGTAGAGCACAGGTTTCGGGCCCTCAGGCTAAGCGACTTTACCAGTTCACTGTTGGCTCCTGCAGGCACAGCAACCCTGAGATACGCTGACCAAATGTGATCCTGGTCCATAACAGGGGCGTGCAGAACACAACAATCAGACAAGAATTAAACATCACTGATCAGAAACACTGAGCAGTTTCCATGTTATTAATGATTATACTGATTATACTGATACCAGCATCACTCAGTCATGAAGTTTGATATCAGACTGGTGTGTTTGTGGCTCAGGGTTTCTCTGCCTGCAGGAGGCTGGCAAAAAGAAGGAACCAAGCTCAAATGGTAGCGCACTCACTTTGCACATGAGAGGCAGGGGGCTTGATGCATGTTCTCCAGAGGTCTTTTACACCTTTTTTCCACTCAGGTGTTCACAATGAGTGAGCGGGCATCGATCCCTCTACCTCTTGCATGCTAAGCCAGTGCGCTATCATTCAACCTAACTCCCCTCCATCGCTTGCTTCGTCCTGCGGTCACTACAACCATGACCTCCTCCAAGGGTCGCCCACCTCCAGCTGTCCTTCATGCTCCTCTGCAGAAACAAACATCATTGAGGTTGAAACACAGCAGGAACCCCGGGCAGAGATAGCAGGTATCACCACTGTGGTGATCAAATTTCTCCGTTAACCCTTTCTGCTTCAGGCTCTGAAGCACACTCACATAGAAAGAGGCGTTTGGCAGAAAAAGTGACGCTATCAGACACCCTCGTTCCACACACAGAAATCCACATCCCATTTAATGCATCATGAACATTTTTAGATGGAGTTTGACTGTTTGGACTTTCTATCATCTGCAGCTGTGCTGAGCCACGAAGGGAAGGAATTCTTCAGCTTCACCTCACATCAGCAGCTAGATGACTGAAGCTCGGACACAGACGGGTGTTCCAACAGGACAATGATCCCGAATGCACATCAAAACTGGAGCCTGTCCCAGCTGCCCAGAGCAAAAGGCAGGGTACACCCTGGGCAGACCGCCAATCTAAGGGGCATTCAACCAAATATCAGTGGGGGTGTACATATACTTTTGACCCTGTGTGGATTAGAGAAAGCTCAGAGAAACTTCTGACCACAACTGTGTAATGATCACTCTTAGGCCTGATTTAGACTTCTGATGGGTCTTTGCGGGGCCTACATACGTACCCTTAAGTGGCCGACGTCATTGCTGCATTTATGATTGTGTGTGATCCTTGTGTGTTAATTACTGTGTGGTCATGTCCGGTGTTTTGCATGCGGTGCTGACCAGTAGAAACAAATTAAATGGATCTTCGCTCTTTGTTGTAGTCAGGTTTTTGGGTGAAGATTAGTTATACCGTTCTTTGTTGATTGCCTCAAGTCTATTCTGATAGTTTCGGAAATCTCCCTCCAGGAATTTCCTGACAATTGTGTCCTTATATCGACGCTGTGATGATTATAATATTCCTTATATTAAAACAATTGTTATTCTTTCACTGATAAATTTAAAAACTCCAGCAAAGGAGCAGCCACCCATGCAGTGTCGACCTGATGGGTGGTTCTGAGGAGTCGCTCATCTGGTTAGAGCGCTGGTTTTTGCAAGTCTTCTACTTATGTACGTAGGCCCTGCAAAGAAGTCTGAACCACCATAAACTTCACTTTTGTTTGCTGGGAGATGAATGCTGATAACAACGAAAACAAGGAACCGACAAGGATGGGATTCGAACCCATGCATGCAGAGCACAATGGATTAGCAGTCCATCGCCTTAACCACTCGGCCACCTTGTCAGTTAAAGAATGTGAGGACTGAATCTGTAACACAGCACAGAACACTGAAGACCAAAAAACTGAAGGAGACTTTCTGCATAATGAGTATTTTGCTTTAGGTGCCTGAAGCTGGTAATACTGATATCATTACAGCTCACTGAATTAATTTTTAAATGTTCTCATGCCCATTTTTTCATTTTTGTCACTTTAATGGTTATTATTGCTTTTATTCTCTTTTCTGTGTTTATCATTAATACTCACATTTTGCACTTGTTTTCTCACCTGTCGTGGGTCTGTGATGTCAGCAGGTGTATTGAACTCACCTGTTGTGGGTCTGTTGCGTCCATCATCAGCAGCTGTGTTTGTAGCTCTTCTGTCTGTCCGTCCATCTGTCGTCTTGCGTCCTCAGCTTCGTCTCTCAGCTCCTCCAGAACAGACCGTTTACTAAAGTGATGACTCAGCCCCTCCTGCTGGACACACACAGACATGTTTGTATAGATGTTTTCAGACATGAACTGCAGTCCTGAAGTTCTCTCGAAATTACCCGATTACCCAATGGAGAGTGTGACGGTAAAGGTCAGGTGACTTCACAGCTAGCGATCATGTGTTCTGCCTCCTGGATGCTCTATCCAGGTAGTTCCCTCACCTGAATGACGTGAAGTATTTCCACTAGTACATGCCTGACATGGACTATTTCCTGCTGTAAGCTACATGTGAGAAAGGATATATGTGGAAAATATCCTGTGTTAAAATATTTTATGTGTGTTACCTGTCTCTGTGACACCAGGTGCTCAGGTTCCAGCTGATTGGCCGTGTGAAGGAGGTCAGCATCAGCTACACAGAAGAAAGCACCGACATTGAGTTCAGAGCATCAAAACTGTAGAACCAAAGATGTAAGAGTTAACTCATTGACTAAGATTTATCCAGATCACATCCTATACAGAGGGAACATCCTGGAGGATGCAGCCATCAATCCCAAAATGATCTCCTCCAGAATCCCCACTGAAAAAGATGCAGAGACCAGGACACAGAGCGATCAGCTATCATAACCCTGAAGACACCTCAGGGCGGGGTCTGCGCCTGATTCCTTGCTGTGATTGACTGGCTGTATAGAGGTTAGAGAGAAAATAGGTGGCGTAATTTGTGTGGAACATCAGACTCTGCTGTCACTACAGGTGGAAAAATCACTGACGAGGTTTAAACACGACTGAAAGGAATCGGTCGTTTTATTTATGGGCAGAATGTTAAATCAGAGGCCTTCTGACTGGTATTGCATGTGAGAGGTATCTGACTTTCATCGCTCATTTAAAGGGTTCACCTTTCCACAGAAATGACTGAAGGTCGACAACACAGGAGATCGATAGATACCTGTGGTAAAAATAGGAATTTGTCCACAGAACACATGTGGACGATGGATGAACTGTAACCTGGACCTGCAGGACCTACAAAGGATCTCCGAATCCAGCAGTGTTGTAGAAACTTCAACAATAATGAAACGCCATCGTCTCCACCCCTGTTTCAGTGATTTATTTAGCCGGACTGATGCCTGCATTCAGCTTCTTAACACAGAAAGAACAACGTCTGTGTGATACTGTGTTCTCCAACGTGTGGAAATGTGTGCTGCTTCTGTGAAGGCTGCATCTGTTCTGTTGAGGTTTCAGATGAGGCTTAATTAAAATGATATGAGTATTAACAGCTTCAGGTACCTAAAGTAACAGACTTATTATGCAGAAAGTCTCCTTCAGTTTTTAGTCTTTAATCGTCTGCGTATTGCTGATTGAGCCCTCATGTCCTGCTGCAGACTCGCACAGAGAGCAGATGAGGTGGCCGAGTGGTTAAGGCGATGGACTGCTAATCCATTGTGCTCTGCACGCGTGGGTTCAAATCCCATCCTCATCGGGTATTTGCTTCATTTATCATGAGCGCCGAAGCATTGACAGAAATTCTGTACTGTTGTGATGTCATTTGTTTCAGTGGTTTTCAAAACAAATAAATCATATCCTACTATCGCATTCTTGCCCAATCAACTTTCAGCAGGAAAAAAAAGCTTTTTATGTGCTGAATCTCAGCTAGAGAAGCTGTAATTTATCATCTGTTGAACAGAAAAACTAGAACAGTTGACCTGGTTGCAAACTCATATTTTTCCTGAGTAGCCCCCAGAACAAGCACTGAGAGACTTTATGACAGAGTTCATGACCCAGTAAGCTAACAGACTACAAACTAACGCATGCAATGAATAAAGCAGTGCGAGTGGTAGTGAGCTCAGTGGCTGCACTTCCAACACGTTTTCTCGTCTTTGACCTGTAAATTCTCCAGAAAACTATAAAGACTAGATGGGGTTAAAGTAATCTGCCACTTCAGTCCAGTTTACAAAATGCAGCAGAAGCCAGTGGCAGAAGTTATATTACCAGCTGAATGAAGCAGAAACTTTCCATAACGTTCAGCACCTTGTTTCATCGAGCTGAAGAAAGACTCTTTCTGTGAGCTAACTCTTAGTCAGAGAACCTGTGAACATCAACCTGAGGAGCATCTACATATAGTTGTTTAAGAACTTTTCTGTCTGAAAAGCTGCGACACACAACTCTGATGAATGCATCTTCATCCTGCCTCCTGGCTGTTACATCACCTTAGAGTTACTGTTGGCAGTGTTGCAGTCTCCTCAAGTGTTTTGACCAAAAATAGCTAAGTGGCTTCGCTACCATCTGAGCTTTACCAGGCAGCACGCTGAGGACATCCAGCTGTCACACAATTTAGATGGCCCCATCCCCTGATGGAGCTTGTCTTTGGAGTATGCCAGGTTTATTTCTGAAGTGACGTTTGGCTTCAAAGCACCTCTTCAGCTTTTTGTCTACAACATGCCACAAAATAATGTTCAGGAGAGGGCAAACACTGACAGGGCCAATTGGCTCAAATGACAGAGCATCTGCTTAGCATGTGAGAGCTAGCAGGATCAATAGCTGCAACCTTTAACCCTTTCTTGTTCCCCTGGCTTCACGGGACATAAAGCCTGCGTTTTACTCTTAGAGATGGGCCTGTGCTGACCTGGACTCTGCTGTCTTCCTGTAGGGGGCGTGGTAACTCCATGTCAGTGACATCTGAGCCCTCCTGAGGCCGCAGAGAGGATCGGGGAGTGGAAGTGATGAAGGTGTTCCTGATGTGTCCAGCCTTGCACAGGTGTGGACTCTCAGCCACACTTTTACTAATCTCCTGGTGGGACAGACGCATGTGTGTGTACAGAGTCTGGTGTCTGTCTTACAGAAAGCTAACCCCTGCTCTTGTGAAGCTCTCATGACCTCAGTTGTCATCTTCTCTAACTGATCACATACAGAACAAAATGCTTTTATTTTGGAATCACTTCAGGAAATCCGGAGTTTGTGGCAATCTGGAAGATTACAGTAATGTTTTTGTTGACACCTGCAGACAGGTACAGGAAGGAATTCTGGGACATTGAAACAGATGGTGGTTTTAAGGAAGCAGTCAGGAGGTAGTCTTCCCTTTATCCATCATCAGTGAGGAAACATCTCCACGAGTCTGTGAACATCACGGCACACTGAAACCCACCCTGACTTCATGTTTTGACCGCCGCCTGGTGAGATTTTCAGAGCCAAACTGAAATCATCCTCACAGACCAACATCTTCCAACCATGCAGGAGCAGTTTGGTGACAATCTGTGCATTTCCAGTATGATGGAGCTTCATGTCATGAGGCTAAAGTGCTCACCAAGAGGCTCAGAGATCATCAAATGAACAGTTTTGATTCATGGCCAGGAAACTCCTCACATCTTAATCTGATCAAGAATCTGTGGTCAGTCCTTAAAAAGCAGAAGACACAAACTGATCAGCTGGGAGCTCTGATGAGGCAGGAGAGGATCTCCATCCATCAGGATTTGGCCCAGAAGCTGAGAGCCAGCATCCCGCAGAGAACGACAGACGTTATGGAAGAAGACGGGTCAGAGCTGTAAATACAGATCTGATTGGTTTTCCATTAAAAGTCTTTGAAACTGTTCTTCATTATATCATAGAAACACGTAAAAACAGTCTAAATGAAAACTGAAGCTGTAAAGTGGATGAAATGTAAAATTTGTGTCACTGAAAAAATATTCAGTCATGACACGAGAACCTTATTTACCATCCAAAAGTGGTTCTTTGAGGCACCTCCAGTGAGTTATTTTAAGAAACATCAGCAGAAGTTTTTCGTTATCGGATCGCTCACAAAAAGGTTCTTTGTGTATCTAAAAATGGTTCTCCTGCAGCACTCCAGTGATTAGTTTTAATTCCAGGTAGCGCTGCGTTATTTTTGTTGTGGACGGTAGGATTTAGCAGCAGGAGAATACAGAAATTTGATAAATAACATTTACAAGAGGAACAAAATGCTTTGAAAATTATAAAAGTTTTACTGTGCATACCACCACTGAAGCGCCGGTGGGCGTGCCCCGTCGCCAGCTCGTTGATTGGCTGGTCGTCCAGCCTATCCAGAGTCCCAAGGTGGGAGCGCAGCAGCGAGGAGGCGGAGATTCCTGGCACAGATAGCTCTGATAGGCTGCTCAGAGAATGCAGCGTGAAGGCCTCATACAGCTGTACAAATACAGAGAACATCTGAAAACACCTGATTTTTACTGAAGTTTGTTAGAGGAAAGCTAACCAGAAGGTGGAGGTAGGACCACATTTCAGTGAACGCTAACCAGAAGGTGAAATGTGAACTACACCCAGAAGAGGAAGATTAAGAAAGAACAACTCTCAGATAAAACCTCTTTATCCAACCAGCCAAAAGCAAGTAATTTTTTCTGAAAAATGTTAAAAATGAAACCATGAAGAAGCAGGACAGGAGCAGACAGAGGTAGCTCCTAAATGATCTCTAACATCTGCTGAGGTCAAATGTTCTGGTCCTCACAGAGACAGATGTGCAGATGGGTAGGAATAGTTGGATGGTACTTGCAGATGTGATGAGGTCGTCCTGCAGATGGAGCGTGTGCAGGGAGCGCAGCTCCTTCCCCAGGTACACGGAGATGTGCTCGATTCTGCTGTAGGACAGGCTGAGATGATGCAGATTGGACAAGAGTCCCTCAATCCTCCTGGACTCACACACACACACACACACACACACACACACACACACGCATGCACTTAGCCTGATTGCTGTTGTTAGAGTGAAATCAGGTGTTACTCTATGTTGCTGTAAAGCTCTGTGAGCTGTATCAGTGGGGATTTAGCTCAGATGGTAGAGTGCTCACTCAGCATGTGAAAGGTACCAGGCTTGATGCCCCTGTCCTCCAGACCATGGGGGCACTGGTGATGAAACTCCATTTCTTCCACGTGTTCTCTCAGTAGCAGCGCACTGAGTGAGGGCGTGTTCAAACAGCCCATTTTGCCTAGGAAGGTTTCTAACTGTGTGAAGTGATCCAGAAGTATCTGCATGGCAGCCACAATAAAACCTGTTTGAATTCTCCAAATAAGTAAAGTCGCTTCAATGCTTCCTTTATTTCTTCCTTTTGCAGAGGAGATACTGGACCATCCTTCAGAGAGGAGATAGTGTTGTCTCACAATGTGCAGCAACGCACTGTCCGACCATTCATGAATATGATCAACAAAACTGTAGTGCAGATCATTGAAATGTGAACTAACAATGGGTTTTCCATTTCCATCACCTGCTGATATGTTTTTGACCTTCAACAACAGCCTGTTACACTCACAGCTAAACTCTGAACATCACACTGTGGGAAGCACATCTGTTTCCTGTCCAGCTGCTGCTGCATGAAGAACACAGATTCATATAAATCAGATTATGATCCATATGACCTGATTAAAGTGCATTCATGGTTCTGTATAATTCGGTTGGATCAGTGATATCTGATATTTTTATTGCAGCCTTTAGGATACTTTGGCTCATCTGGGATCATGGATGGATGGAGGGGACGTGTTACACTCTTCAGCATGAAAATATGAGAAAAAGATATTTATTCATTTTTATAAGCAAAGGGACAGATTCATTAAGTGGGGCAAATTACTGGCGCTGCAGGGTGATCTACTATCAATGTGCTAATTTACACACAAAGAGCAGTCAGTTCACTTCGGTGATAACCATCAATCTGCTGAGAGCAGCTCAGCCCAGTGAGAGGAGGCTGCAGGAGGATCAGTGTGTTTGTGATGTCAGGAGAGCTGGGACAGCTGAGGAGAGCTGAGAGCTGGATCACTACAAACAGCTGAGCTGCAGCACGTGTAGAAGAACACCAAACATTAACCATCAGGGTGCTGCTCTTTTCATGGGACAACACTGACAAAATGACACAATGAACAGTAGTCTGTGTGCAGCTTATATAACAGTGTAAATTTATTCTTCCCTCAAAATAACTCAATATACAGCCATTAATGTCTAAACCAGCAGCAACAAAAGTGAGTACACCCCTCAGAGACTACACCCATAAATGTCCAAATTGAGCACTGCTTGTCATTTCCCCTCCAAAATGTCATGTGACTCGTTAGTGTTACTAGGTCTCAGGTGTGCATAAGGAGCAGGTGTGTTCAGTTTTGTAGTACAGCTCTCACACTCTCTCATACTGGTCACTGAAAGTTCCAACATGGCAAAGAACTCTCTGAGGATCTTAAAAGACGAATTGTTGCTCTACACGAAGACTATTATATAAGCTGCACGCAGACTACTTTTAATTGTGTCAAAGTCATTTTTTCAGTGTTGTCCCATGAAAAGATATACTTAAAGAGAAAAGAACTAGCACTGTGGATGACATCTTCCTGAGCTTCCTGTCCAATCACAGTTGACACAGACTCCGCCCTAATCTGACATCAGAAAGGTACGGAGTTTCCAACAATGTGTCACAAAACTACCTGAATATTCATGACAACAAGCGAACATCAGCAAGGACAGGACTCCAGCCCACAGTGGACTAACAGTCTACCACCTTAACCGATCTGCTGGTTTTGTGTTTCAAGGGTGGAGGGAGGAATCTGTTCACAGAAGACGTGGTCTGGATGGACAAACTGTGATTTGGACTCTGCAGCATCCACAGCTAACAGTCACAGAGGAATAAGCTGAAATTCCCAGTTGGGACCATTGTTAAAAGCTTTTCAGTTCCCTGTGGATGTTGAAACGTTGGCTGGTACCTCAGAAAGTCAGACTCGTTCCTGGTGGCTGCTGGAGTCTGCCAGGTCTGCCTCATGGACAGAATTTCTGGTTAGCTCTAACTTCTGGCACCACTGATATTAAGTGGAGAAAAGACAGGATTAAAAGTCCTCTGCAGCAGCCCCGTGTGAGATGATGGATGACATCATCTGTTAAAAGCAGAGCTGTGATCCAGCTGAGTTACTTGTCCTGCATCACTCTCCAGTTACACCAGCCCTAAGCTACTGTCAGACTAATGTCATTTCCTGACTGGACCAGTAAAACCACCTCTGCTGCTGAGGCTGCTGTATGGAAAAAGCCTCCAACTCTGTGTTGGTGTGCAGCTGAGTTTAAACTGTCCACTGTGTCTCCACTGTGCAGGGCTTTGGACTTCAAGCTGATAAAAATAATGTCCGCCTAAACTCCAAAAACAAACTCCTGAATCTGTCAGCAGAACAGTCCTAAGAGGGAGTTTGACAACGTGCCCCAAAATCAGCTGGATGTTTATGACACCCTCTCACACCTGTCGTAAGAGCAGGCTGCATACGCCGCGTGTCTCACCTGATGCTGCTGTGTGCCAGCTGCAGGCCTCTCAGGTGTGTCAGGGCGCTCAGTCTCTCTATCATCTGGATCAGGTGGTGCTTCAGCTCTAAAACCTGTAGACACACACACACACACACACACACACACACACACACACACACACACACACACACACACACACACACACACATACACACACACACACACACACACAGGGTACCTGCACCATTGTAAAAATCATAATTAACACTTTTTTTAAACCTTTTTAAAACCCAACTGAGCCAGTGTGTCAGTCCAGGTGATGTCATCCCAAAATAGATAAAGACAAAGATTGCTAACCAAAAGTCATTCATATAAAAAGCACATAGTGCAGTTCTTTGTGCTTTTTTACCTCACATTTTAATTAATAATAAATTTTAATAAAATTTTAAGATCCCACATAAGTACTGACTGCTGGACATCTGGCTGGTTTTGTGGTGTATAATTGTCAAAGTCCCTCCATCTGAACCTTTCTGATGTCACAATAGGGCGGAGCCTGTCACCAACCATTTACTGTGATTGGTCAGATGGATCTGCACAGAAAAGCCTGAAGGTGTTAATAAAAAAACCAAACAAACAAAGCCTCCTGAAGAACGTGGCATCAAACCCACTTCTTCTCACATGAAAAGTGAACGAACCATTTGATTTAAATCCCATGTCAGGTTGGAAAATGCAGCAGCTGTAGCTTCACGGTCCCTTCTGCAGCATGTTTACAGCTGAGTCACAGAAAACACTGAGCCTGTAAACCTAACACTGTAGTAGCTACACCTGTAAACCCCACCCTGATCTGACATCACAGAGGTACAGAGTGAAGGATACTGCAACAACATCTGAGAGCTCAGTCCTAAAATCTGACAAGGATGGGTTTTGAGACCACATGTGGGGGGCACAATGGATTAGCAGTCCATAGCCTTACCTTCTCATTCACATCATGCACTGTAGACAGTGCGGCAGCAGAAGCAGCAATTTGCTCAATGATAACACATGGCCTGGTGGGACAAACTGTATCTTGGACCCTGTGGTATTTACAGCGAGTAGTCACAGGGGAATCGGTTTGAAAACTACCACTGACTAAATGAAAGACAATAAAATGATTCAGAGCAGTGGATTATTAGAAGCCTTAAAAAAAGTCCTAGAAACATTCCTACTGAGTCAGAAATACAGCTGAACCCCTCACATATGCAGGATTCCCAGAAACGGCTGGTCTGGTGGGATTTCCCCACACAACAATCTCTGGGGTTTACAGAGAATGTCTGAAACAGAGGAAACATCCTGTGAGCAGCCCCGCGCTGGGAGAAGATGTCAGAGGTCAGAGGACAATGTCCAGACTGCTTCGAGCTGAGAGGAAGGTCAGCAGTGACTCAAATAACCACTCGCTACAAGCGAGGTATGCAGAGGAGCATCTCTGAACGCACAGCACATCAAACACTGAAGCAAATGGGCTACAGCAGCAGAAGACCACACACATCCTGTAATTTAATAATGTGGAAGAAAAAAATCTATTTAATTTCCTTAAATCAGTTTCAGTCCCATAAATCATCACCGACCCCTGGAGCCCTTCGAAAGCGTCTAAAAACTCTGGTCCTGAAGCAGCTGCAGAAACATGACTAACAGCTGTATGTTTAATGTCCACAGAAGAACAGACAGAAGGACGGATGGGCCATTTGTTCTCACCGTGAAGTGCTGGGCTGCAGTTGATGATGACAGACTCAGACTTCGAACTGGAGCCAGAGCCCGACGGCCGGTCAGGTTCAGCAGCAGCTCATCTGTTATAAACCTGACACCTGGACGGGGAAAACACAGCATCACGCACAGGATCAAAGTTTTGAGGATCTGCAGGACAGATGGCTTCCTGTACCTCCTCTGTTCTCCTGAGAGTCTGCACCTCCTCCTCCTGCCTCCTCCTGCTCCTCCATCTTTAGCGCTAACAGCTGAGGAGAGACAAGACAAAGGGCGGGGACATTAGTCTGATTTTATTTTTAATCATGATATATGATATATATATAATATAAATATATTATAATATAATTAATTTATATAATATGATATATTTAATTTATGTGCCAAGATTTGTTGAAATCAGTTATCATGTCTTTTGTTTTCATGATGTTAAGGTCCAGGCTGTTACGGGAGCACCACTCCACCAGATGCTGAACCTGTTGAACTGTTGCCGTTATGAGTGATGTCATCACACGGTCACATCCATTTATCCTCGCCGTTACAGCGCAGGAAGCCACTGCAGTATCCTCCTGAACGATACACATTTAGGGGTGGCTGTAGCTCAGGAGGTAGAGCAGGTCACCCACTGATCGGAAGGTTGGCGGCTTGATTCCTGGCTACGCATGCGTTGGAGCGTGAATGTTTCATTTCATTATTTTAATATTTTGTTCTTGTAGCTTTGTGCTCAGTTGTTAATCTTGTTTTGTTAGTTTTGCTTCAAATTTGTTATTTCCAACTGTCTTAAAGCACTTTTAATTGCATTTGATATTTTAACTGGTATGTAAATAAAGCTTGATTAGTAACTTCCTGATATGATTAGAGTGAATGCAAGTCTGTGGTTGCTGTAACGCTCCTGATTCAAAATGTAATTAAAACAAAAGGTCCCATAATTATGAACATTATAAATAATAATAAAAAAACAAATACCTTGAAAACCAAAAGCTTCACCTGTACACACTGTTGTTTATTTATTTATTTTATTCGCGCTATTTAAATCTCCGTACCTGCTCACTGACCGTCAGCTGCCATTAGCCACTGATTACGAGCCTTCAAAGGGTTAAACTGGTTAAAGTTAAACTCACTTTTTAAAGCAGATAGCAGTTTACCTTCGTGCTGCGCTATAACACCGCGGTCCTCTGGTGGTAGTTAGTCCTAGTTAGTCACTTGTGAACTTAGGAGAGCGTCAGCGTTTGGTCATCATAGCAACGTAACCACAAAGCGCTGTGATTGGTTACCTTCAAACTGAGCGATCCAGAAATTCAGGTGTGAGCGAGTTTCTGACGGTCGTCAAAGTCCGTGAACGCAACAAACACAACAAGAGGTCCAGAAAAACACAAACACACATACGTAAAAACCTGTGTGTTAAATCAGGTGAATGTTGCATTCAAAGTCATCCCCAAAACTTGTTTTTTTCCTCCTTAAGTACCTTTTTGTACTTGCTTCTCCTCCTTTGTTTGTGTGTGTGTGTGTGTGTGTGTGTGTGTGTGTGTGTGTGTGTGTGTGTGTGTGTGTGTGCGTGTGTGTGTGTGTCTGTGTGTGTGTGTGTATGTGTGTGTGTGCGTGTGCGTGTGTGTGTGTGTGTGTGTGTGTGTGTGTGTGTGTGTGTGTGTGTGTGTGTGTGTGTGTGTGTGTGTGTGTTTTATACAGAGGATCAAACATGACTGAACTATGCCTGAAAAAAATGCTAAAACAAAAAAAGGGGGGGGGGGGGGTAATAATAAATTTTTACTTGCATTGATTATTGACACTTTATGTATAAATGTATTTTATTCAATGTTTATTTATATAATAATGTGTTTATTATTTTATTATTTATTGTATACATTTGTCAGTCAAATAAATCCATCCAGTTTCTTCCACTTATCAAATTCAGGGTCCAGAAATCTAAAAATATCAATATTCCTTTCAGCATTTAGTTCCATGTTTATTAATTTACTGATTTGATCATTTACTTATTGATGTTCAGCTTATGAATTTAAACAAATGTTTTGAATTAACTTGCTGCCATTTTATTTAAATTTATTAGTATGTTCATTCACTCATCTTTTTTTATTTGGTGAAACATAATACCACATAAATAAATCCATCCATCCATTTTCTTGTGTTTATGAGGGCTGCTGGGGGTGGAGGGTACATTCAGGACAGGTCAGCAGCCTGTCGCTGACTCACAGAGACACACAACCATTCATACTTATGGCCCACTCAGAGTCACCAGTTAACCTAACTGTGGGAGGAAGCTGGATAACCCAGAGAGAACCCACACAGACATGGAGAGAACATGCAAACTCCACACAGAAATTAATTTAATAAATAAAAATAATAAATAAAAATAAAACTGAAACGTGCCAAGGACCATCTTACGTGCTCAGCATCAGTTGCCGTGGTGATGCCACAGGTAAAAGGAGAGCCACCTGCGGTTTCAGAGCTTGCACTTCAAGCTTGCACACTGTGTGCAAAAAAACAGCAGCAGGTGAATTAGCTCAGAGGGTAGAGCGCTCGCTGTGCAGGGCTCGATGCCCACCTTCTCATCACATCCTGTCCTGCCTCTGCTCAGGTGTGCTGAGCCGTTACATAAGTCCTGCACGGCTTATGTGAGAGTCGATGCTTGCACCTCACCTCCACCCCACACTTTAAGTGGAAAAGTCATCCTGAGTCTTTCATGTAGGAATCATTCTGTTAGAGACAGCTGCAGTCAGAAGGGCCTCAGTTTGAAGTTACAGTCTGTTATAGGGAATCAAATGTGTTTAATGCACGAAATCAGCTGAGCATGTTTAATATCTCCTAATGAAATAAATGTTTATTGTGTCTATTGCAGCTGGAACGGCTGATAATCACAGCGGAAGGCTGTGTAAAAGCTGGTCGTGTATCCCGGCCTGGAAGTGGAAAAGTGCTCAATGAGACATCAGATTTCTTTCAGTTAAACATCCGAAACATCAAATTAAATGAGCTAAAGTGTTATTAAAGGTTTAAAATAACTGCAGAGACTGAAGATGAGCTCAGTGTTCATAAACAAGAAGCAAACATGTTCATACACGTGGGACAGATCAGACCGCCGGGCATCACACACACTGTGGTGGTGTTTGCGGTGATATTAGCAGCAGATTAAAAGCCATTTTAAAATGTTTATTCTTCTCTTATTTATCATAAAGCAGGTCAGAGACTCCGAGTTAAAGAGTGAAGTGTTTCCTGCATGTTTACACAGACACGACCACATCAGAGCAGAAACACAAAGGGTTAAGCACCTTTGATGAGCGGACACACACACAGGGATCAGCAGTGCGTGAGTTTATTCATATTTCAAAGCAGGAGGAAATGTTTTGAAGCAGCTGTTTGAAGCTGCTGTCAGAGGATGTAATTAACACACACATGAGCCTCTGAATGTGCCGTTTAACGTGGGATTCCCATCACACAAACATTTCTTAACAGATTATTTCACAGAGCCATTCTTCATCTCACTGATTTGCTTTCCCAGCTTTAAAAGCTGCCGAGCTGAAGCTCAGTGAGAGGCGAGGAAACATGAAAGCGCCTGCAGAGGGAAATAAAACACCGAGCTGGGCTGCAAACCGACATCCTAGCTGTCCCAGAACGGCCTTCATTTAGAATATAAAACCTATCCATCCATCCAGGGTGGTTTCAAAGCAGGTGAAATAAGCTGCTCACCCGCTGAGGTTAAGAAAAGCTGGCAGTTCAGATTAAGTCACATTTAAGGTTAGCTCAGGGTTAAGAAATCCACCTTCACACTGAGTCAGTGGGTTATAGTTAAAGCACTGAGCTGATGCTGAAGTCCTCCTGCTGGAACAACAGCAGCAGCCGATGTTAAAGGTATCAGTGTTTGTGAAGTGACTTCCTGTTTGCCTTTCCACCTGATGGAGCTTCTGTCTCCTCTCCATTTTCTTTGAAGAAGCAACAAGGAGTCAGGAAATTAAAGAGCTGATAAGAAGCATGTAAACACACACACACACACACACACACACACACACACACACACACACACACACACACACACACACACACACACACCAGATGCTTCTGTGAGCCTGACTCTGTGATGGACAGGTAAACACACAGGTGAGCAGCTGCACTCCACGATAGGGCAGGTTTTAATGGTGACACAGGTCAGGGGTCAGATACAGACTCAGGTACAGTTTTACATCTCAGCACTTTGACTCCAGACTGAAGAAAATACCAGAATAGAACATGTCTGCTAAACATTTTCTATTTACCTTTCTTCATTGTTGTCGGTTTTATTCTTTCTTTCTTTCTTTCTTTATTCATATGTTTGTTTATTTGTGTTTGTGTCCCTTTTTTATCTGTAAAAGGTACTACTGGAACTTTAATTTCCCTGACAGAATCTTCCTAAATGGATTAATAAAGTCTAATCTAATCTAATCTCTACACATACAGAGACTCACATTTGCATCCAAATGCCTTTGACTACCTTCAGCCCAGTTAAACTGATTCTGATCATTTATAATTTCATATTTTCATTCTGGGCACCAGAGCAGCTTAGCATGATTCACAAAAAAAAAAAAGAAAAAAATTCCCTTTCTTCTTTCTTCTGATTGGCCAGCATCTGGAAGCCTACTGAGGGGCAGAACCCAGTATTGTGAGCTGTGCTGTTTGCATGGTGTGGGTCTGCTGTGATGGCAGCAGATTAACATATAAAAACTCACAGGGATCACGTTTCACGTGTTTACCAATGTTGTAACATCAGCGACTCTGCAGCATTCACGCATTCACCTAACGAGCAGAAATCCCGGGAGGAGACACAGATCCCTTCGGGGCCGAGTCGGGAAGGGCATCCGGCACAAAAATCTACCAGATCAAATGTGGGCGCACCCCGCGCCTGTGAATCAGCTGAAAGCAGCTGCTGAACATCCATGTGTGGGACAAGAAATAAGAAACACAGTCTTTAAAATCACCTTTGCTGCTTCCATTCAGGCAGGAAAAGGCTTCAAACATTTGTCATCTCGAGCTATTTAAAGTGATTGTCATGAAATTTTCCATCCATCCATTCGCTTCTGCTCATCCTGTTCAGGGTCGCGGGTGGGGTGGGGGGGCTGGAGCCCATCCCAGATGTCATAGGGCGAGAGGCAGGGTACACCCTGAACAGGTCGCCAGCCTGTCGCAGGGCCAACACAGAGAGACAAACAACCTTTCACACTCTCATTCACATCTATGGGCAATTTAGATTAGCCAATTAACCTAACCCCAGTAAGTGCATGTCTTTGGACTGTGGGAGGAAACCGGAGTACCTGGAGGAAACCCACGCAAGCACGGGGAGAACATGCAAACTCCACACAGAGAGGGAGAGGCCTGGGCCAAGGTGGAATCAAACCCAGACCTTCCAGATGTTATTCATGAAATTTTATCTACTTTACTATTTACTCATATAAGACCAACGGTCCGGTTAATAAACCCAAAGCTTGTTAGCAAACGAGTTTGTGTTGGAGAAAACCACCAACCTTGAGCTAAATGCTAACCCTTTTTTCCTGCAGTACTTTATCATAACCACAGAGAGGCGGGGCTTATAGAAAACCATCAGCTGGACTTAATCTGGAGCATTTTAATGGGATTAAAATGTTTTCACATTAATGACTGCATGTAAACTTTTACAGGAAAACAAGTGATGATGAGGGCCGACCCTTTCAGATGCCTTTGAGGTCTGCTCTGCTCTGACCGTGATGACAGCAAGTGCGAAGGTGAAGGTGACTTTACAATGTGGACGTTTTGGCGTGCGCGCGTGCGTCACTCCTCCGTCTCCTCTTCTTCGCTGTAGTCGCTCAGAGGAAACTCACGACTCTCTTTGTGTGTGTTGTAGCTTTTCCTGTGCATCACACACTCCTGATCAATGATCGCCTGCAACACACACACACACACACACACACACACACACACACACATTTATGTGCCGCAATAAACACCAATCAGTAACGGCTTATGCATACTGTAATCACATTTTCCAGTAACAGTAATGTGGAGAGTTACTGTCATAAAGGAAGTAAACACATTACAGTTACGTGCGTTATCCTCAGTTATCTGCAGGCCAGGTGGACAAAAAGAAAAAAAAAATCTAACTTTTTTCTTCTCAGGTCACGTGCAGGGAGGAGGACGTGGTGGAGGATCTACAGCTTCAGAGGAGCTGAGATATGGATGCTACTTTTATTTTTATGCTACAAAAGAACTAGAGCGCGATGGTGAAGTGCAAACTGCGTCCAGGACAGAAACGCTAAAACAAAAGAAAGAACTCAGAGAGATGCGCTGACCCCAGACCAGCAGCAGAGCCCGACTTTCAGCAGGTAACAAAGGCGGTGATGAGCGGTCGGCCCGCAGCCTCCATTTCCACCTGTTTCTGCAGCAGAATCGGTGTGAAAGTCGCTCTGAAGTCTCTGTGCTGGTTTCCATCTTTGCTTTGTGTTTGTACGTGTAATTGACAGAAAGCTTGTGTGTGTGTGTCCGTATTAGGATCGAGGTGTGTGCTGCTGTGTGGGGCTGTAGTCTCAGGTCTGTATTGTTAACTGATAATTATGGTGTTTCAGGTCATGTATGGAGTAATGAGAAATTACTTTCTTCAGTGAGTAATTGAGTAACATATTGCATAACTTTTAAGAAAACTAACTAATAACGTGTAATCCATTACTTTTTTGAGTAATGACCTCAGCACTGCCCACATTTCCTGATGTTAAAAAACATTTTCTGCAGTGTTCGCTCGTAAACATCTGGATTCCAGCTGGGATCAGTTCCTCCTGCATTGCTAGGGCTGCTGGGCTGTAATGTGCTGACCGTCCCATTAGCCAATAACATTCTTTGTACCCTCTGGTAGGACTTTCAGTTGCTCCCCTCAAACCTGAGTTTACCTGCATAGCCACTTACTGCACTTTGATAACGATTATTTCCCTGGTCAGTTCTACAAATTGATGAATGTTTTTTGACATTTCCACAGTCTGCATTGCTGCTAATCTCTTCTCTGTGGAAACCTAAATCCAAACAAGTAGTTTTTGGAGCTCCAACAGTTTGAAAGGATAAAGTAAATAAAACTGAAACAACAGGAAAACCATGTTTAGAGACGGAAGTCCAGGCAGCTCATGAACCATGGTCTCCTGGCTGATAAATCTGTCACTCCAACCTCGGAGGATGGAACTGCTGGGCCAATGATACCAAAACACACTAAACAGGAAGTCAGAGTGACTGAAAAAAAAAAAACGGCTTTAGGTCCTGAAAACAAGAGTAACACACACCCACACACACAGAAGGTGGATTATGGCTGTATGTCTCTGTAATCTGTATGTAATTGGCTGCTTATTAAGCAGAAATGTTTCCTCTGCAGCTTTGAAGGCAGCTGCCTCTGATCTGTGATCAGTCTAATCATTGTGTAATGACTTCACACACACGCTTTGGCTCCAACATCACAGAAACACTCATACTTCCTGCTGATGTGTCGGGACCTGCTGCGGCCCTCAGTGCATCTGAGCCAATTTTCATACCCAGACTAATTTACCCCCCCAAAACCAAACCATGCTGAGAGTTGTCAGAACTCTGTTGAGGACACAGACACACGACGCCCTGCAGGAGTTTATCCTGAGCGACCAATTGTGACAGAGACGGAGGTTTCCCACCAAACAGCATCAATAACAACAGGTGGAAGCAGGGAACCTGCGTTTAGTATGCTGGCTGAAATCTGACCTGTCCATATGTAGAAGAAAACAATAAAAAAAAGATTTAAACACCCAACAGGTGACATCACAGTGGCTACGTCCATCTTTGATGTACAGCTGATGGCTGCAGCTGACCTGCAGTGCTGACTTTGGTGATCACACCGCACCTACACAATCGTCTACTTCAGTTCTTCTTCTTCTTCTTCTTCGTCTTCCAGCTGCTCCTTTCAGGCATCTCCACAGTGAATAATTTTCCTCCATCTAACCCTTTCCCTGCATCCTCCTCTGTCACACCAACCCTCTGGATGACCTCCTTCACTACATACATAAATCTTCTCTAAGGTTTTCCTCTTCTCCTCTTTGCCAGGAAGTTCCATCTTCAATATATTCACTATCTCTCCTCTGCACATGTCCAAACTATCTCAGCCTCACCTCTCTGACGCTGAGCTATCCCTCTAATGTCCTCATTTCTAATCCTGTCCGTCCTGGTCACTCCCAATGAGGATCTGAACATCTTCAGCTCTGCCACCACAACGGCCACATCCTCCTGTCTTTGTGTCAGTGCCACCATCTCCAAATCATTCATCATAGCACGTCTCACTACCATCTTGTAAACCTCCCCTTTCACTCTTGCTGTTCTCCTTCTGTCACAGATCACCCCCCACTCTTTTCTCCACCGATGAGCTTTATTTACCATCTTCTCTTCTCGGACAGCAGGGTTACGTAACAGGAAGCAGAGCGGCGCGTACAGGATATTGATCACACCGATGAACACCATGAGACAGGGAAAACCCACTGCCTGGACCAGAGCGCCCCCTGTGGATGGCCCTGGAATAACAGGAAGAGATTTTAATATCATTATCTTTTTACTGTCCATTGTGTGTATTTGTGAATATGTTACCTATAGCAAAGCCCATGCACAGCGCCACATCAGCAATGGCGTAGACACTGCCGTAGACAGAGGCATGGCGGATGTCAACCAGGTAGCCCATAATGGCCATCATGGAGGAGTCCACCATACCTGAAGGACCACAGTGCATTGCACGTGTCATCACAGTCAACATGGTAAAAGAGTGGAACACAATGAATTCAAATTTATCTATATAGCACCACACAACATCAGTTGTCTCAAGGTGCTTTATATTGTCTGGGCAAGACCCTACAATAATTCAGGAAAACCCAGTAGCCAGATGACCCCCTATGAGCAGCACTTGGTGACAGTGGGAAGGAAAATCTCCCTTTAAACAGGTAGAAACCTCCAGCAGAACCAGGCTCAGGGAGGGGCAGCAATCTGCTGAGACTGGTTGGGCACGAGGGGAGGGAGACAGGACAAAAGGCACATTGTGGAAGAGAGCCAGAGATTAATAATAACTAATGATTAAATGCAGAGTGGGGTATAAACAGAGTGAAAAGAAGTGAATGAAGAAGAAACAGGCCTGGGGTGCAAGGGAGCCTCCCAGCAGCCTAGGCCTATTGCAGCGTAACTAAGGGAGGGTTCAGGGTCACCTGATCCAGCCCTAACTATAATCTTGATCAAAAAAGAAAGTTTTAAGCCTAATCTTAAAAACAGAGAGGGCGTTTATCTCCTGAATATAAGCTGGGAGCTGGTTCCACTGAAGAGGGGCCTGAAAGCTGAAGGCTCTGCCTCCCATTCTACTCTTAAGTATCCGAGGAACCACAAGTAAGCCAGCAGTCTGAGAGCAAAGTGCTCTATTGGGGTGATACGGTACTATGAGGTCTTTAAGATAAGATGGGGCCTGATTATTCAAGACCTTGTATGTGAGGAGAAGGATTTTAAATTAAATTCTGGATTTAACAGGGAGCCAATGAAGAGAAGCCAATATGGGAGAAGTCTGCTCTCTCTTTCTAGTCCCTGTCAGATAAAAAGTCTGAGAAATCAGACAGAAACTCAGAGGATGGGCCAGGTGAATGACAGGTGAGAAGAGCAAATAAACAGGTTTTTGAATTTTCCAATTAGAGTGGACAAGGCTAAGAGTCCAACTTTCAAATGAATTAAAACTTTGTCTGGGTCTTTGGTTAAATAATAAGTGGAAAACTGCTGCTGCTGCGGCTACTCCTCCTCAACCTGTGCTTCGAGGATTCTGACAGTTAGTGTGACTCATTTAAATTCATTTAAACTAACATATTCGTCATGCTGTAACCAGGTTTCTGTAAGGCAGAATAAATTAGTTTTTTCAATCAATTACTAAATAATTTACTAACAGGGATTTAGAAGAGAGAGACTTAAGGTTTAATAATCCACATTTAACTGTTTCACTCTTTGGTGCAGTTGAAGATGCTATATGTGTTCTTTCTTTGTGAATTTTTATCCTTAAGTTGTTTTTTGCTAGTTTTTGGTGGTCTGGGAGCAGACACCATCTCTATGGGGATGGGGATTTAGGGGGGATGGCAGGAGGAGAGAAGCTGCAGAGAGGCATGTAAGACTGCATCTCTGCTTCCTGGTTTCAACCCTGGGTAGTCACATTTTTGGGGGTTTAATAAATTGGGCCAGATTTCTAGAAATGAGAGCTGCTCCATCCAAAGTGGAATGGATGCCATCTCTCCTAACAAGACCAAGTTTTTCCCAGAAAGTTTCCCAATTAGATAATTTGGAATAATAATAATGAATAATGTGCTTTGTAGATGTAAAGCACATTTTCATTCATTTCTGTTTAGGACTACGTTTCCTCTTCACAGTCACCCATCTTGCCTGATTTCCTGGGTAGCTAACAGTGGCTAAGCTACCTTGGTCTGCACGAACTACTGGGGCCTGGCTAGCCACAGGATTTTCCAGGGTGCGGAGCCGGGTCTTCCCATTCACTGCTCCTGGCCTGCAAGGCTACAAACAAGGCTACTTTTATTACAAGTACCATTACTGCTAAAGGAGGTCAATTAATTAAAGCCGCAAGCGGCGATGATAGGGCCCTCGCACCCGGTGCAAGTCAATCTATGGCGCGCTCGAGCCGTGCCACACTCTGAGGTTTTTTGATCGTGATGGTGTACAGAATGTATATACCCAATTTCATACATTTCCGGGAAAGTAAATTTTTGCTCTCCATATAAACCCAGTATATGGAGAGCAGTATTTGGGGGGTGGTCAGGGCTGCAGCATGCAAAATGGGGCATGGGTCTAATTTACTTTTTTGATCAGGATGATGTCAAGAATGTTGGAAAAAAGTTTCATGCATTTCCGAGAAACGAATTCTGTGGATCGCCATACAAATTTTCATTTGCTTCTGTAGGGGGCGATATTGCACCTAGAGCCTTGAATCCATAAGTATGGGTTCAGCCTGGCTCTGTACATGAGTGATTACATTTTTAGGCTGATCGGGCAAAGCATGTGCGAACGAGTGCACAAACAATTTTGTGGCAAGAAAGAAAAACGAAGGCCAACTTCATCGGCCTGGTGTGACAAGGCCGTCGAATATTCTACAAAACCTTCAACAACTTTTGATGCCCTGCTTGTCTAGATGATGCTGAGCCATTTTGGTCTCACTGGGTCAAATCCCTTAGATCAGGGGTGCCCAAAATCACGGCCCACAGGCCGCTTCCGGCCCCGTCCCTACCTCTGGTCTGCGAATTGATGTCAAAAATAACATACAATTTGGCCCTTTAAGTTACTTTTTTGACATTTCGCCTTCCCCTCCAATTAAGAGGTTGGCAAGAAAAGTCTGGTCCGGTGTGAAATGTTCTGGGGGAAACTCCATTCTGGCTGTACTGAACACTCCTGGACAAATAAATGTGTTGTTACACATTTAACATGTCACCTATCGCAAATCCCAGGCCTCCGTTTGGTCCGATCAGACCGTAGATGCTGGTGGCAAAAGGAACCTGAAATACACACAGGAAGCATTACAGTTAAATGTGAGGTTTGGTTCCTGACTTAAATGCACTTTCTTCAGAAAGTGCATTTAAGTCAGGAACCAAGACTTGCCTAGTTAAAACAAGCACACTGGCAAGCCACAAACCAATGCCAGCAAACTTTATGTTGAGGGCAGGTTGCTGTAAGCACATAAAGGTTGATAAGGGCTTTGGCTGATAGAAACCTGACTACTTCATCTACAAAAGCTAATGTTACTTACATGGTGGAAAAACAAGTTTACAGTTTACGAGCAGAGTGTATGTGAATAAGTACATTTTTAAGCTTTGATGTAGGCTTTAACTTGTAATTTGTGCTTCTCTGCATGGCTGCTTATTTTAGCAAAAGGAGTTTCCTGGGAAAACTTGCAGGGTTCAGTCTTAAGGCCCTTACACACCGGACGCGTTGCATAAAAACAGCACGAAATTCCAAATCTTTCAGATGCGAACTTGTTGTGTAACCTATGTACACACCAGACGTGTTGCGCTTTTGCGACTAAATCATCCTTATAACACGCAGTGTGAAAAAAATGCAGTTGATGTAAAGCGATGATGTAATGAGGTCCTGATGTTTCTTAACAAGAGAAGGAAGAAACAGATTCTGGGTTCATCCAACTCTCATGAGAAAGCATCAGCATGGAGAGTTTCACGGTTTGATCCCGGAGTTGGGGTGTGTGTGAGAGGTAAAATTGTATATCATTGTATATTCAGTGTATTGGTGTGTGATTTGAGCTATGAGCTCACATGTTGCTAAATGCAGCGCTCTGATTGGTCAGATCAGTTTATTCACTTGCAAAAGTCAGAAAAATCGAACTTGATATGAAAAAATTAATGCTGCACATTTGTCCTGTGAAATGATGCGATCGGTGTGAACAGCTGCATTAAGAACAGGCAAGTCCAAAAAATATTTTAACGCACAAAACACGTAATTTGTGCGTCTGCTGTGTAAAGGCCTTCAGACAGACGGCGAGGAGGCACTGCTCCTTCACATTCAAAGGAGCTGGGTGAGGTGGTTCTGATCAGGATGCCTCCTGGGCACCTTTGAGAAGCTGTTGGAAACATTATATATCTCATCTAAACTGGGAATGCTTAGTCTGCTACCACTGCTGCACAAATCCAAATAAGAAAATGAATGGATGGATGAACCAGTTAAGGATGGATGGGTTAAACATTGGTTAGTGGGATGAAAGGATAGATAGCTGACAGGAAGAGGGGTGCCATAGCTGGATGGATAATTTATAGTAAGATTTAAAAAAAACAGATGGATGAATGAGTGGCTGATGGAAGGATGAGTGAATGATGGAATTAATTATGTTGTACTCACACACAGGAGACTGATACCAACGATAAACATCCCTAACATGGAGCAGAGCCACCTGGAGACAACAAACACTCATCAGCCTCTCATAGCTGCTGGTTTACCAGAAACCCTCAGCATCAGGTCTGAACTGGATCTTAATAGTCCACTTTCCTGAAGAGTTAATCTGCTGATTTAACCGCTGGACGGATTCCCAGGAAACATCTTGTGGACTGAGGGATCTATCAGAAGGATTTGATCAATGTAGAGCTTAAAAACCGGAGAAGAAAGCTTAAGGTTTGAGCTGCTGATCAGCTCAGATATGGTTTGTCTTTACTTGATTAATCCCTGTGAAACACTTTGAAACACTCTTCTGAAAAGAGTCAGTATAAAGTTTCTTATAATTAAAGTTTGCTATTTGTATGAGATGTGTCTCATCTGGCAGCTCCAACAGGAAACACCAACACTCCCTCCAGACAGGGGCTGCCTGGTTCCTGGCCTCTGATTCTGTGCCCAGGCCAGCCTCCTCACTCTGAGACTTTGAAAAACTTACATGGACTTACATGGACATGCACATGAACTCAGTCCTCACAGAGATAGATAGGTAAGAACTTACCGTCCCATCTTATTGGCCAGAACTCCAAACAGGTTTGTTCCTATCAGGTAGGACACACTGGCAGGAAGGAAGGCAATACCTGCAACACAACATGCACCTGCTGGGGTCAATGTCACATGATCATCTGTAGCTTTTTCAGTAACTTCTGCTAGTTTAAGACCCTTCCTGAAAGTCCTGTTATCTAGAACTCTGCATTGAAAGTCTCACCCCGGGGGTGAATTCACAGTGAACAACCCCGAATAATGTTGAACAAATGATGAGTGCGCTTGTGGTTTCACTCCTCACTGGATACACTTGCCACACCATCTTTATCTTGGAAAATGTGACCGATGAAGGCACCTTGAAAGAAAAGATGATGTTTGCTCTGTTTGGAAGTTTGAACTTCTGTGGTGAAGTCAGAAACCAAAGTACAAGAGCTCAGAAGTGGAAAGTCTGGATTGGTCCAAAACGAAGAGTTTGCTGGAGAGGTGCCAGTTTTAAACTGAGTAAGGTTTCTAAATTTTGCAGGTCTGTTCCTGGAATTTCTTGATAATACTTTCAAGGACTGTGTGTAAAATAAACAACAGGGTTACCTACACTACCTTAGCCTGGACTGTCCCTTATAGTGACCAAATGTCGGCTACAAAGACATGAGAAGCAAATTGCTTTTTAGGTAGTTGCGTCTCGAAAGTCCTCTATGATGCTCCATTATGGGACAATATGACCTAGAAATTTAGAATTTGAATTATTAATTTTAAAACTACATTTTAACCTCAAAGGCCTGAACCACACACTGGAGGATCCTTCAGAGGTGATGTTTTACCTCAGAGGTGCAAATTTCAGATCCAAATGAAGAAACAAGAGGCTCTGGGTTGTTTTTAGTAAAGTTGAAGAACAGCACAGAGGTGCAGATAAGTTATCTGTGAGTTTGCTACTCCAAGCAGCAACGTTCATCAAAATAAAACACTGATTACAGCAGCTTTATGCAAAGTGTTTGAAGATGCAGAAAAGGCTTAGGAGCAGGAAGAAAGGAACGTACCCAGCTGCCATTTTGGGGAGCACATTGTCTGCATCATCCAGATAGGCAGAGTCGGCTCCAGGATGGCCACGCCCATGTTAGCAAAGCACAGAGACCCTGCAGACGCATACAGAGATTCACATAGGTTACTACCGTGATCTGATAGGCAGGACTTTCACACCTGTCTATTCAAGGTGTGCTGCTGCTGCTTTTTTTGGTTTGGTGATCAAATATGGATCGCAAACCAACTTGCTGAGTTTTTCCTCCTCCATCCCTAACTGAAACAATATTCCAAATAATTCCACTTTATTCCAACATGGTGTATTTCCCATTAATTTGTCATTTTTGTCTTTGAGTCAAGCTAACTTTGTTCTCTCGTCACCTCAGTTGCAGAGATTTATACGAGGAGAATATGAGGAGTATCTGCAGACTTCCAAAAACATGATTTCTGTTTTGAATGAATAAGCCCCAAACATGCAGTTCATAAAGTCAGCTTACCTGCACTGATGAGGATGTATGGATCTTTCAGCAGGGTCAGTAACGGTGTTCCCTCCACACTCTGAAAACACAGAAACTACGAGCTGAAGCTGGACAACATGGAGAACCAACAAGAACCTGAGCAGAAACTGTCAGAGCCCAAAATAAGCATAAAGAACCATCCACTCTGTTAAAGCCATATATAATTTTTAATCAGCAAAAAAATAAATTTCTGGTTATGCTTCAGGTTGCTCCATTTGTTCCTGTTTTCTTCCATATTTTGGGTCATTTGCTCCCAATATTTGCTGTTTTCTCCCCAGTTTCGCCCAATCTCTGCCCCAAATCTTTGCCTTTTATTTCATTCAGTTTTAGCACAGTTGTGATGTAGCATACTGTTAAAAATTTTCAGTTTTTACTTTTTATGTTTCCTAAAATTTCAGAACTTCTAGATTAAATGCAAAAAACAAGTATTGGTAACTCAGGTTGCTCTTGATTGTATCTTTGCTCAGCTTGTTCTGTGCCAGCTGGGATTCTCCATCTGTGTCTTCAGCCGACTTTTCCTGTGCTGGAAAAGTGGCAGTTGGACAGAAAATCATAACATTATACTTGCCCTAGCTAAGCACATGGTTCATGGTGGCTCACCACTAGATTATCTTACAAGCATAGAAAACCTGGCCAAGAGACACCTGCCCAAGAGGGCAGCAACATTCCCAAAGAGATGTAAGTGCACAGGATGTAAAGGAACTATAAGCCAGTGAGTCTGTTATTTCAAATGTCACAAACAAAACCATTTGACTTAATAAGCAGATGAGAGTGTTTCAGAGTGGACTCACCCCAGGAGAGATCTTTGATGGCTGCAGGATGCACAACTGCAATGCTACAACACACACACACAAACACACACACAGCTGGAGTGAGGCTTGTGAGCTGGTTTGGCTTAAACACAGACATAGTCACATGACATCAACCAGACCTTTGTGAACTTTTATCTTTGAATGATCTTTTATCTTTCAAGCTAAACAATTTAGTCATCGCCATCATGGTGTTTTCAAACCAGATTTCATAAATGAGGGGTGGAGCTGCAGCTGTTTTACTCTCATTTTTGACTCAAATGGGGCCATAATTTATAAAATGAACACCATGTTGTGTTTAACCATCACCCTCTGGGTCTGAGTGCCAAAACCTGCAGTTCCTCTGATGGCCACATGAGGCTCGCAATGGCTGAAAACAATGGTTGGCATCAAAGTGGTTACACCTGTCATCCTCATCCTGCATTACAGGTGCTGGTCATAAAATGAGAATATCATGAAAAAGTTGATTTATTTCAGTAATTCTGTTCAAAAAGTGAAAATTGTATATTATATTCATTCATTACACACAGACTGATATATTTCAAATGTTTATTTCTTTTAATTTTGATGATTATAACTGACAAATAATGAAAACCCCAAATTCAGTATCTCAGACAATTAGAATATTATGAAGAGGTTCAATATTGAAGACACCTGGTGCCACATTCTAATCAGCTAATTAACTAATTAACTAATCAGCTAATTAAATCAAAACACCTGCAAAGGCCTTTAAATGGACTCTCAGTCTAGTTCTGTAGGCTACACAATCATGGGGAAGACTGCTGACTTGACAGTTGTCCAAAAGATGACCTCTGACACCTCGCACAAGGAGGGCAAGACACCAAAGGTCATTGCTAAAGAGGCTGGCTGTTCACAGAGCTCTGTGTCCAAGCACATTAATAGAGAGGAAGGAAAAGATGTGGTAGAAAAAAAGTGTACAATAGGGATAACCACACCATGGAGAGGATTGTGGAACAAAACCCATTCAAAAATGTGGGGGAGATTCACAAAGAGTGGACTGCAGCTGGAGTCAGTGCTTCAAGAACCACCACACACCAGGGTTATTATAGTTAATGAAAACGAACGAAATAACGAAAACTGAAATTGAAAAAACATTGTCGTTAACTGAAATAAATAAAAACTACAATTAAAAGGAAAAAACGATAACTAACTAAAACTGTATTGTGAGTTTAAAAAACTAAATAAAACTAACTGAAATTATTGTGGATTGATAATTTTTCTGCTCTCCGAGTTTAAGCTGGGAGCGCCGTCGGGCAGCTGTGTGCGTGCGTGTGCAGGAGAAAGCGGCAGTCGCTCTGAACCGACCGGGTTCAGAGCGGGTCCACGCTGCCGCAACGCTGTGGTTAACCTGTTCAGTTCTTGTGCGTTTCCGTCTACTTTATCAGTGAGAGAATAACAATCAGGAATAATAATCAAAGCATCAGTATAAGGACTCACAAATGTCAGCAAATTCCTGGAGGGAGACTGCTGTCGGAATGGACGTGAGGAAATGAAGGAAGTGGAAAAACAGGGACAAATATGTTTGCAGCCAAAAAACTGAGTACAAAGAGCGAGGACCAAAAAAAGTCTCAGCTGGCACTGCAGCACACGACCACAAGGTAATTAACACACACAACACACACAGCTACACAAGCATAAATGCGGACATGAGGTCGGGCACTTCTGTAGGTTGTGTACAGAGGCTACAAAGACCCTGCAAGTTTAATTAGCAGCATCTAACCAAGCTAGCTCCAAAACAGAAGAAGCTTCAGGTGGTGAGAACATCAGGATGCAGCTGGATTTGAGCTTTGACTCCTTCAAAGAGTTTGTTTTTGTCAAACACCACATGTAGGTGTTGTTAATCTACTGCACTGACACTGGCGTTTATTGGGAGTTTATTGTAGAATTTATTGAGTTTGGAGTTCCTGTTTTTCTTTGTTTCTCCCTGTTGATGTTCATGTGTGTCCTAATTATTAAACATTTAGCATGTAGTGCTTCTGTCTTGTGAACCGTTGGTTGTTGAATATATTTCTTTATGGTATCTTTTGTTGAGTTTTTATTACACAATAGTCACTTTTGCGCATTGAATCTTGCACCTGACAAAGTATGAAAATACTAAAACTAATACTGAAACTAACGAAACTAAACTAAAACTAAGCATTAAACCTAAAATAAAAACTAATAAAAACGAGCAAAACCACTCTGAAAACTAATTCAAACTAACTGAATTAGAGAAACAAAAGTAAAAACGAACTAAAACTAAACTATAATGTAAAATCCAAAACTATTATAACCCTGCCACACACAGACGTATGCAGACATGGGTTTCAGCTGTTGCAGTCCTCGTGTCGAGCCACTCTTGAACAAGAGACGGCGTCAGAAGCATCTCTCCTGGGCTAAAGACAAAAAGGACTGGACTGCTGCTGAGTGCTCCAAAGTTATGTTCTCTGATCAAAGTCAATGTTGCATTTCCTTTGGAAATCAAGGTCCCAGAGTCTGGAGGAAGAGAGGAGAGGCACAGAATCCATGTTGGCTGAGGTCCAGTGTAAAGTTTCGACAGTCAGTGATGGTTTGGGGTGCCATGTCATCTGCTGGTGTTGGTCCACTGTGTTGGTCCACTGGCAGCTGTCTACCAGGACGTTTTAGAGCACTTCATGCTTCCTGCTGCTGACCAACTTTATGGAGATGCAGATTTCATTTTCCAACAGGACTTGGCACCTGCACACAGTGCCAAAGCTACCAGTACCTGCTTTAAGGACCATGGTATCCCTGTTCTTAATTGGCCAGCAAACTCACCTGACCTTTAACCCCATAGAAAATCTATGGGGTATTGTGAAGAGGATGATGTGACACACCAGACCCAATAATTCAGAAGAGCTGAAGGCCACTATCAGAGCAACCTGGGCTCTCGTAACACCTGAGCAGTGCCACAGACTGATCGACTCCATGCCACGCCGCATTGTTGGAGTAATCCAGGCAAAAGGAGCCCCAACTAAGTACTGCGTGCAGTACATACTCATACTTTCAATGTTCATACTTTTCAGTTGGCCAACATTTCTAAAAATCCTTTTTTTGTATTGGGCTTAAGTAATATTCTGAGATACTGAATTTGGGGTTTTCATTAGTTGTCAGTTTAATCAAAATGAAAAGAAACAAACACACAGTCTGTGTGTAATGGAATTTGAATGGAATTAATGAAATAAATCAACTTTTTCATGATACTCTAATTTTATGACCGGCACCTGTGGTAACAGCCTTGTTTCCAGGTTTACCTCCATCAAACACAGCCAGAAAGGCCAGGATCAGGAAGGGGGCGCTCTTTCCCACGAAGTCATACATCACGCTGCCGAATGGAGCTCCGACTGAAACACAGCACACTAATCATATAAACAAAATACAATAAAATCGTTCAACTCTAACAGCATTCAGTGGATTTCTTATTAACGATGAGGTTCTGAACATGTTATTGAACATGAGGGGGCGCTATTTGAGCACACCAAGAACAAACTGTTTTTCCCTGATTACATGTCAATAAAATGGTGAATAATATAATATGTTGGTTTTTAATGTTATTTTAATGATAGTACAGAAGCTCAGAAGTTCACAGATTATACACAGGTGCAGTTCACTTGTGCAGGTGTTAACACGGTATTCGTACTCCGATGCAGTTTGTTTATGGTGTGAACGTGATCTGACCCAGCTACCGGGTGTATGCTGCAAGTCTGAGCTAAACACCTTCCCATAGCCACGTGTGCTTTGCATTCTGGGACACAAAATCGTGCACAAATGGTCAGTACAGGCTAGCAGCTAGCTGCGAAATGAACGTAAATTCTCCATGTTCTCCACTCGGTCAGAACGCAGAACCTTCTTCCTGTATTTTTGAGGTTTTCACCCCACACACATCTGACCAATAAGTGGACTGAATGTTCTCACATGGTTTGTTGTGAAGCATTTTGGTTCACTTTGAGTTCACCAGTTTTTTCTGTGTGAAAAGGAACCAAAGAACAGGAAAAAGCTTTGAGTTTACAGACTCATCAGCTGATTCGGAGCAGGTTAAAGAAGAGCAGGTGTGAAAACACAGTGAATCTGTTCAATATGCTGCGAGTGTGTTTGCGACTCACTCAGGACTCCCATGGCCAGTCCTCCCAGTGCAATGCCCATTGCGATGCCTCTCTCCTCATCATCTGTGTACACACTGGCCAGCATGCCCAAACCTACAGAACACGAGGACGTAATGTTCTTTCTTATCATGATCCAGCACTATTCCTGTAAAAAGCAGCTGTATGGCATTTTCTCTGTAACAAATGGATGTTTTTATTGTTAAACTGGAGAGAAAGCTCCAGTGCCAAGGTCACATTTTACTTGAGTTTTGTCATGTGGCCACTTGAGGTGGCTTCACTTTACACTTAACATATGTATACATTTTAACAACCAGGCTTGCACAAACTCTAAAATCCATTCTTTAAAGAAAAAAATATTCCTTCTTCCTCACTGGATGACCTCATATTTCTATAAACTCTCTGGACCCTGGCAGGGACTTCCTGTCCTGAGTGCTTACAGATGTGATTACAGGTCCTGTTAAACACTATTTGCTGTTTCAGTTGTGAAGTGCCAACCTGCCACTGAGGAGAAGGATGAGCCGATTCCCTGCAGAGAGCGAGCGAAGAACAACAGAGCGTACGTCCCTGAGAAGGCAAACACTGACAGAAACAGCCAGGATTACACATTTCTGCAGAGAAAACACCCCTGAGTGTGTGTGTGTGTGTGTGTGTGTGTGGGTGTGGGAAACAACTTACTGATGGTTGACATAAACATGATGATGAAACCAGCAAACATGGGGATGTGATAGCCAATCCTACAGAGAAAAATAACGTTTTCATTCAGCAAACAGTTTGAAACCAAGCAGAGTTCTTCCCATGTGGAGTTTGCATGTTTTCCCTGTGACTGTCTGGGTTCTTTCTGAGTTCTCCAGCATCCTCCCACAGTCCAAAGACATGCAGTTAGTGGGGTTAGGCTAACCGGAGATGCCGATAGGTGTGATTGTCTGTCTCTCTGTTAGCCCTGTGATAGATGGGATAGACTCCAACCCCACACCCCACTCCGCCCCATCATGGATAATAATAATAATAATAATAATAATAATAATAATAATAATAATAATAATACCTGTTAGTCAGTGGACCAACAAAGGGGTTGACAAGCAGCTGGATGAGAGCTTTAGAGGCAAACAACAACCCAACTCGAACATTTTCCTCTTCCAGAAACAAACTGTCCTGAAGGCAGGAAGAGTCCTACAGGAAAGGAAAGGAAAGGAAAGGAAAGGAAAGGAAAGGAAAGGAAAGGAAAGGAAAGGAAATCAATACAGCCAAAACAAGTAGACAAATAAGGAAGTCGAAACAAGGAAGAGAAATAAAGTTTGGAAAGAAGTGAAAAAATGGGCAAACAAAACAAGGTGGTTAATAATAGAGAGGAGGTGACCAAAAGAAAGGAATAAAAACAAGAAAAAGAAAGGCAACAAAGATAAAATGTTTCAAAGACATGAGGAAACAGTAGGAGAGGACGAGAGGAAAGGAAACAGATGAGATCAGGAAATAAAAAAAGTGTAGAAGGAAAAAGTAAAAAAACAATGAGAAAAATGAGAAGAAGAAATAAGAAAAAAGGAGACAAAACAGCAATAGAAAAAGAAAGTAGACAAAAATAAAGGAAACAGAGAGAAATGAGGAGAGAAGCAGTAAAATTCAGAGGTGACAAAATAAAAAATTGATTAGGAAGTGATAGGCTGGTCAGGTGTAGGCCATCTCCACCTACTGTGGTCTCGTTGACCTGCAGGTCCGTGGTCACAGAGGTCTGGTCTACCGAGTCTGTGCCAGGGCTCGCTTCAGTCCAGACCTCCTGCAGGCTGAAGGTCGAGTTATCAAACAAGGACACCAGAGCTGAGAGGGTCGGGCGAGGAGACCCTGTACCTGGGATCGGTCCACGGTTACTGGGCCGAAGCAGCTGGAAGAGCTGGGAGGTCCTGCTGGAGGTCTGGAAGTTAAAGGTGGAGGAGGAAGGCTGTGAGGGTGCAGTGCCCAGGGGTGATGCATGGAGGCCGTGCAGAGGGAGCAGGGATGGCTGGGCAGTCTGGGGCTCTGGACTCGGATGCTCGATGGCATAGAGGAATGTTGGGATGATTGGCACTGCAGAAGGGAGATAAAAATGATTGATTCTGAAACACGAGGTCCTCAAATCTGAGACAGTATATATTTTTTAATTAAAAAATATATATAAAGCTGTAAAGACAAACCATTTGAGGATAAAAGACCACAGGAGAAGAAAAAGATTTAATTTGAGAGGAGACAGAAGTCGACATCACTGAGCTGACAGCACACTTTAAAGGTTCAGGTCAGGAGGTGATGAATGTGTGTGTGTGTGTGTGTGTGTGTGTGTGTGTGTGTGTGTGTGTGTGTGTGTGTGTGTGTGTGTGTGTGTGTGTGTGTGTGTGTGTGTGTGTGTGTGTGTGTGTGAGATGACCTTTGCAGCCTGCACATACAGTTCTGAGTCTAACCGCTAAAGACGGCGTTGACCTCGAGGTTTCCAGTTGCGTCACAAATTTGTTTCCAGCAGCTGAGCCGCCATCAGAGAGCTGCAGTCTCTATAATCATCTGTCTGCATACTTTGAGCTGTGCAGTGTTCTCATTCATGGTTCTCTGATGGCGGCTCAGCCGCTGGAGTACTGTCACGCTTAAAATACTCCGCGTGACAGTACTCCAGCCATACCTTGCCTGTAACAAATTCTGGAGGATCATTTGGCCACTTTACCTGGGCTCAATATGACACCATGTAAACAAACATCTTTGATGTGTAACATGACTAAATGTGTGTGTAAACTAATTTAGAAATCATAAAGGAAAACAGTTCCTTAAAGCTGCAGAACCTGCCTGAGAATCTTTCTGTTTTTATGTTTTCTTCAGTCTTGCATGAATCCAGTGGTGGCTGTGTGCAAATCCATAAATAAATTGTACGGAAGCTATGAAAATTTGAATTCTGCTTTGTCTTGATTCAGCCAAACTGGCTGAACAGGGCTTGAATTAGATATATAAATAGTAACGGTTCCCTCCTTACATATGAAGATATTCTGTGACATTGCTCTGACGCTCTCATCTTTCTAATCAAATATTTTCTCTTCATGTTGCATCCTTTTGTGTTGTGCGTGCTTGTTCACTCACCAACCACAGTAAGCAGCATGTTGTCGAGCAGCAGAGCAACACAAACCACCACCAGGACGAGTCTGGGTGACTCTCGACTCTGATGGAGCCACGCCATGTCTGCAAAAACACACAGCCAGTCAGCCATCACTTCAGGATCACAGCAATTTACAGTCATTCCTGGAGACAAACCATAACCAATGTTTGTATAACATGTAGGCCCACCTTATGGTTTCAGAAGTCATGCTTCAAGTCCGAAGTTAAGCACCAAATAAAGATAAACATGCACACAAGTCAAGATCCATATGTCCCAAGTAAAAACTGATTCTACACACCAACACATTACAATCTGAATCCCATTTCAAGACCAATGAGCATTATGTCTCCATTAAAGTCCAAAGTAAAGACCGAAAAGTTAAACACTAAACAAAGATAAACATATCTGCTAATCTAGCCTCAGTAAAAGACAAGACACCAAGGAAGTTCCAGGTAAAGATCATTATGTCCCATTTCAAGTCTCAATTAAAGACAGTAAAGCCCCTGTCAAATACCAAATAAAGACAAACAGAAAGACAAACAAGTCTCAAGAAAAGCACCAAGTAAACACCAACACATCTCCAATTTCAGACTGAAGTAAAGACCTGAAAGTTCAAATTTAAGACCAAAGTAAAGACTCAGACAATTTGAACTTCAAGTAAACACCAACACAGCCTCAAGTCACAAGGAAAGACTATTCTGTCCCAATTCAATTAAAGGCTCAAAACTTTCAAGATAAACTCCAGATAAAGACAAAGATATCAAGTCCCAAGTCAAATTCCAATGTAAAACAAAATCATATCACAAACTAGTATTTTTTTATACCTGTGGAAAAAACCTTATTTAGAAAAATTAATTCTGTATTTGATCAAGTGGTGGGCAAAGTCAGAAGAACAACTAGTTAGCTGACACAGCATGCAAACAGGTATTTCTGCAATGAGGTTAAAGGTTGAATCTGTATGGTGTTTTTTTGGCTTCATAATGGTTCTGTGTTGCAATAAGAGCAGCTGGGCAGAGACTGAGAGCGCCGTCATATCACATTTAATCTTTAATAAAACAGCAGAACATGCTGTTATTATCAGGGACTCCACATATTAGTCTGTCTCCAGACCACAGATGTTCACTGTTGTCAGGATGGGGGTTTGGTCTCTGAACAGCAGTGTCTGGATCTGTATAGCTTGAACATCAACGGGCTGTGAATTCTTCATGTTTATCACTGACAAATCTAATGTGCCAATTATATGAATGTATCTACTAATATTTGAGGTGGCTACACAGCATAATGCTTTACACATTCTCCTAACAAGCAAAAGATCCAAGGTTTGTTCCTGGGAGGAGTCACAAATCCCTTTAGGGTTGTATCAGGAAGGGCATCTGGTATTTAACCCTATAACCCCAAATGTGCCTTTGGCAACACAGTGTACTTCAGAAGTGCCACTCTTCGCAGACTTCTGGGTACAATTACCGTAATAATCCTATATTGGATGTGAAGCACAATTTCTCAGCTTTCAGAAACCATTTGAATTTTTCCAATAGGACAAACGGTTGCAGAATTATGATAATTCAAAGTTCCTTTGATCAGCAGGCTCAGCTTGGTCTTAACCAGCTGTTCACGGCTAGTAGGGGCAAATAATGGGTGCTTCAGTAGCGATCGCCCGGCGTTATAGTGTTAACAAGTCTGCCAAATCAAAAATGCACAGCTACCTCCTGTGATGACTAAATGAAGTAGCTTTTATCTATCACCAAGTATTTTTACTCTTCGGTGAGCATACAATCATTAATGAGATAAAATAAGCTACACATATGTGATAAAAACTTAACACATCAACAAACCAAGACCAAAGTAAGGCCAAGGCTTTACCAGAGCTGGGTTATGTCCACCCTAGAATGATAACTTCAACAAGATATCTAACTTTTACACCAAAAGAACCACGTTTGTTGACCTCATGTGGACGTGGGTGGGCCAGACAATGAGAAATAGGTGCACCTCCATCAAAAATACACTGTAGGAAATGGACGAGATCAGCCCAGTAACACATGACAACAGACTGTCACAGAGGAGCACCACTGAGGAACTGGTCAGACAGACAGAAGTGGGGAACTTTCAATCAAGGCATTTGGGCTTCAAGAGAAAAACCAAACTGTCTCAAGTATAATATGTAAAGACTAATAATTCCCAGACTGAGACAAATAGCAAGTCAACAGCCAAGTAAAGATAAAGAAGTTATCCAAGTTAAGACCAGCAGTCTCCAAGCCTTGACCCATAACCTCCAAGACAAGTCAGAAGCCTGAATTCTGAAATCAAGTTATTAAAGCAAAGACCAACAAGCCACACGTAAACACAAAAAACTCCAAAAAGGTCTAACATGTCTAAGTCTAAATTTTATCCCAAATGAAGACCAGACACCAACAGGCCCTGGATTTTAAAATGTTTAAAAAGATCCTTTAAGAGGAATTCACTGCATCTGCAGAAAACAAACTGAAGGAAAACTTTTCAGCACGTCATCAGTGTTTTTAGAGTTGTCCTCTTTAGCATGAACGTCATGTTTGCTGTCTGCTGACTGCTGATTGTTTTAGAGGCCGTTTCCTGCCTCACTAACACAGTTATCTCACATACACACACCTCCTTTTATTCTCGTATCTCCATCATCTCGTTTGCTTTGCCCCCGCCTCTGTCTCTCCTGTTTGATGGAAAACTGATTTGAAATGTAATTTTGCCGCAGAATCTTTTGTGTAATGCAGCTGCGAGGCAGAGACCTGCTGAACACACTGATGGAGATGATCTGCAGGATCTAACTTGTGTTGTATTTAATATATTAATAGTGAAACATCTAATCAAGAATCCAAAATTAGAAAAAAACACATTGTGATGCTGAGTGAGCAACAGGTGTGAGTCAATCAGAGCTGAAGTGATACGTGACCTTCAGACAGACATCATACTGACAGAAACTGTGAACAAAATTATAGTAAATTATATCTATAAAATCTTTGCATTTAGTAAAGTAAAGCATCCTAAAATAAACTGAGAATAGATGAACAAAATGATAAGAAATATACACAGAAATAAGGTTAAACAAATCTTGAAGTTAAAAAAATAAAAGCTCACAAGAAATGGAACTTTGAGTAAAATACAATGAATGAATGGATGAACATTAAGAATTGAGTAAATCTTTATTCACACAAATTAACAAAAGAAGATAAATATAAAAATTGTCAGCATTAAAATAACCTCACTGAGAAGCTAACTCAGCAACAAATAACCTATCAATAGATAAATTACTTTTCCATAAAAAATGAAATAAGAAAATCATTAGACTAAATTTAAATATCAAGTACAATTTCAATTAAAGTTTTTCAGTGAAATTTAAATGAAAAATAAGACAGTTGCTGTCTAGCTCTAAATAAATAGATATAAGAAAATAATTAAGAACAAAATAATCACAAATATACATAAATAAACAATGATAAAAAAAAATATTAGCTATTAAATCTGGAAACAATGAAGTTTATTTTAAAAATTAAACATTAAAGTAAATTAAAATTAGAAATGTTATAAGTTTCATAATTATATGTCAAATCTAGTTACTATAAATGTAAGTAAATCAATAATAAATAAATAAATAAGGATCATCGAGAAAAATAAAAACTTTACTAAAACAAAGCATTTAAAAATGAAATATGCTATAAAACTCATCTATAAAAGGTTCAAATATAAACAGAACCAACTATAAACAGCAAAATGTTTCCATATTAAATGAACAGTAACAGACTTGGGTCCTACCTGTTTGATGGACGCTCGTTTTCCTAATATTTCAGATGCTGATCAATCAGCTATATATCCAACCTGAGGGGAGGAGAGATCAACGGACAGGGGAGGAAAGAGGAGGTAAGGAGAGGAGGAAGGGTGGAAGGGGAGTACGTGAGGAGGTGAATGTTATCTTCCTTTTTATTCTGACAATGACAAAAACAGACAATACGGAGACACACACACATATTTACACACAGACAACTGACACACTCGCTGACCTGTGTGTGTTTGTTTTCCTATCCTTCTGGGGACCTATGTATATTTAAGTCTTTGTGAGGACATCAATGCAACGTGAGGATGTTTAACTGTTTGATGGCTCAGATGTGGTTTTAGGGTTCGGGTTAGAATCAGGTTCACATCGGGGTCAGTGTTAAATGTTTTTAATTGAAATGGATGAAAGGTCTGGTAACGTATTACGTTGGTGAGGGTCCTCATAAAGACAGAAATACAGACCTGAGTGAGTGTAATTATGAGCATCTGCTGTCCTTTTATTGAAGCCCTGGAACAACCTGCAGGCTGCAGACCTTATCACGCGCACACATCTACATCCACACACACCAGCTCTGTTTACACTGCTGCATGAAATGCTTCATGTAAGTTTGTCATACAAGGTACCACTCACTCCACACATGAGCACAAACACATCTTATTATTCATCTAAACACAGAGTAAAGGATACAGATATGAACGTGTGCATGAGTCACATCGTCAGGCCTGCTGCTGTTTTCCCGTCACTGTTCAGTTTCCAAATCATCACTGGGTAGAGATGTCAGGTCCTTATTTTCAGGGCTGAATATAATAAAAGGGTGGCCACAGGACATATGGGGATCCAGCATGCTGAGGTGGGGAAGGGCAAAGAGAAGACTAAAGTTCAATTCAATTCAATTTTATTTATATAGCGCCAAATCACACCAAACAGTCACCTCAAGTCTTCTTATTGATTTTTTATTTTGGATTATTTTTCTGGGTGATAATTCTTTATTGTACGTGATAACTTTTCTAAAAAATAACCTGTGGAGTTCCCCAAAGATCAATTTTAGGATCACTACGTTTTTAATATATATTCCATATAAATCCAGCAGAGAGGATTTGTACTCTCCTAAACACACATAAATATCCCTCCTCTATTTAACAATTTAAGAAGATAAAATGTATCAGGTTTAAACCATATCATTTATGCTGCCTGTTTGTACTCTAAGGACATCTTCACCTTTGTGCACTCCTTCTTGTAAAATATTATTACTTGTACTTTTAAATAAATATCTGCTATATTACCAAAACTCATTTACTGACAGTGATAGTTTCTTAGGAAAAGAAGCAAAAAAACAATATGAAAACACCTCACTACACATAAAACTGTATTATTGGATTATCTCAAAAGTAAAAGTATTAATTCTGTTATGTTAAATTAATATTACTGCTGCCTATGTTTGAGGTTGAGCTCATTTTAAATATGTTATATTCTGTTTAATGTCCAGTATATACTCTATAAATCACATGCTTGTAGTGGCCATCTTGTGAGGACCATGTATGTCTGGAAAAAACAGTTCTTCATAAGCTCAGAAACACAGGCCTACATCTTCATTTAAAAAAGTATATTAAGATATATCAGTAACAAAAAAACAGCAGAATTAAAGGCTTGAGCAGTGTGTGACATGGTTAACTGTCAATATCTGATAGATCTGATAAAATGATGATAGAGTGTTGGTGAAACAGCTGGTTAAAGTAACTACATTCAGACATTCTCATAGATGCAAATGTGAAAGTGCTGCTGAGCCTGCACCAGCTTAGCTCACCTGTTTTATTAGGCCATGGGAATAAAAGTATTAGATTATCATCCACCGCCCACATATATAAATGGCACCTGCCAGAATATTTCATTATTCAGAAAAACATTTGATTGTTCAAACAAAGATCTATTGGCTGTCCCAATCAGGCACAAAAACACAGCCAAATGTATTCTACAGCCTGTTTTCCTGTCTCTGCAAATACATACTATACCATAATAACCGATGACTGTTGAGTACACTTCATCTTCTCTATGTCACACATCTTGGCCAAGGTGGTCGGCAAGAGGAAACTTATCTATTATGATGATTTAAGGCAAATGTGCCTTAAATGACTTTTGACCTTGACCCAGTTGTGGAAAAAATATCATCTGGTGATATAGGGGTAACTGGATTTCATGCAAATTTGGCATGAATGGGACTGGTAGTTTTGGTGCAATATTGTTAACAGATAGACCAAAAACATTACCAATAACCAATAACACTGGCAGGGCAAGGTCACTGGCACACCAACACCTCAAATGAGGCATAAAAGCAGCGTGTACTACTGCAGCCATGCAATCTGACCAGAGTTTCAGTAGTTATGAAACAGCGAGTAAAGCAGTGGAATTAAACCTCCACATGAAGTTGAGAAATACAGAGTTAGGTCTGAGCAACCCCGCCCACTTAACCTTGTACATTAACTAGAAACATTTTGCCACTGAGGTCGCTCACAGAGGGTTTTTTTTCTTTTTTGGTAGAGCTCAGTCTGCATCAAGATGACACCTAGCCAGCTAGCGATAGCTGTAATTCCTGATGGACATAAACCTCCATCTTCCTGCTTTTTTCTTCCTCTAATCTTCCTTTTTCCCTCCTCTCTGCCCCAGAGGGATGGGTCCTTTTCTGTGACATTTCTGTTTTGCAGCCTCATTCATAAATGACCCTAACTGATGGGCCATCAGGTCACCCGGAGCACTGCTGATGTGCGTACCTGCCCAAACTGCCCAAATGCAATTCAGCCAGCAAGTAGCCTACTCATTAAATTTGTAGTGTTACAATTGCACAATTTTGGAGTATTAATGTAATTTATTTCTTTTACGACACTGGCATGTATAGAAAATTTGTTTTTTAAAAAATTCTAAAAAAACGTAGGTGATCTTGGGAGCCCCCTGGTGGTCAGAGGGCCCAGATAAGGAGACTCCAAAAAATTGCTAACTTGAGCTTTTTTTTTAGAGGCAGCTCCTTATTGTAAATTCCTGTTCTTAAACCTTGCAAAATAAATAAAGCTCTCAACAAAATGTGAAGAAACCATCACTATGGTTTGCGTTAAAGATATGAAGTGAAATCGAGCTGGAACTGGGCCATCATTTCATACAATACCACTCTATACCACACGATGATGCAGTTAGTCACTGCATCATTTATTTAACCAGGTAAGTCTTTATGAATACAGTTGTACATTTAATTTCAAAAGTTAAAAGAACATCAGCAAACACGCAAAAACATTTGCTGGTAAAACAGGGTGCCCGGGTGGCTCAGTGGTGAAGCAGTCGTAAAGCAATCATTCAATCATTGTTGAATGATTGCGGTTTTTTGTAGTTGAAAACAGTTTGATGCTGTCGTGCTGACCTTTTCTCATAAGAACTCAACTTGACAAAAAAAATGTGGTTGTCACAGTCTGGGACTCGTCCGGGTTTTTCTCCCTCATCTTTTGCCTTTTCTCTGCTCTCAGGTGGAGTTGGGCAGGTCCCACCTTGGGCTCTGCCAGTGGGCAGCTGAAGAGCTGATTTCCACCTGTTCACTGGTTCATATTTAAGGGCCAGCTCGAGCTCACATTCCTTGCCAGACTGTCATTGCACTGGTGGTGGTGATCAGGCTTTCTGATTCTCGGCAGCCTTCCACATAATCTGAAGTGTTCTTTGAAGAAAAACTCACCCGCAATCCTGAGCTGGTCTGTTCCTGTGTAACGAGGAATTGTGTTCCCATTTATCTAAAACTCACCTGCCTGTCCAACTTCCACTGTTTCCGTACCTCTGGGTAAAACTCTGGCCTGTCACCCCCTCCGTCATCTGCTCGGGAACGAGGCTTAAGAATCAAAATGTTTTCCTTCAGTGTAACTCTGGCAACAAAAGTTTAATCTACTTCTCCGCTCTGGCAGAAGACTGCTCCTGCTCAGTGAACTGATACTCACCTGTGATTCCTCCTGCTGCAGATGCCTCTCCATTTACCTGAGCTTCTGTATGACAGACCTTTTAAAAACTGCACCCTGTGTTCTGGGTCTTGCTTTAAAGGCCACCTTCATTGGTTCTGACAGTGGGGTGTGGAGCTTTTTTTGGCTGCTACAGTCGGGATCTCAGTTTGTGGGTTTCCACATGTCCTTCCCCTTTTTTAGGACTGACCACAGACTCTGGATGGAATTAAGATGTGGGGAGTTCCTGTCCATGGATCCGAACTGTTCATTTGATGATCCCAGAGTCTCTTAGTGAGCACTTTAGCCTCATGACATGAAGCTCCATCATGCTGGAAATGCAAAGATTATCACCAAACTGCTCCTGGATGGTTGGAAGACGTTGGTCTGTGAGGAAGTCACAAACTGATCAGCTTGGAGCTCCGATGAGGCAGAAGAGGATCTCCATCCTCAGGACCTGACCAGAATGCCGCAGAGAGCTGCAGATGTTATGATGGATCGGCGTTGTAAATGGTAAATGGACTAGTTCTTATATAGTGCTTTTCTACTCAGATATGAGCACTCAAAGCGCTTACACAACACGTTCACATTTACCCCATGCACACGCATTCATACAAGCACTTCCATGATTAATTAATTAAGCTAAGTGCTTTAATCATCTAACATTCACTCACATTCATACTCCGACAGAACGGTCGGAGAGCAACTTGGGGTTAAGTATCTTGCCCAAGGATACATTGGCACACAGCCTGCAGTAGCCAGGAATTGAACCACTGACCTTCCAATCAGTAGGTGACCTGCTCTACCTACTGAGCTACAGCTCATTATTGACTCTCTGCACTCAGTTGATTTATTTCCCAGTAAAAGACCTTAAACTGTTCTTCACTGAATCACAGAAACATAAAAATCATCAACTCAAACTGAAAGTGTTTGAAACAGAATTTGTTTTGCAGAGAGGATCACCGGAGGAGGTCTGTGAAGCACTGCCAGAGTGACTGACAGAGGTGGATGTCTTGCATGCTTCTTTTTGTAAATGTGATTAAGATTAATTAAGATTAAGATAGTGTTTATTTTTCACATGCACAGTTATACACAGTACAATGCACAGTGAAATGTATTTTGTACCTGCAGCCATATACACACACATTTAAATACGAAGGATAAAAATAAGTAATTCACACTGTACACTATACATGGAATTATAGAATATTATAATAATTTACATTGTGCAATAATGGTCCAGTTAGGGCTCAGAGTTGAGCAGACGGATGACTTGTGGGTAAAAACTCTTCTTCAACCTTTCAGTCTTAGCCCTCAGGCAGCGGTAACGCCGGCCTGATGGAAGCAGGAAGAAGAGAGAGTGTCCGGGGTGGCTGGGCTGTTTTAGGATCTTCATGGCCCTCAGCCTGCACTGCTTGGTGTAAATGTCCTGCAGGTTGGGGAGGGTGGTTCTGATGATCCGTTCAGCTGATCGAACCACCCTTTTTAGGGCCATGAAGTCCTGCTTAGTGCAGTTTTCCCTCCAGGTGGTGATGCTCACACGCATGATGCTCTCAGTGGTGCAGGTGTAAAAGTTCCTGAGCACCTTGAGTGGGAGCTTGAAGTTTCTCAGCCGCCTGAGGAGGTAGAGACACTGTCTGGCCTTCTTCACAGTGATGTTAATGTGATGAGTCCAGGACAGGTCAGTGAGATGGTCACTCCCAGGTATTTGAAAGTGTCCACTCTTTCCACCTCAGCACCACTGATGACAAGTGGATGGTAGTCCCTCTGCTGCTTCCTGCTGAAGTCCACGATCAGTTCCTTTGTTTTGCTGATGTTGAGCAGGAGGTGGTTCTCCTGGCACCAGTTCTCCAGGCGGGAGACCTCTCTCCTGTAGGCTGTCTCCTCATTGTGAGAGATTAGTCCCACAACAGCAGTGTCGTCAGCAAACTTGATGATGACGTTGGACTCTGACGTGGCCTCGCAGTCATGGGTGTACAGTGAGTACAGCAGAGGGCTGAGCACACAGCCTTGGGGGGATCCGATGTTGAGGGTGAGGGAGGATGAGGTAAGGTGACCCATTCGTACTACCTGTAGTCTGCTGGTCAGGAAGCTATAAACCCACCTGCACAGGGATGGGCCCAGGCCCAGGTCCAGCAGCTTAGAGACCAGCCTGGAGGGAACTATGGTGTTGAATGCTGAGCTGTAATCTACAAACAGCACTCTCACATAGTTCCCCTTACCAGTGTCTATGTGTGAAAGGGTCTTGTGGAGGAGGAAGGATATGGCGTCATCTGTGGATCTGTCTGGCCGGTATGCAAACTGTAGTGGGTCGAGGGTGGTGGGCAGTGAGGAGGTGATAAATGTCTTCATGATTCTCTAAAAACACTTCATCACCACAGAGGTGAGTGCTATGGGCCTGAAGTTACTGGGGCTGCTGGGGTGCGGTTTCTTTGGGACTATAATGGACTTTTTGAAGCAGGTGGGAATCACACACAGTTCCAGTGAGAGGTTGAATATTACTGTAAACACAGGTGCCAGCTGGTCAGCTCAGGTCTTAAGGACACGTCTGCTAATACCTTGGTGTTTACACTTCTAAGCACATCACGCTCCATCACAGCGGGCTGTCGGCTTCCTGATTCGAAGTGCGCAAAGAAATTGTTGAGTTCATCAGCCAGAGAAGCATTGGCACTCACCGGGGGGTGTGGCGCTTTGTGGTGTGTGGTGCTTTGTAGTCCGTGACGCGGTGGTCTGATCAAACAGACCACCGCGTCACTTCTCTCACAAGAGGGGGTTCCTGCCTGAGCCTTTGTTTGTATTTCGGCATGAGAAGGACAGAGGTGTGATCTGACTTCCCAAAGGGTGGAAGAGTCTTTGCTTTGTAGCCCTCTTTGAATGGAGAGTAGCAGTGGTCTAGGGCCCTCTCTCATCTGGTGGGGCAGTCTATGTGCTGAGTAAACTCCTGTGTAGCCATGTCTCCGTGAGACAGATGATGTTGCAGTCCCTTATGTCCCTCTGGAACTGTATCCTGGCCCTGAGCTCGTCCAGCTTGTTATCCAGTGACTGGAAATTAGCCAACAGGATGCTCGGCAATGGTGTTTGGTGCGCTCTACACCTCAGCCTCTCTCTTACGCCGGCTCTTGTCCCTCGGGGCCTTGTGCTTGACCTGGGTGCCCCGCGCCCTCCTTTGTTTGAGCTGGCAAACTGGCACAGGATGTCCCGGGGCCAAGCCAGGTCGGGAATAAAAGGTCTCACAATACAGTGCTGTATTCTAATGTTAAGAAGAGTCTGTCTGTCATACGTGATATGGCACAGAGCAGGCGAAATTATAAAGTCAAGAATTAAAGCTTAGAACTAATATATACAGACAAAGTGCAGGAGCAGGTACGACAGCTGCTGACCTCACCGGCACCATCTTATATCACCTACATTTAAAGTGATGTGGAAAAGCTGCAGCTTTTACAGGAACGTGAGCGTGAGGATCATTCAGACACGCTCGCATTAAAGGAAAGGAGGTTGTGTGTAAAAGGAGCTTTGATGTGCAACCATCACTTGAACACATCTCCATCAAAACATTCGCAATCTCTTGCTTTTTATCTTGAAACCTTTGTGCCAGCCACACTCCTGACTAACGTTCCTTTATTTCCTCTTCTGCTCTCAGAAACGAGCTTCCACAGTTTGTTGGGAGAGCCCCTGCGTTGGATTTCCGTGCTCAGATTTACCCATGAAATCTGCTTCAGTGTCGTCATCTCTTAAATCAGCTTCAATCTCCTCCAAACACTCACGCATCCGCCGCCCGAGAGCTGCAGCTCCAGCTCTAATGAGGCTTTATGGTGACCTTTCAAACCACATGAAGTGAAATCTCACACACACACACAGCTCTACCTGTCTCGTGTCTCCAGGTGTGTTTTAATCTCTCTGTGGTCTCTGCGGTGTCACATATCAAACACTCTCCCACCTCACCTGAGGCCGCAGGGCTTCCAGGAAGGAAGCAACGGCGGCACTGTCTCCGCCGACTGATCTGGTCGAGCTTCAAACACACCTTCAAAAACTTCTGAGGACCAGGCGGCTGACAGAGGGCAGATCAGAGGGGAGGGGAGGGGTATAAAACCAGCGCACCTGAAGGCAGCAGGTAGGACAACCACTGAGAGGAGAAGAGGAGAGAAGTAAAGTGAGCTTCACACGGGATAAACTGGCTGGAGACTCTCTGTGGGTTTTCTTTCATTACTGAAGACTGAAAAGAAAAAACAGCACTCATAAAGAAACCACAGAAGAACCTCAAGACGCTTTAAAAACGTTGCCTCTGCTCTGTGAATCTGCTGCATTTAAACAAATCTACAGCGAAAAAGTTATTGACAGAGCAGGGACCGACTGATCGATCGATTAGAGGATGTGGATGCTGCGCAGTGTCCTGTGTGTGACTCTGGTCAGTGGTCTGGCTCTGGACTCAAACACCATCAGATCCTCCAAAGAGTCAACGCCGCAAAGCTCAGAGCTGCCGGTAAGATGACAAAACAACCTTCACTCTCCTTTTTTTAACGTTTTTCAGACACTTGGCCGAGCAAAACCAACTCCAGGAGGGTTTTCCTGAACCTGAATGTGTTCTGTTTATGTCCTCTCAGCTCAGCATCACCTGGAGCTCCTCACCTGTTTATGCTGCACTGCTGCCACCTGATTGGTTAACTGGCTAATTGATAAATAAGCAGGTGTACAGGCGTTCCTAATGAAGTGCTCAGTGAGTGGCTCTAATGATCCAAAACTGAGACAAAGGCTCATTAATTTAATTTATTAAAAATAAACAAACAATTTTATTCATTATTACAAATAAATCATAAAGTTAAAAAATAATTATTGTTGTCAACAATATTTTTATTGATATTTTAAAAAATTCAACAGTAAAACAGAAACAAACACTCGTCTCATCGATAAATGCTGATGCAGGGCGGAAACAGTTAAAATTAAAAATCTTTTTGTCCATTCAAAAGGTTTAAAACAAACAATCTCAAAGCTGTTCAGCAGAAGGCCAATTCATTAAATACACCCATCCATCCATTCTCTCCCGCTTATCCTTTTCAGGGTCGCAGGGGGCACTGGAGCCTATCCCAGCTGACATAGGGCGAGAGGCAGGGTACAGCCTGTACAGGTTGCCAGCCTGTCACAGGGCTAACACAGAGAGACAGACAAACATCCACACTCACATTCACACCTGTGGGCAATTTAGAGTAGCCAATTAACCTAACTCCAGTAAGTGCGTGTTTTTGGCCTGTGGGAGGAAACTGCACGGTGGCGTGGTGGTTCGCACTACTGCCTCACAATTAGAATAATGTCTTGAGGGCCTGGGTTTGATTCCTCCTTAGCCCAGGCCCCTCTCTCTCTGTGTGCATGTTCTCTGCGTGGGTTTCCTCTGGGCATTAGAGTTTAATTAAGTTTTATTTACACAGCACCAAATCACAGCAGCAGCTGCACTGTGAGTTAAACATCGCAGGATCAGAGAGAAACCCCCAACAATCAGACAGCCCCCCTCTGAGCAGCACCTGGTGACAGTGGGGAGGAAGAACTCCCTTTAAAAAGGAAGAAGCCTGAAGGTGAAGGGAAAGAGAAGAGAGGAGTCCGTTTCTGATGTGATGAATAAACCCGTTGATTAAATGAAGAAACGTGAGGAAGTCACAGATTTTCTGACAATTTGCAGAATAAAATTGCAGATTCATCAGTAAAGACAAATCACTGCTGGTTAAAACCAGGTACAATCAGCTTCCTGTGATGTTAAATGTAATCTTCAGGGTTGAGGTGAAGCTAAAGCTGCTGAAGCTGTTTGAGTTTCTGCACTGCTTACACATGATTTTACAAAACTCTGCATAACACTTCATAACTTCTCTTGTGAAACCATAACTAAAAACTAAAAATATCTTTAGATGTCCACGTGATGCACGCAGCTGCAACACAAAACAGAAACAGACCTGAGGGATGTTTTTTAACTAAACAGCAGCACTTTTGAACATCTGACCATACGTTGCTGCAGCTTCTGAGCTGCAGATGATTCAGAGAGCTGAAGAGCGGCTTCAAGGCTTTAGTGTGAAAACTTCCAGAGAGGTGAATTTTTATTTCAAGAGAATTAAGGGCAAAAAATAAAAAAATAAACAAAGAGACAAAGATGATGTAACCCAGCAGAGAGACATGTTCTGTTCTCTCTTTGGGATCTTTGCATATAATTGAAGATATTTGGCAAAAGAATTCCAAACGTTTCCAGGGTTTTATCCCTCTGTCCAGCTGTGATGGATCATTTATCAGGAACAGAGAGTGATAAAAAAGGAACAGTTTAAAATGTTTAACCAGACCAGCTCAGAGAGCCACAGAGGATGATGCTGATTTATTTCTTTAGCAGAAACACCCCTCAGATCTCACAGTTTCTGCTCCAGCGGCTCAAACCAGAGCGTCATTTCAGCATATATGATATAAAACATTTTGGGGTCAACATCAAAGAAAGGCAGATATGAAATGTAAAGGTGAGGTAAGAGGTCAAATGTGAGATGATATTAGGATGCAAACTATAATATATTTTTTTAGCATCCTCATATATCTTTCCCTCTATGCTGCCAACAAAAACAATGGCAGTAAGAAACTGTTTAAACAGCTCCATGCAGCATTATGATCACTGTGACCTTCAGAACACTCTATTAACCTTGCAGTAGAGGTCAGAGGTCAAAGGTGATGTGATATTTTAAATCTTGATATGGTACTTTCTACATGTTGACAATATACACTACACTTGTAAGAATCGTAGTTTCTAAGTTTAAGGCTTTTTTTGTCAGATTTGGACCAATAAATGATGGAGTTTACCATGAACACTTCAGTGAATGGAAGCCACACTTTAATGGATCATTAACATGACCTCTGACCTCTGCACCCCTACAAAGTTTTATCAGAATCCATTCAAAACTCTTCAAGTTGTTGTATTTACAGACAAAAACAACATACAAAAGCAGGACAAAACACTCACACGAACGCAGCCAAAAAACTGAATTTAATTCTTGTTTTTATTGGTTTATTTTTCATCATTTTTTTTTTTAAATCTCATCAGGGAACAAACACAGATGATTAAAAGGCTCCCAAATCACCTCCAAACTGACCATTCTTTAAATTTTCATCAGTTTAGTTTTAATATTTTTACAGCATTATTCTTCCTTTAATTTATCCTGTAAAACACTTTAAATCACTTCTGTTTATAAAACTTCTGAAGGACCAAACTTCCACCAACACTCATACATACAAACTCCTCTCTGACCGATGTGCTTTGCTGACTCCAGTCCAGTATTTATCACATAAACAAGCAGAGGCTTCTGAGGAGTGCGTCTCAGTGTGGAGCTTCTGCAGCCACAGCAGCTAAAATGATCCATCACACAAAGAAACCTGCCGCTGAACTCTGACATCACCTTCACCTGCCTTTTAGGATCGTTCCCATGATGACAGGACGCAGACAAATTCCAACTCCCACCGACGCCGCACACCATCGTGTCCTGCATCCGAATGCAGCGCACCTGCGGTCAGCAACGCACATACACAGACACACACAAACACAAACACACACCAGCGAAGCGCTGCAGCGATCCGCTTCAACCACCCGACCAATCCACTAAATGTCCCAAAAGAGAGACAGAAAAGTTAGAAATCCTTAACCAGCAGAGATTTTATATTTTTATGTTTTTATTAGGTGGTCTTTGATGTTTTTTTGAGCAACTATGAATTATTATTATATTATTAACATAAAATAAGTGGTGCTGCTGCCTTCTTCCTTCATCTTCACGGGTGCAGCAGTCAGCGGTGGCTGATTAGCAACAACTGTTTCCTATTTCAAACTAATGAAGATCAAACTTTTATTGACCCTCCATCTTCCCCAGCCTCCTCCTCCACAAACACTCAGACATAATTCTACGTTCGTGTCCTCAGCATGCACAATAGTTTTCATCACGTTCTGTAGTTATATATACACGGTAATATTCATTTTCCAGCATGTCCTACCTACAAAGATCATGTAGGCAGAAGATTAATTTTTTTCCACTAAAGTTCCTGTGTTGTGAATGAAGAGGGTTATGTGCACAAGAAACTATTTTTCCCTTTGTCTATGTAATTATATATACTCACATATCTAAACAGTGATGCTCATTTAAATATGCTGAAACAGTCCAAGACACGTCTTGCAGAATCACGATTGATTAAATACAGATATTTTGATGTAGATACCTAAACTGAGCAGCATTTGTTTTTTTTACTGATGTGCACACATTTCATATTTTTAATGTCACTGATGACTACCTGTAATTTAAGAAGAAAAATCTGAAATATCAGCTGCTTAAAACTTGCAGCTAAGTAAGCATTCATCTAAGACATCATCCAGCATTTCAGGGCCTCAGAGCATCCCAGTTTGATCCCAGCACTCGTGTAATATCGCAGGATCTGGGCTCTGCAGCATGACGCTGCTGCTGGGAAAGAAGCCTGAATTTGTTTCTCCAGTGTTTGTGTTGTTTTTTCCTGGACACAGTTTGTTGTCCCTGATGAATCATTTCTGTGCGCAGCAGAGGGGGGGCTGCAGTAACAGAGCTGACAGGAGGCCGCCCACCAATGACAGGCAGGTGGACACGCAGGTGGACAGAGTGACAGACGGACAGAGCGAGGCTGACGGCTTCAACAGGACCAAAGGTGAGAGGATGAACACTCATTGCTGTTCCAGAATGCACTGCAGCAGGAAGTGGGCGTGCTGACTGGTGTGTGCAATACTGCAGATTTGGTAGTGATCCAAATAGCAAGTAAATACAGGGCCAGTATCGCCGATACTGATACCGATATTTTTTTAATAACTATAAAGAATTTTCAACGAGTGTTTTGTGATTTTTTTTTCCCCCTTTGGATCATTAATTAGTTAAACCAGGATAGAATTTGGCAAAGTTTACAGGTAAATAGAAAAAACTTTAGCAAAATAAAACGTTTTTGTTCTGAAACATTACAGTAACAAAAAAAAAAAATTCCTTCCCCATACAATGTGATGTATGGATTTTTTTCTTAAATAAAAAGAAAATGATCACTCAAGAACAAATTAAAACTTTTTTTCAGGTAGAGTGTTCAGAAAGTATAACACAAAAATGTGTTAAAAAATATCCATTCACTAATTTTCTGGATTTTTTTCTTAAATAAACAAGCTGTACAAAATTATCACTCCACAACATTATAAACATTCAAAGCAAATTTCTTTTTTTGCCAAGTAAAATATGTTATGTGTCATGTGACGGTATAATGGCAAAACACTGTGGGGAGGGGAGGAGCAAAGTGTGCCTCCTCTGTGCTGCGACAGTCAGCTCCCATCTGTGATGAAACCGCAGCACTGCATACAGGAGAGAAACTGAAGCTAAAGTATCGATACCAACGTTGGTATCGATATTATCTATATTTGGATCAATCCGCCCACCACCAGTGCTGACGTCTGTCTGTGTTTCAGCGCCGGAGATGTCGAGCTGCGTGCGGTCTGGCGACTGCGCGGCGGGTCTGTGCTGCGTCAGGTATCTGACTGGCAAACGATGCCAGAGGATCCCGGTGGAGGGCGAGGCCTGTCTGCTGCGAGGTCCCACCAAGCGGAGGAGGAACCTTGGGCGCTGCGACTGCGATGCAGGGCTGTTCTGCACTGCTGTCGAC